>NC_046185.1:70220759-70564689 GCF_011004875.1 Balearica regulorum gibbericeps
TTAAATACTCATAGGCTTAAACCTGACACCTCCCAACTAACTCTCTGACAGAATACGAAGTTTCTAAATTGTGTTTGGGGCTTCTCTGTGAGCATTTGCAATGTTATCAGCAGCTAGTCTGAACTCTGAACACTGAAGTGGGGACAGTTTTCCGAAGATAGCAGCACCGGTGCTACATGCGGAGATAACATGACATTTCAACTTATACTTAGTCTTTTCTTCTATATACCTCTAGGGATTGTGCTAGTCACTTTAGTTGGGAGCTGAATATGTGGAGAGTAGTAAATGAAAATCAGACTGAGGGAAAAACAAATCCTCTAAACTAGTAATCATGCAAGAGAATAAAAAGGTTTTTAGGTGTTACAGTAATCCACAGAAAGGTGATAAATTATCAGCAGAAGATCTGGTAGAAAAGAAAAAGTAAAAATTCAAAAAGTAAAAATAAAGCTGGCCACATCTTCATAAATGGAAGTATTCTGAAAACTGTCTGCATGTTCCTACTTCAAGAAATTACTATTTGTCTTTTACTTAGCTTTAAACTATGAAAATACAGTCATCCTTTCTTAGAGAGTTTGTAATTTAATATTATATCAAACTACCATGATGTCCTAACAGCTGATACACTTCTGTAGTTGGTGAGGTTTAAGAAGGATAAGTAAAAAAAGTGTATACAAGTGGTGTTGTGCTCCTTTATTCTTTAGCATTAATTGAATTTTCACATCCAGAGTGCTCAGTTATATTTTGAATAACAAGCTACTTTGTAAAATAGAACGATAACACATACAATATTTTTAAAGTAATACATTTTTAAGAGGATCTGAAGTCAAAAAGGAAACTTTCTTGACAAATCCAAAGGACCAGCTGAAAAAAATCCATAACTTTCAGAAGAAAGGTTTATCATGTGATTTGAATATAAGTTGTTCTCTTCTGACTAGCTTGAAAACATTTGTAATATGCAGGTTTGAACTACTTTAAATGAACATTCTTCTGCTCTATCAGGTTTTCTATGTTGGTGCTACAATATCATGAAACTTGTAAGGCTTCTTTTTTTGTGGGGAGAGATTAGTGATCAGCAGAGTTTTCAAAGGCAATCAAATTGAGAAAATTGTTAAACAAAGAGACAGAAAAGCCCCATTCCAGAAGGTTAAGAAAATAGTCTATTGCATTCTACATCTTTTATTAGATTCCCTGCATTTTCATCAGAGTCACCCTAGATCTAGTCCCTTTTAGCAATGACAGGCAAATGATGGCCTACTACCTGATGAGTAGCATGATAATTCTTATTTTCTTCCTTCTCAGAGAAGACAAATGGTGTTGAAAACTTCCAAATACTCTTTACAATTTTCATGAATGGAAGAAATTGGTGTTCTTTGCTGAAAACAATTGAAGTGATTATTTGTCTGAAAATCGGTATGTTTGTTTTGTTTTGCTAGTTCAAATATTCTGCACACACTCCCTCTGGAAATGCCTTCTGATGGGAGAAACTGATTGGAGACTGAGGCAGCAATTTCAAAAAGCATCCTTAATTCCAACCAGCAGTGCAAGACCCCATCAAAATGTAAATTTGATCCTGAACTTGGATATCCTTCTGTTTTTTCCTTTTGAATGAGGGACACAACGGTGATCTTCTACAGAAAGTGCTTCTTCAGAAACCGGCCAGCTAACTATGCTGACATTTTTACAAGATTATTTTAGTTCTGTCATAGTGCTGAAGTAGAGGAATAGTATTTCTGTCACTTTCTGCACCACACAAATTATTTTCAGGAGGAAAAAAGGAAAACAAAAAAACAATAAATACAAATTAATACAATACATGTCTGGCCATTAATTGAACTCTTCTAATTTCATAAATAATATTAATCTTTGATTAAAGCATTGTATTTGCAATATTGTAAATGCTGCTATATAATCCCAGCATTTTGCTGCCAAGTGTGGTAGTTATTTTTCTCTTGCTCATGTACAGATGACCTTCAACAGAGACACGAGCAGAAAACTGAATTTTTTTATATATAGAAGCTCATGAACAAAAGGTCTTTCCTTTGTATCCTTTTTCACAGGACCTATGCATTTAAAATACTGTAGGCTTCATTTCATTTTATGCTGACTGGGGTGTTTACTATTGTCATGTTATTAACCTTGCTTTAAGAAGGCTTTTATAACATCAGTATTAGAGTTTATTACTAGTCTTAGCTGTGATATATAGTTCATGGCCTTATTAAAGGATGTGTCCTGCCCTTGGAATTCCCTGGAATCAGGTAAATAATAGAGGAGTGTTGCAAAAAAAAAAAAAAAAAAAAAAAAAAAAGGCACACTTTTCTCTCTTTAAACAGTCAAATAAAACCACGGACATATGTGTTTTCTTTAGTCTTCTCTGTACAAAGAGAAGTTTGAGGATGATTTGACTTCTCAGAAAATTAATACTGGGGTACAAACCCTTTATAATTAAAACTTGAAGTCAATAAATGACAAGTATTACCTGTTGTTTGTCAGTTTTACATGAGTTTGTTGGTGTCAGGTCAGTTTCCAATGGATAAATTGCCACCTTACAACTTGGAGTTGCCACACATTTCTACCCTCCTTTTGGCCAGATAAACCAAGAAATACAGCAAGCATGGGGAATGTATTGCTTTTCGACTATATGTTATTCACTAAAAAAAAAAAGATAAAACTTTCCAGAGGGCCAGGTTGAGAATTATGAAGTTCAAGTACATTTTTTACTGGTGTAAAATAGTTGCAAAACTTGAAAAAGTATTTCTGTTTGAACCTTCAGAAGCACACTGAGTAACAAGTCAGATGTTTCGAAATCTCTGTGAGCCTAGATGATTCCTCCCTCTCTTCCCCATCATGAAGAGTACGTAATCAGCAGGTTTGGTACTCAAAGCTAGGGCTTAATCCCCTCACCACGAAGTGCATCAGCTTTCTGCATTTTTCATTTTACATACCAGCTTCCACAGCAGATGCCAGAGTGTCTACATGTTCTTCACTGAAAAGAATAGGCAGAAGAGCTTCAAGTCTGAGCAACACCATCTTTCCCATGTCTGCCTAACAATGTCTTTGGCCCTGCCTGGATAAGCACTTTTCCTGCAGTCTTCTCCGGGTAACATTCCTATTTTGACCATGGAGAACTGCTGGGATTTACCTCTCTTGGATGTTTTCTAGCCACACTTCTTCAAAATGGCTATCATGCATGAAAACATTCCCATATATTTTTAATACTGTCCCTTTAGTCTTTGGCTTTAATCCACTGCCTTTAATCTTTCTACAAAGCTATAAGGATATTATATAAAGGTCACATATGAATCTAGCTTAGTCTAAGGAATCACATTCCTTAAGGCTTGTTGTCTAGTTAAAATCAAACACAGCACTTGCAGAGCAGAACTGTTGGGTTAGTGCTCTATTTAAGTGCTTTTCAGCCTGTAGCATCTGAACTTTATACATGTTTGCACTCTGATTGAGAAGCATGAAATACATATCGTCTCCATTACCATGTTCTGCTTTGACATTGCCTGTGCCTCATTCAGCTCTGATGCAATCCCTCCAGACCACATGTTGCATACACTGAGGTTTTGGGTAATTGTAATTGGTGTACATAGCAGTATGCTACCCCAGACACATTGTGAGACATACATAAATTAGAGAACTTGTGTTATAAAAGGGCACCATTAAGACACGTTTCTTCAGAACATTTGCCAGGATGGAGGAGACCTCTTGACCATCTAGATCTGCCACACCACTGAGATGGGATGTATGTAGAGGAAAAAAATAGCAAGAAAAATTCACTTTGTAACAATGTCACTTTCAATCCCTCCACCAAGGACGGCAACTGGTGCCTCTTGTTTTCTCCTTATGCACTCCCTATGACAATTTTAGTATGACCAGGTAAAAATAAACCAAGTAAAATTAGCAACTGTTAGTGAAGCCTCACCTGGTTCCAGTTTCACATGACAGCCAGCAATGACCTCCACGCTTGTATATGTCACAAACAGTGGTGCGGGTTAAAAACCCTTGGTGCACTTCATTGCAGCATCACAGGGGAATTTCCCTTTCCAGCGCGTGTGCTACCTGCCACAGAAAAGGTGACTGCCTGTAATCCTGGATTTGTGACTCCAGTTCCCGTGGAACTGCGAGCCAGGCAAGGGCACCGCACAAGAGTGTCTCTCTTCTCCTGCAGAAGCAGCAGAATGTCTGAAATCTGCTCAGTTTGGGTTTTTTCCCCAGCTATATCAACTGGTTTAACAAGATACTGCTTCTCCCTGCTCCTTTTTTTCTTTACAAAAATAGCACTATAAATAATGAAGGGCAACAAAAGCAAACTAAAAAAGCACACTATTCGCAGTAGGCAGGAACAGGTTTATTGGGATGTGTGATATCTTTTCTTTGACTAATTGATAGAGCTGGAAAAATTGGACAAGTTTTCAGGCTCATGTCTTCTTCAGGCCTTGGAGACAAACCTCAAGGACTTGTACACTTGACAGTTTGACCAACTTTTCCTAACATACCAACTAGTCTTAAAATATATTGCTTCTATTGACAAGCTTTATTCTGCCTCTGTCCTTTAACCATTACAGCTATGGTAAAATACTGGGGCTTACAATGACATTTATAAAGTATGGAAAGTGTTCCAAAATACTGTAATGAAATAATAACTTAGCATTCCAGTGTGGTTGTTTCTGGTGGTTTTTTGGTTTTTTGTTTGTTTGTTTGTCTTTTTTCTTAAGGGCCAGCTAGTGTTGTTGAATGGCAATATCCTGAATCTCTTATTTTGCCATCCTTTTTCTCTTTTAAACATATGCAAAGTTGTAGAATAGGAAAATCTTCTCTTTAACATAAAGGAAATTGGATTTCTGAAGATTCCCAATAAAAGGGCTGGAGGTTCACATTTGAAAAACCCAAAAACTTTCATCTGGATCTGAAATGCCCAAATTAAAAGGAAAATTGTGACAGTAACACCTTGAGTGCTAGCATGTGTTGTCTTCTGAAGAATGCCAATACAAATAGTAATGGATTCTTACTATACCAGTAACTTTTTCTAAACACATGTGATATATATATGCACAATCTCCACAGATTAATCCAGAAATGTGTCAGACACAATTCAGATCTCAGCTGGAGCGATATCTGACAAATATCCATTTCACTGAAAAATATGTATATTTCACATTAATGTCTATAAAATGTAATAATCTCATTTGAAGCTTGATTATCAACTTCATGATTATCAACTCCATGAGTCCATGGAGGACTTCAATGAAAAAAATATTAGTTGTCTGAACACAACTATATTTCGTGATGTTAATAATCTACAGAGAATATTCAATTAAAACAATATCTTGTTTCTGTATCTTAGTTATCTAATAAAAATCTCCGTTGAGAGGATGACATGACTTGAATATAGGTAATGAGAAAAGTTATTTTCAATTAAGCATATAAAAAAGTTAGTAGAAATCAGAGTTTGCAGAATTACCTCTGTTATGGTAAAGACAGGATCATCAAAAAACCAAAAAGTGCTTCATTTTATATGAAATGTTGCAGCAGAAGTAAGATTTTTTTTTTTCCATAAAACTAAATGGTACCCAACAGCCATTGTAATTTTTAAAAACAATCTTTAATTTATAGTAAAATAGTGGGGTTTTTTCATACAGAAAGATGGACTACACTTTACCCAGTTAAAAGTGGTGGGCCAGACAGCTTTAATTTGCTCAGGAAACTGTATGGAGACAGAGTGAAAAACTAGAAAGGGAACTGGAAAGCTGAAAATTATACTGCAGTGGGAACACAGCACAGTCAAGTGTAAGAGTCTTAAGTATAGTTGTTCCTTTCAAAGCAACTGCAAAATATGACTTTCAGTGCTGTAGACTCTTATATAAGGAGAGCAGGTGTTTTATATCTGAAGATGCACAATGTCCGGCACTTCTCAGGTGCAATTTATACAACTTAAGGGCAAAAAGACCTTCTCCAGCTGGTAAATTAAGAGTAATTCCATCAGCTCAAATGTGGTTTGTGTCAGTGGAATCAGAAATTCTCTCACCATCAGTGAATTTTGTATCAGCTGAGGTGAAAGCAAGGTATGAAGTGCTTCCTTGTCTTAAACTACATTTCCATTTTTCTGGACTTCCACTAATGCTCTGTGATGAACCTTTGTTGACCATCTAAGTGCTAAAGTTGCAGCAATAAAACAAATAATTTTTGTCTTCATCAGTGTACAGAAATATTTTACCATTTAAAAATACTAACAAAACATTCCTCACTCTCCCACTATTTAAAACCATATTGTAAAAATAATCAGCAGTTTTTCTGCAGCTTTAATCTTTGTTCTGCAGTCTCATTTCACACACTACCACCACTTTCAAGATGGGACTTCCTATGAATTTAATTTTAAAAGCCAGTCAAATCCCTTTCCTCAATATACAATATTCCATAGTGAAGGTTGTGGAAGAAACACAGAATGTAAATGTACAATAACAAAATAGTTTATATATACATTGCCAGTCAATACATTACCATAGTGTTCCAAGAGTATCTCAAAAATGTAATGATAACTTGCTTATTTCCTGTGATAACCCATCATGCCAAGTTTTCATCTTGTATGTGTTACTAGAGCTGTATTACAGTCGAAAGAAATGCATTTACCAAAACTGGCCGATCAGATGGCTTTTTTTTAAAAAGTAGTATAGACGCAGTAGACTTTCTTCTTCAATAAGATCTATACCATGTTCGTCAGGATAAGATTTGTTATTAACGAATACCTCAGTAGACTCCTATGATCCTATTGGTGCTCTGTTGTACTTTCTGCTGCAAAAAATAGTACTGGAATTGATCCCCTGCCTGTGATCTGGGGGTGAGATCTTGCACAGATGTGTATGTGCTTGCATTTATGCTCTGTGAGTAGCCCCAGAGACAGCAGAGTGGTAAGGAATGACGGTTGTCATGAAGTTTGAGGCACTGCACCTTCCCCTCCAAATACCACTGCAATGCGCAAATCCAAATTCATGTTTGCTGGTCCGTATTCTCTGCTTCGCTCATCCCATCTCTCTAGTTCTGCACAACAAAAAATGTCTTGAGAAGCCACATTAGGAAGTCTTGACCAGATAATGCGATGACTGACCATTTTTTTCACCATATTCTGTCCCAGTTTTGAAAAAAATATATTTTGATTACATTAGCTTTAGGAGTTACTACTGATTTTTAACTTCTCTTGCTTTAATTAATGCTAATTTGACCACAAAGTTAAATAAATTGTGTGTGCAAATTCTAGAGCTCTTCAAAATTTCTCTCTGAAAGCAGTAAGTCAGGTCTTGGAACCAAACTTTCAAAAGGATTCCCTCTTAAAAGGCAGAAGTAGAGAGAGAGGAACTGTTCCAGCATGACCAGGTGTACACAGTACTGAAAACTGGAGCCAGAACTGTTACAAGTGGTTACAGCTAATTCAGTACTTGGTGTTAGAAAACTGCAAAAGACGACAGTAGGTTTAATTAGCTTAACACAGCTAGTTTCACACACCCCCCCCCATCTTAGACCTGCACCCTCATTAAAAAATGAACTTGGTTTGTCTCCCTTACAGAGGTTATATTTTGCTGGATTCCTTCAAAACCAAAAATATCAGTAGAATGAACATTCATCATTCCTAGACCGCTCTCATTCTCACATTCTAGTTTTCAGCTTGCTTTTATATGTATATGTGAATGATCTGCCCAAATATTCTGCTGAATACATACTAATAAACTGCATTAGTATTTGCATACCATATGCCCACTAAGGGCTTAATTACACTTTGTTCCACAAACAAGTATTTTTAAAAAATTAACGTATGTCAGCTAATTATTTTTCCTGACTTATTTACTTTTTCATTTTGCTTCATTTTTAATTTATACAAGACCTCTTTGTGGCCTTGCTTCATTTTCCAAAGAATGATAATAACTGAGGCTCTAACACCTCAAGCACCCAGGCACATCCTTCAGTTTACCCACCTAAGCAGTCATCAAAGATTTCTATGCACAAAGTGAGGAAAGTTACACATTAGCATAAATTGTTCCAGTTTTAATGCTGAAATATACCCATATACTATACATATTGCATAAACTACACCCTGCAAAAACTGGAGCTTAACCAGAAAAAGGCCTCCACCACAGCAATCTCAAATTGCACATTTGGCAGGATTGACAGAGGTACGTCACTCGTCTTCCTTTCACATTCCACAAGATCTTTTAGGACATGTTCTCACGTAGTCATAAGGGTCCATACTAAATGCACAAATGCACGCTTCATATACTTCAAATATTGATTGGAAGATAAAACTTGATATACATATATCTTCTCACCAGGATATGAGAGTGTCCCTGACTAGAGGAGTACCAAACAATCAAGCTCATCAGGCCCTCGGGACATGCGAGTATTGCAGATTCACTCATATCGTTCAATAAGCATACTGATAGATCATTTCAGATAATGCAATTCCTTAAAAAACATGGCCCTAGGACTCACAGGACACTCACAAAGAAGTTAAGGACAAGTAAAGTTAACACATTTTTAAAGTTTTTTTAATTATACAGAATAATATTTCGTGTGAAATTTCTTCCTGATCTAATATAGAAAAATTTCACAGGGATTATAGTTCTCACACTGAAAGTCACAACAAGCAGAGCAGGCTCTGGATGGCCAAGACAGCTTTTTGGATTACAATATCTTGATACCAAAACTCCCCAACAGGTACATCACAATACTGGAATCCAAGGATATGCTCGCAGTTTGTGTAGAGACAACCTAGAAAACTGCATTGAACATGTTTCTCGAAACAGCTTGGATTTCAGCACAGGCTGCCCAAGCCCAGCCAGGATTCTGCATAAATACTTGCCAGCTGAAATACAGAGGTAATACAAAGGTAGAGTGACCAGTTATCTGAGCTTCAAATCCATCCTTGGATTCCTGTGCACCTCTATCCTTAATACAAGTGCAGCTTACCCTCCTTTGCCATCCTGCAGGTGTATTGCTGGCCAGTCCAGAAAAACTAAACAAGTAGGTTGGAAAACCTTAAACAGGTACCTACAGGTCAGCTCCTTATCCATGCTAGTATCTACTGCAGCTATGTCATCTGTATTTAAGGAACCCCATGTAAGGCAAAAGGACAGTATTTTGCTGGGGTGGGTAAGGTTTTCTGCTTGCAAAATACATAAAGCTGCTGCTTTTTTCGTCACTGACAAAGGCAAGACATTAAGAATGGCACCTGAAGGGAAGTCTAATGAAGACCTAGAATAGACAGCCTGGGGATATAGAAAGATCTCCCAGAACAGGTTAGACAAATAACTGTGGCAACCTCATTGACAGGACCGATTGTGTCAGTGCAGAGACTAGAATAGAAGGGCCCCTCGAGATCCAGCTTTTCTACAAGTCTATGTAGACACCATAACCTCCACCATATCTTTTCCAGAGCTTCCTTACTGTCATGCTGGAAAACAGGGATGGTGTTCTGGAACTTTCTAACTGCAGTATAAAACCATTTTCTTTTGTTCCCATCTACCTGGACAACAATTTGCCCTCTTTAAAGCAGCCTTTTGCATACTCTACCTTATAATTAAATTTTTCCATCTTCTCTCCTTCAGCTTAAATAGCCCTGATTGCTTCAGCCTTCCCTTTTCAGCTTGTTTTCTCACCTCACCGTTCTTGTCTCTGTCCTTTCTACTTGCTGTAATTGACCTCCATCTTTCCTCACTATAATATCCAAAGATGATCACAAGGATCAGAACCTTACATTTTCCCAAAGAAGTAAAACAGCCACTTCATGCAGTTATAATGCTGCTTGCCTTCTCTCAGCATGGTGCTTGCAGCCCCATGATACTGTTCCCTTACGCTATATAGGTTTCAGTGTCTCCCACAGCATTTCCTACAGAAAAGCCAGCTACTCCTTGTTATGTGCTTGCACAGCTGATGACACCTATCTAGGTATAAAACCTTCCTACCTAAAAACTACAGGGGTTTCATATCAGAATTTTAAAATTTGTTCAGATTTTTCCAAATTTTATGCTTATCTTTAAACATATTCACAGCTCCTCAGCTAAATATTTTTTATGTAAGGAGCTTATTCCCTGTTATTATGAAAAGTGAATAATTAATATATTGAATAAAGCTAGACTCAGCATAGGTCTCTGGAGAACCCCAATTCTGTGACTGGACCATCAGTAACTGCTCTTCAGTGCTTTTTTATTTCTATTTTACACTTTTTCTTTTAGTGAAAGATCTAAGTATACATTTTTTCAGTATCTTGGAATGAAACTTATTTTATATAGTATCTTTCATACAAACTTCCTCCTAAATCACTTGGAAGAAATCTATGCAAAGCAGAACCCGTATTGCACTTAGCAGGGAAAAAAAAAAAAGTGTAAAGATAGTGTTTAAAGAATAAGTGAGAGCATTGACACATCTGGGCAATAAGAAAAGGGTGCAGAACATAAAATATTTAACTTTTTTGCCAAGTTTATTTAATTTCCAAGTTGTAAGAAGAAGGGAAGCTTATGAGACTGAGAAGTTTAAGCTGTTCCAAAAGGTAGGCACTGTGGAAAGAAGCAAATTGGTTGTGTTGTGATAAGGAATGAGGAAGAGAAAGGCACTGAAATGAGCAGAGGGGAGAAAAGAGGACAAAGATAAGACATTTGAATTTCTCCTTTATGCCAGGTGGAGAACAGGGTATGCAAAGAAGCTAATTGCACCTCTCAGATTATGGAGTCTATTCAGGACCTACCAAAGTTAAGCAAAGCTTGACAGTGGTAAGAAATACACTTACCAAAGGATGCTCACCAGTGAAGTGACACCAAAGGGCAGGGATTTGCACAGTTTAGCGTCTCACAGATGGTTGTAGGAAAAAGGCGTTTGGATTGGCCAAGTGCTAGGGGCTGAGTGCTCAGTGTGGCTGCTACCTCTGTAGGGCTAATGAGAAGAGACATCCTAGTCCTCAGTGCCAAGACAGGCTAGAACACCTCCATGGAGATTTAAAGCAAGTCCTGTTACACGTTAAGAAGCCCAAACACTTCTGGGCTCAAAGAAGCACCTCTAATGGATTCTCCCACTTGAGCCCAGGGGTACTTAAAACAATGCTGCTGGAATAGCCCAGCTAGGAAAAATTCCCTAGGAGAAGCCCACGCAAGAGGAGGATTCCTTCATACAAGCACAGTGAAAGGCTGCAATAGCAATATTAGGCATACTAAGAAAGGGTTGAGAAGCGTGACAGGTCTGGCAGAAGCAGGACAAAGCAGAATCAAAGTGCAAAACAAACTAGTTTGTTGACGTCTGACTGAACCTCCTTCAGCAGCATAACTAATTATAAATAAGCAGAATAATGTTGCTGGAATAATCATAGAATCAGAGACATCAATCTGGAGTCTAGAAGGCACATTATACATAAAGCAGTCTGAAACATCTCCATATTTGACCCTTAGAACTGACACGTTACGGAAGGTATGTGAACCACCCCAGCCCAAAAAGCTGAAGCGAAGTCTTGTGTTCTGCCTTTATTAGCACAGGACAGGCAGGCAAGAATAACAGCAAGTTACGAAGAGATGTGGCATCACCAAGGCAAAACAGCAAGAGCACATGGTAAGTGGAGGGTGTGCTATATCGCATGATAGAGCTCTGTTTCAATGCTCTCCACACACTGTTTATGGACCTGAGCAGAAAACTCTGGACTATGAACTGTACTTCACAAGCCCTGCACCAGTAAAGGTGCTGCAGAGCCTTTTCTAGATGAAGTCACTACTGACTTACTTCATGTCTGTGGTCTAACAACTGGGCAACAATTATCCAGGTCTGCCCAGCCATGTACAGTGACAGCTAGCTAGAACTTCAGTGCCAACTCTTTTTCTGGTTTTAGCTTTTCTTTCCACAGACAATTTTATTTTTCTTTCTTTTGAACATTGGAATCTTTCCTTTCTGAAATATCAGACCTTTCCTTTGCTTTATTTGGTTGAAAAAAAAAATACAGATTTCCAAATTGAAAAGTTTCATGTAGACACAGTTCAGCATTGAACTGCATTTTCTCATGTTCCAGGGAAGTGAGAGCAATTAATCCCCTTCCTCCTTCGTGGGCTGGGGCAGATTAAGTCTCTCCTGTGATTTCCACGCTGCAGCCTTACAGTTCTTCACAAGGCAGAAGTGAAATGCCTGAACCGCAACTTCCATAAAGCTCTGGGGCAGCTGAAATAGACGTATAGTTATTCCAAATAATATATTCTCCAAAGAATATACTCCAAAGAATATTTGATCTGACTTGACAAATGAACACAACCCAAAATGGAGTATTTCCATTCTAGTGGAAACTTTTAGTTTTCAGATGGAAGGATCTGACTATTTTTAAGGTGAAGCCAGAAGCAAAATGGTTTTTGACAAACATTTTTCCCACCCTGAGCTTATTAGAATTGTTCATACCTGTTTCCCATGATCAGCTTTTCTGATCATCTCTGCTACTGTTATGAAGCAATACTGGGCTATATTTCAATCATTCTGATAGCAGTCTGCAATGCTGTTTATCTTGCATCTTCTGTGGTGGGGACATCGAGTCCCGAATTTCCATGAATTGCGTTGTTTAACACTTTAGATTGCTGGATTGAAGTCAAAATCAGCTTGCTGTTCTGAGTCTTTCTAAAAATGTGACTAAAAATCTTTAATTGTTTGTTTTCAGTCAGCTTCAGAAAATTGATGTGTGCTGCCCTATTACCCAAACTTCTTATTGACTTCCAGATGTTGACCTTCTGTCACTGAGAGTACTCTTCTCCTTTGCAAGGTCCTCCTGAACTGCTGACTCTGTTGAAATAAAGTCATGAGATTTTCATTTTCATGTGTGCGTTAGGCAGGTACTTAACTTCATGCCCCACTAAAAATGAGTTAATTCACACTCTTTTTGTGGTATTGTACTTAAAATACTTACTTGATGAAGAGCTGCTTTATGAGGAATGTTGGTTTGTTTTCTTTCTGGAAAAAAAAAAAAAAAGATATTTCTTTTCTTCCCATCCCAAAGCTGAAGCTTGCGATGGCTCTCTGTTATACATTCGTTCATAAACTATTTTTTCTGATCCTTGAAAACAACTCCAACCCTTTCTATATTTCCTTGGCATCTCCCCTCCAATCTACAGAACAGACTACAATTCTTAATTTCTTTTGTCATCAGCAAAACAGAAGCCAAAGTAGAGCAGCAAGGAAAAAGCTAGAATAAATGAATAAAGAGTTTTGTGGTCACATAATTTTCTATTCATTACTGATTCCCAAAATGTACCCCAGATATGAAGAGTGCAGTGAACCTGAATCAAGCTGTAATCTGTCACACTACACATTAAAGTTCTAACAAAATTATACAAAATTTTATAAAGACCGTAAGAAAAGCTTAAAACAGAAGAAAAGGATGAATACAGTAAGAAATCAAAAGTTAATGGAAGAAATAAAACCTTTGAGCCCCAGAGAGTTTAGGTGGGGTAGAAGGAGGGAGGTGAGAAAGGAGGAGAACAAAAGATAAATAAAAGATTGCAAAGGGGAAGGAAAATGGTGCTCTGCTTTCACTGGGAATTCTTAAATGCCTCACAAGATGAGCAGAGCATTAGGATATGAAAACCTAAAGGGCAATATAATCCCAAAGGGGAGCACTAGTTTCAAAAGAAGGTTTATTAAAACTTAGCTTGCTTTGCATAATGTCAGAAAAAGAAATACAGTGAAACTCTAACCTTTTTTCCTTTTCAACTTTTGGTTCCTTTCCACTCTTTTTTTTTCTCTATGATCGCTTTCCCTACCCTGTAGCTTTACTCCTGCTTTCTGTTTATAACCTTTAGAATACTTTCATGAGCATATGCTATAATTCTCTTCCCTTTTCTTTATCTCCTTGTTCCTACAAGCTGGCTTGAATAAAGAAGTCATTATCAGCAAGCCCACAATGGGTCCAGACATCCACATTCAAGATGTTGTATAGATGATATATTGATCAGTCCTCAATGAGTAATAGCGTTCTAATGAAAAGAGCTTACAGAAGTTAATGTATCTGCTCATGCAAACCACAAATGAAGCATTCTGTGGCACAAAGGGTCTGGCCCTGTGAATTATTATTACTCCCTACAACAATAAAAGTCAGGAGTGGTTTTATTTATTTACCGCAATCAATGATAGTCTGTGGGCTACACATTGAAAATTCGTTTTACAAACCAGCACCCAGACTGTTTGCTTTTTCTGTGTCCATTGGGAATTAACACTTCAGCTGCCACTGCCAATCCTGAGGCAGATCTCCCTACAGAAACGAAAAGACTGCAGTTTGTTCCAGTGATGTTCAGGTTAAGAAAAGCAGCTACAGGCATTCAGAGGGGAGTAGCCACATGTGACTGCTCCCAGTAGAGATGGCATATATTAAAGCTGGGTGAGTATATAAAGACAAAGACTGTCTGTCCTACATGAACTACTTGGGGAGTCCCTGGTTTGAAAACTGCACCACAACGCTGTGTTATGCAACTTTCCACAGACTGATGAGAGTGGTTTTAATGCTTTAGAACCTTCTCTTCTGTTCTCAAAGCAATGTACAGTAGAATAAATACAGTCTTTGCTAATACATAGAGTATATAGCCAAGGAAAGCAGAAGGAGCACCATTCCACTTGTTAAATCAATTGCAGGAAAAATAAAATGAAAATACTGTTGACGTCTATGCTAAAGCAGAATAAACCTGTCACTGTACTTCAGTAGAAGAGCAAAGATTAACAACAACAACAACAAAATATAATTAGGCTACTTTGTAAATTATATTCTGCAAATTAAATACTGGTCTGTCACCTTCTCAAAAAATACTCAAAGCGAGACACTACGATCAAAGGTGAGAAATAGTTTCCCTTTAAACGTAAGAAAGTTTTCCTTTAAAGAACAACTAAAAGAAAGGATTGGTCAGCCTGGAAAAGAGATGCTAGGGTGGAATGAGGGAATAATACAGGTCCACAAAATCCATGTGTGTCTCACACAAGATAAAACCAGAATATCTGTTCACTGTTTCTCTCAATACATTTAGTGGATGTCAGATATGATTAGTAAATTGAAAACAAACAAATGGACATACTTTTCCACACAAAGGACAGTGTTGCTTGTTGACTCAGGATGCTACAGATGTTGGAAGTTCATGTGATTTCAAGAGACAACTAAACAAATTTAATGCAAGAGAACTCCCTCACGATCTCTTTCTCAAGTAATCCTAAACCACAAATCAGTAGAAGTTGGAAAAGATTATGCAGGAAGTATCATTAGATGATATTTTTATCCATTTATTCTGGCTTCTGAGACTGGTCACTGTCAGCTGAAGTTGACCATAGCCTGGCCCAGTGAGCTAGGTATACTGGTTATGTTAAAATCAACCACTGCTCCATAAAACAAAGCATTATTTTACACAACCAACCAATTTGCTGAAAAGTAAATTAAAGGAGATTCTTTTTTCAATGCTTTCACTGTAACTCAAATCAACAAATAACCATGTGATGGAAACATTGTCTGATATAAAGCCTCATTTCCTGACAGAGGGCTGTAACATTACATTCACTCACACGCATCCACCTGTTTTCTTTGTCTCTCCTATTTCTTATACCTCTTAATGTTAAACCACATGGACTTGTAGTTTCATTGGCTTGCAGCACCTACCACACTGAAGAAACAAAGAGCTTCCTTCATGAGGCGCCAGAATGATATGCAGCTAGCTTTTAATTGGTATGGAAGGCCTTTGAAGAGGAGAAGTGAAGGCTCCAGAATTTCTGTCAAAAAAACCAAATTACAGTCCAAGAGTTCAGGGCTAAAATCTACAACGATGGGAAAAGGAAGCTACCATCCCTTGAATCCTGAATAATCTGGGTTCTGAATTAATTATATCTTTCCAAAGCTTAACCATAAATAGGAGTCATCATCTTTTTTTTCCTTTCTTGTCTGTTCCCTGCTGTGTGCGTACATGTGTCCTTCTTAAATCTTGGTAAATCTCTCTGATTAAGAGTAGGATTAATATAGAAGAATTAAACTTTTAAGATCAAAAAGAAAAGACATTTAACTTTTACCAACAAGAAATTGTTACTAACAAGCATTCTTTGAGTGAAAGAAAGGCTCCCTGGGTACAAAGAACTGTTTAACTGAAAATATAAAGGTCTTTTTCCTTAAACGAGTAATCTTCAAAAGGAAACACTTTATTTTTGCATTTATTTCCACTTTAATCCTATCCTTTTCCTGCCTCAATTGCTGCCTTCTTATAGAGAATAAAATTTTAAGTGCTTGTTCTGTGTTATTTCCATTCATTATGTAGGCCCTACATGAAAAGTGATAAATGAGAAAATATACTTAAGAAATCCATGACACTATTTGCCCTGCACTCTTTTTTACTATTTGAGACCACACGACATACTGCGAAATAATTTCAGCAGTATTAGAGTGAAAATTTATATTACTTTTTCTTGATACTTATCATCCAAAAAAAAAAAAAAAAAAAAAAAAAAGAAGAAATATTTTCAGCATTACAAGCAAAAAGATTGACTTTCTCCAGCCTCCACAAGAATTCTATAGGTGAGCTGCAAACTGATCAGCAGTGTCTCGTTCTTCAAAGAGACACAGATTTTATGCTTACTTCTTTCCATAAATCCAAAGCAATTTCATTAACTTCAGTGGCATTACCCTGAATTTCCTACCCCATAATGAGAAAAAAAAAAAAAAAAAAAAAACAAAACATTGCAAATAATAAAAATATTGCAAATAAAAATGTCTCTACTTCTTTTTAAACATTGCAGTGTAAAGTTGCAGTATTTTCAAACTTTACAATATAATTCTGAAAAGCACATTTCCAATAAATACATTTTTTACTCTTGTTTCCATCTTTACAATTCCATCTGGCAGTAAGCTTGTCTATTTCTTCTGTAATTCAGAAGGTAATGTGCATGCTACAAGCTAGGCAAAGGTTGTCATACACCAAGAGCTGAGGAAGCACCACCTAGGTTTCGGAAGATACAAGATTCACTTCTCAGATATTGTTATGACAAGAGTGCCAGAAGCTGGAGGGATCTTGTGTGTTTCTTCTGTATTTTTACATGTAAATTTCCCTTCTGAATATACTGTCACATAATTAGCATCATCACTGTTATCAGCAAGTCCATTTGAGGGTTTCATTAGGTTTGAGAGAGAATCACATGGGAAAGGAATTGTGAAATAGGTGTCAAGTTTATGCAAGGTCTTCCATAAGAGCATAGATTTAATTTGGATATGGAAAGGGAGCGAATGAGAGTTACTGAAAGTCAGCCTGACTTTTAGGCTTCAGGTCTAAGGTCTGCAACTGAATTGCATTAGACTTGAATTAGGAGATTAAAACAAACAACAGGAGATACTTTCCCCATACCAATAATAAGAGAATAGAAGAGAAACAGGGATAGTGTATGGAAAGGATGGGACTGAGATTAAAAAGACTGTAGGAAAACTGAATAAATATATTCCTAATGGAAGGAATGTGAGTATAAGATTAACTTTGTTTCAGAACACCCCAGGAATGATTAATGGACAAAAGTCTAGCAGAAAAGTGAGATGACCATTCCTCTGGTTTCTGAACTCCCAATGGATGGTTACAAAGCAGATTACATAGATCATTTAGAATATAGAATAAATTTGCTATCCAAGATTTTGCAGATGCAATATTGATAGAGGGCAGAAAATATACGTAGAACAAAAATTTACTTCCTGTTTGAGGAAATATTTTCATTTTTCTGTCTTCCTTGTCTATCTCCAGGATCAGAAATAAAAGATTAGAATCTTGTAGCGTGTTCTGTAACTTAGTGTTCTCTAGCACTCATGAGAACATATCAATAGCCTCAATCATTACAGTCCCCTACTATTCCAGGCAACTACATTTTTATAATTCCATTTTTAAATTTACCTACACCCAACTTAAAGGCAGTTTTATCTCTTTCCTCCTTTCTTTCTGATAGTAAGTCTGTTCCAAAACTTCAATCTTCTGATATCTATAGACCTATTTCCTAGCTTAAATGTCTCAGTTACACCACTTTTATCTTCATCTAGGTTTTTCCTTCAGTTTTCCAACCTCTCTGATGTTTATTCTTACAAAGTATTTACAAAGACAATTTTTGTTTCCTCTTTTATTTTTGATGCTAGGTAAACCAGGCTCTTTTATTCTCCCATTCTAGTAAAACAAATCTTCACATCTCTGATCATTCCAGAGTATCTTCTTTCCACACAGTAGTTTGAATTCACCTTTTTTCTCCCTAAGTTACCAAAATGTGCAGTGCACTCTACAGGAGGTCACAGCAGGGACTTTGCACAAAGCCATTCCCGATGGGGAAGCATCTATCAGGGCTTCCAGACCTGTCAGACTCCCTGGGTGAGACTCATCTGACTTCTTCACAACTAGACATTGTTGGCTGCAGTTATAGTCAGTGGAAGGAAACATACTTTTAAGGACTTTCCATATAGGAGATGATGACAGAAGAACCACAGAACAAAAGTAACTGTCCTAAACAGTTTGGCTATAAGCTAACTGTTAGCTCAGATGTAGATATCTACCTTCAGGTGAGATGAATCCATCCCTTTACTTCTAGGGAGATGAGTCTTTTTGAGGACAGGCAAGTTGTCCCACCCTATTGGAATCCAGCCGTTGAAATGACAGCAATATAACACTGAGGATGGATGAATGGATGCGAAGGAAGGATGTCCCCTTCAAAAAAAAGACAACCACAGTGTCAACACACAATGACATGAAAAGTCCTTATTCCTGGAGTGAGGTACAAGAACAAGAGGAATGTCACATTTAAATGTCTTTTAAGGATCTCATCTTGAGGTTGATCCCACACTATTCTTCCATGTTTTCCCATTTTTTGTAAGAGATCTTTTGTTCAAGACCTTCAAAAAGATGAAATGGAGAACAATGGAAAGGGCCTTCCAGAAAATCGATATTTTTTTTTTCAATAAGAAGGTGTTTAAGGACTCAGAAATTACAGCTGAAAGAACGAGAGGCCAAAATGGGGGAAATAAGGATCTCCGGGTGAACAGTAAGTAGTAAAATTTTAGAATGAGGGGCTACAGTAGACCTAGCATAGGTGGGAGGACACCTTAATGCCTAATGGCTTTATCTTTTCCTCCCCATCTCCTTCCTTATCCCGGACGTGCCATAAAACACTTCCATCTGATATTGCTATGCAAGGCACAGCAATTCATGGCTAAGACATCTCAGCAGCTTCTAGGGAGAGGTCTTTTAGATGCTGTGCAGCCCCAATACCTTCTGGGAAAGCTATGGAGAGATACCTGGAAAAATGCAGATCTTCCTGTGGTCTCAGGTGACCATGCAGGGCTGAACAGCCATATATCTGCAACCAAGGACATTGGAAAAGTATTAGTAAGAAAATCTGGGGATTATGGTGGAGTGGAATAAAGTCAGTGAGTATATTAAATGGGTAATCCCATAGATCAAGAGGAATTTTGTATGGATGAATGGAAAGACATATTAATTCATGAACTTCTTCCCATTTTCCTAGATGTAGGACTTCTGAGAGTATAAGTGGACTCCCTAAACACAAAACGGAAGGCAGACAGAAGGAGATCTATGATGCACAGTGTGGGAGTTAGATGTACACATCAACATGCAGAATCAGTGGGAAGGGCTGCACAGGAAAATAGATAAGCAAAGAGAAACAGTGAGATGCCACTGTTGTAGGTGTCTGCCATAGGATGAGATAAATGGTACTTCCTGGCTCCAAGGAGGAAAAATCTTCAGATCTTCAAGAGTGCTTATGAGGTGCTGGGATAGCAGGAAATGGGGAATTTTTCCTAGAAGATCATAAGTCTAGTGGCAAGGAATTTTAATGTGTGTATCAAGTTGTATCTACCACAATCCCCCGCAGAAAGCATCACTGACATGTGAACTCCCTCAGAATTGGGAAGCCTGACAGGTAAGAAAGATTTCCTTGCCTGTACTGCATTGCGTCCTATTCAGTTTATTTCAATTTCTATTATTCCACATTTCAAGTTTCTCCTCTCTGGTATTTCGGTACTTCTCTGTACTGGGGATATCTCCTCTGTGTGTGTTTTCAGCAGATTTCACTAACACATGCCATCAAAGGCATTAATAACAATACTATATAGCCTGGGTCCATAAACCATTCTTTCTGAGAGAGCATGAGTAATTTTCCTCTGTATTCTCCTGTCTGATAGCTTCTCTATAGTGCATTTTCTGTAGTTTCCCATGTCACAGACTCCTTATTCATCTAACAGTTCGTGTGCTAATGCTTTCTTTTTTATTTTATCTGTTTTTCCTTACAGCACCACACCCAGTGATTTACTTAAGATGCACATCTACTGCATTAACATTGATTATCAAATCATTCTTATAAAGAGAAACATCACGTAAATCTGAAATGTGTATTGGGATTTATCTCATTTTACATTAACTTCCTGTCTTTAACTATTTTTGTCTTCCAAACCTGTTCACAAAACCTGTATGGTAGTACATTCTGATTTATGAGTTTCTAGCTGCTCATATCACTTGTCACTTCCCAAGCATAAGTAGTTCATTTTATCCAGATGCACTGTTCTTAAGAGATGATAACAAATTGTAATAAGTTTTACTATTTCCTGGTCACATGTTGAGAGCCACAACATTAGAAATACAGCGAAAGGCATTACTGTCACACTTGTTTGTCCTGAATTTCCTTTGGGAATTTTGGCAGGCCACAAGTCTTTCAAGATGTGCTGTTTGGACACATCCTTGACATCTTCAGTGGTTCAGATCTGGGGAGTCAGACGGACCCAGAAGGCTTGGGAGACCGAGGCAAGCTATGGTTTCCATGTTTTAAGCCTTCAAGGAGCCACAGAGATATGGCTCTGAAACACTCGAAATATTTTCCTTCTCCTCAGTCTTAGCAGATTAATAGGAAGGTGGCAGCCAAGACATGGCAGAACCTGTAGCCATTCCAGCAATGCTAGTACTTTAAAAAATATGTTTACACATTTTTTATTTTCCTTTTCACTAGAATGGTTAACTTTCTTATTTTTTCTGCATCAATAGGAAAAAATAACTGTAACTTTAGCGTGAAAATATCTGTGTTGCTAATGTAAGCACAATAACTTTGTTCTTTACTATACAACAATGAATCAAAGTATGGGTGATAAATCTTTCTCCTCCCCTCAGCCTGATCTATGGAGCTTAAGAAAGCAGTAAGGGAAAAGACCCCTTGTATGGGAAGCAAATGAATTTGACAGTTCTCTGCAGCTACTGCTTAGAGCATGTAACTATGGTGAGCTTGTCTCGCTAGGGAAAACCTGGGTCCTATAGGTTGCTTTCAGTGCACTTGTTAACCACTCACTTGGATGTACCTTTTCTCAGTACTAGAAGTTGAGCACAAGCGTATGTAATATTTCAAGGAAGCAAGCACATCCTTTTTTTAATGGTCTCCATATGTGTAAACAATTCACTGTGAACAAATCACTCAACGTGAGCAAATCACTCATCCCTTCCTCTCAGAAATTTTCCTCAGGTTGGTTATTTCTACATGAGCTCCTCAAAAAAAAAAAAATTTAAAAAATATTCGTTATAACTTAGTGACATACAGTACAAAAAACCATAGTGGACACCCACTGAATGTTTCAAATTTGGAACATGGATGACATCAGCTGGGGAAAATAGAAGTCAATGAGACTAGGATAACTTACTCAAGCTAAGGATCTGCCTTTTTATATGGTCTTCTAAATAAAAATCCTACTCCACTAGATGGCTTTTATAAAAAAGGAGTATAGCCTGAATAAGTCAATACAAGCGTGATTTTTTCAGGAGACAAGTGCAGAACAATTTAAAGTGAGGAAAAGAGGAGACAAAAATACATAGAAATGTTAATGAATTTTCTTATCCTCCAAGGGAAATATAGTTGACTTTGAGCATCAAATATAGCTTTGTAGTTTCACGTTTTAAAATGTTATGCCCTCTCCCTGAATAACAAAACAAGGAATAAAATGCAAGAAATGCATTGTTAGCTGAGTAAAATGTATGTTCAAATATTTATTTTAGTGTTCATATTTTTGTGCATAAATACAGTGGTTAGGTAACCACTTCTGAAACAAGCATCATGTATTTTTACATGCACAAATACATTCAATAGTGATAAATATCACTGTTAACAGCTACATATCTGTGCTTCCTGAATACAATTCCTTTGCTACTTCACACAAATTATATTCATATAATTTCCTCTGAAAAATGAGCCTAAAAGATTTCCTTTGTTTGGATCTTCAGTTCTTATTTTACTACTAAGTCACTGCTGGTCAATTATAATTGCAAATTGCAATATCTAGTTCAGATAAACTTTAGAAAACATTAGTGAAAGTAGCACCAAGTTCTTGCCTGTCAATACTTAAAAAAAATTTTTCTGCAAGCCTGTCCTTCTCTGAAGAGGATAAGAGTGAATCAAAAACAAATAGTTCCAATGAACAAGGAAATGTCGGGGGCATGGCGGGGGGCGGGGCGGGGGGGGCATGGGGAATAAGGCAAGAAACAAGGAGTAAAAACTCCCACCTCTTAGGGACAGAAAGCAAGTGTGATGGTAAGTTCCCAGTGTAGAGACAGCAGCAGTACTTGGTTTTGATACAATACTTACGCAAAATACAACACAAGTTTGTTCTTCTGTAACAAGACAAAGCAACTGCTCTCTTTGCAGTCCCTGCAAAAGGGATTTTTGTCCAGACTTTATCTATTCAGCTCTTTAACAAAAGCAAATTAGTTTGTCAAAAACATTGTTCAGAAAGGACCACCTTTTTCCACTGAAACTGAATTAAAATAGTAGATATGCCCCTTTAACGACATTTACAATCCAGATCCACGTCTCTCCCTCTCTGTGCTGGCTATGTGTACACCACAAGCCATTTTATCTCTGCTGCCTGACCCTCCTACCTGCACAGGACAGGAAGGAAGGGATGCTGTCATGATGCCTCCTCTCTCTGTAGCTGATGTTACTAGTAGTAAAAAAAGTTCAATCCTAAACCAGTTATCCAGAATGACAAAGCGTCCTCTGAAAAATCTTCCAGCAAATAATAGCATTGAGACCATATGTATTTGCATCTGATACTTCAAATTGTTGGTTAGGAATATGGTCCTCTTCATGTCTGCTTGAATATTTGTCCTCTTCTCTGAGCCAGTGATCACCTTTTATATCTTGAGAGTTGAAAATATGTGGGAATATCAGATCAAATTATCTTACATACAGTGTTTCCAGCTTACATTTATGTGTATAGAGAGAACTGACCTTTATTCCCTCTGGTCTGGAAAGGTTCTGTGTGCAACAAGACTTGTAGCCAGTCAGGAATTCAGAATAACACCAAAAGTGAGATAAATGAGGTATGAGAGACATCCATCTTCCCTTAAGTAAGGTAAAATCCATGTAAAATATTTGTAACTTCTTACTGCAATATTTGGGAGCCACTTCAGTCCATTTCTTGTTTGAGTTATAAGTAAGTGACTCCCAATCATCTGTCACACACCATCTTCTCACCAGTCATCCTCTGCAAGGGTGGTCTCTTACGGTCCCTTTCATATGCACTATTTCAAGGTCTGTTCCATCCCCATGCCTGGTATGATCAAAGTACATATGTTTGTGCTGTACTCCCATCTTGGTAACATAGAAATGGTCTGCTTTTTGATACAGAAAATATGTAGATCTTTACCAGCACCATTTTTGAAAGTCCTCCTTGGTTTCTTTGTGAGCAGCACCTATTTTTCATGAGTTTTACTCCCAGGAGAACAGGCTATGGAAGAATTACGTTTTGCAACAAACTTCTGTAAGTTCTTAGACTCCATCCTTTTCCAAGCCTTTTGTAAATGGATGAGTGTTTGAGCGACTGAGCCATTTCTAATTTTATTGCAATTTCTTTAGAATATCCCTTTTGTTGAACACACTCAATTTGAATCCATCTGCTGCTTCTGCAATATGACCATTAATTTTGGGCATTACCCTGTTAAATCACACAGCCTTCATACCTTTTAGATTTGCTTCATTTTGGGATGATCTCATTTCCTTACCTGATTTAAAACTACAGTGTTTTAAATCAGTGCATTGCATCAGCGACTGTAACAAAGAATTTCTGAGTCATCAACATACCTGATATTACTTATAGAGTATCTACCCGTCTCTTCTGCTTTTTGAATCCTCGCAGAACTTGTTTCATAGTACTTCCTGCATACATATTGAAAAATCCAACAGATTTTGTATACACCCTAACATGTATACACCCTGACATGTGATTCAGTGTCACAGACTGCTGATTACTATGCAGGTGGTTATTAAGGTAGGGACTCCATGAGATGCTTTGGAATTTGGGTTATCTGCCAGCATCTTTCAAACATCAACGTTTTTTAAAACTATCAAATGTTGTAAATAATCAGCTAAGCATGTGATCAACAGGTGGTCCTATTTGTGCAGTTTTGAGTGATGTATAGTTTGCTTATATGTGCATTGGTCCTCCTTGGGAAAGCACCAGACTTCTTCCAGAAACTGTATCCCCCTTCCATTTGCAGAGCTGATGGCTCTGCTCACCTCATCCTTTCCGTTCTTTTGGTCTCCAGTGCAAGTTGCTCTGATGAGCACCCAAATTAGCGCAATGATCAGAATTTGCTATGAAGAAATATAAAGAAATGAGAAATCTGTCACCTCAATGGTTCTATTATATGCCAGTGTAGGAAAAGCTTTCTGTAAGGCTAAGACCACCGCTACCATGCATTGCTCTGAGAAATTGCTCTCAAAATGTTTTAGCATAAACAAACTCTTTTTTGATTTTTTTTTTTTTTTTTATTATTATTCCTATGGAGGTGTCAGGAAAACTAGCACAGAAAAATTTTGTTCAAAAATTTGACATTGGATGAAGTTATAAGTAACTGTTACCTTTATTAAGAGAACTGTCTGGCACTGCTAATAAAGGATGTTGTTCATATCTACATTTAATAAGCTTATTAATATGTACAAATACACAAGTTAACAGCCTTTCAGAGGGGCAGAGGACTTCCACCTGCTTGTTGATATATTAAATCAGTCTTTAACTGCTCTTCCTCACACACCCAAGATTTCTGTGGAATACAGTGAGAATTGTAAACTTTCTATCGACAGAAAACAAGCAAATGGCACAGTTCAAGGAAAAGAATGTCTCTCTTTAATAACCCTCAGCTTGGGACCAGCATTCATTTGGCCCATATATTTGTACATGGGCAGTTGCCAGGCTGGAAGCAGCAGTAGGTATACTTAAAAACTTCTGTCTACTCAGGTGTATTTGAGATCCTAAATTCACCAGAATCATGAAGTAGAACAGTCCCAACTCTTCTATAATGCAGGAACACAAATCCCCCAAAGCTCTAGGTTTTATTAAAACACAAATTAGAACAAGGTAACTCTGAAAACAGACATGATTCAAGCAGAGTCAGATGATAAGACAATGGCAAAAAAAATATTTGAAGTAGAAATCTCCTTCCCCTCACCCTCAGCTCCCTTTTTCTCTACTTTAGCAGCTGGCAGTAGTTTCCCGAGTTGCACAAACCCCCCACTCTTTTTCCCGTGAGGATAACCTGCCTGTGACCATTCCTGTCCGGACTATGGCTAGGGGGTCTGCGTCGTGCTGCAGGGTGCCCTCACATGGCTCCCCCCCACCTCCTGGTCTCCTAATCCCCTCTCTGCAGGCACCCTACATCCTGCACGTCTCTTTCCCTACCCCTAAGCTGAGCATCCTGAGACCTCCCCCGGCTGCACACGGGAATCTGCAGCCGCCGCAGAGAACATGGTGCCAACACAGGCACGTAACGAGCCCTCCTGCCGTCCATCACACTAGGACGTGGCTGGGCATATGGCGTTTTTCAGATGGTCAGCTTCGTCCTGAGGAGAGATGAATGAAAACTGGCACCTGTGTGCAGGGGAAGGACCAACTTCTTCTTTTTGGTGTATCTCCCCTGGAGACCTGGTGCCTCAGAGCAGCAAGACATAAGGTGTTTTCCCTACAAGCTGCTAAATCGATCTGGGTAATTTCGGTTACAGGCCTATTCTGTGGGGGACAGGCAACTCCAACCCCATAGGCACAAAATATAACAGTCTCCTTGCGACAGAAGTATTTTTCTCTTGAGCCCACCCTCTTACATGTTTTACCACAGGAGGGAGTGATTTTTCATATTTTCTATTGAAGTTTCTATTAAATTATACGGTTTTTAGAGTAATTTCTATGGAAACCTATTAATCTCTATAGCAGGTTTTTATCCCTGTTAAGTTCCATATGATTTTTTTTTTCATAAGGGTAGTCTTGTAGCTAGAGGTAAAATCTTCAGTTGTATCATGCAAGGTGGAAAAAGAGCAAAGATTTCAAAACCAAAGGATAACAGAAATAGTAAAAACAGCAGGAAAATAACTATATTTAGTATTTATTTTACTATTATGGGAGTGATTTTTTCCAAAGCCTGGGTTCTCAGAGTTCTACAGGAGATTACAGGGACGAAACCATTTTTTAAAATTAATTTTTAATAATGTGTAATAATCTGAGTGGCACTGGTCTGTGTGTGGAATTAGAATTCCTCTGATAGAAAAAGAAATATTTGTGCAGAGTTTTATGAGCAAAGTTGACCTGAGGCTTCCTGAGGCTGATTGAGAAATTGCAGTCAACGAAGATCCTTAACCCCTTCCCAGCTCCATTTTCAATCTACTAAAGAATAAAGTCTCTGTGGTTTAATATACAAAGAAACTGACAAAGACCTGAAAAGAGCAATACATTTGTATATGATTACAAGAAGCTCATACTCCTTTTAAATTTAACTTAATGACCAAACTGGCTTTTCAGCACGGAAAGGCATGAACCTTCAGTTCAGCATTTCCTGGCTTTATTTAATAGAGCACTGCATTTCAAACAAAATGTTCCGAGGTCAGTTCTCTACAACCCAGGAATTTTCTGTTAATTTCCCTTCCTTTAGTTAAGAGACAAGAAGCAGCAATGAGCAAATCACAACATTTGATACAGGCTCAAAACAAGTGTCCCAAAAGCCGGGCAATTCTGAACCGATAGCGAGGAGGGGGGAAACCCTGAACTGAACGTGCCTAATCCTAACAATAACCATGGAGCTAGCTCTCCTAATTCTTTCTAGAAAAGCCTGAAACATGGATGTTAGCAGGGGTTAAGGAGAATATTTATGAGACCTAAAGATAAAGACCCTGCTAATGTTGCTGCCTGTTGCCGCACATTTCCATTAACCTGCAACAACCTACCAGTGGGCCAGCTCTGTGGGTGTTAATCTCCGTAAACTTTTTCATCCAGTCAAACATGTTTTGCCAGGGCATTGTACTAACCTCAAAGCTTCCCCTGTTCCAGCACTGCTAGTGATAATTATATTTATTAATGATTTCCGGTTACTCAAGGATACTGAATCTGCAGTGCAAAGAATGCATCTCTCAAAGTTGAAAAGAAAATTGCAACCATCACTATTAAGGAAAACTTCTAACCTCTAAATGTTGCCAGACTTAAAATTAAGACTGCTATATTTAAGCCAGAGGGAAATATGATCAGGAAGTCATAACTTAAATCAAGAAATGTATTGTACCTTTACTGAATTGTTTTACGTATCTTGTCATTGGAGAAAAATGTTTTCAGTGCAGACTTTTGCAAATTCAGTAAGGTTTAACACAAATTACTTTCATGTTAAAATTTTATTGCAAAGTTTACTCAAAAATTGAAAACGTGGAAATTCATTAGGAGGGTGTAACTAGAAATGGAGTCCCCCTGGAATATGCAGATGTATGTTCATTATTTAAGGGAAACAAGTATGATGTGTTCCAATTTAATTTTCAGTTTTCTAAATTTCTCTTCTGTGCTTTAGATCACATTTCTCAAGAATGAGGACACTAAATATCTTTGACAGTAGAGGACTTGCGGCCTTTGTAATGGAAAATTTATAATGCCATTGCAAAATTTTTTAAAATCGAACAAATTCTGTTCATCTATAGTGCTTAACTCTGTACTAGGTGATTTAGTAATTAGAAAAATGGGGAAGTGGCAGGAAGACCATGCTGCTAGTTGCACTCTCCGCCTTTTCCTGGAAAGCCTAATGAAATTGTGAGTGCCCTGGGGTAAATGGGATTTTTGTTGCTGAACTGCTGTTGGGTCAGGATATTACTGGAGATGAGGCTTAAAGGGTCTGCTAGGATTAGGAAAATAAGTGATGCTTTATAATATGTTAGCCATCCTGTTTTAATTAATATGCTTTAAAGCATTACTCAGCCTCTGCTGGTGTTTGCTGGTGGCAGTCCAAACTCACTGGCAGCAGCCTCTACTCAGCCACCTAAGTATTATCACAAGATGCTGACACATCTGTCTGAGAGCAAAGGTAGCAGGATCACTCGGCAAATGTAAGTTTATCATGAACTCAGTTCTTTCCTGTAGTTAGGCCTTAACTAAACTCATAGATGGGAGAATATGTTAGAAATATGTGTCAGAATAAGGGAAAGAAAGGTTTCCTATTCATTAAAGAAGACAGACACCAAGACTGGCAGGAACGCCATGGGTGGAAGAACCCTGCATGGTTATCACAGGCCAATCTGCCAGCAGAAATCCTTCCTGCTCTGATGGCACAGTGAGCTACGTGCAAGCTTCAAGAGGAATTTGGCTGAGTTACACCAGAAGGAGGCCAGAGTCAGGGGTGAGGGTTGAATGGCTGGTAAGTTGCTGGAAGGTTGCATGCACATGATAGTGAATCAGGATAAAAGAATTAATCCGCTGTGCAAGATTCAAAGTGGGACCAAGATGAAACAAAGGCAGACACAACAAACTTGGAACAAGTTGTCTTCGTTATTTCTCTCACATTTTCTGCATCTTTCTTTTACTTGCTTTCCCATCTACTTGCCAATGCTTCTTATGTGGTCTATTACAAAAATTTGGTGTACAGTAATAGTAAGAATTTTCAGCTAGTATAGAAACTCTGTAGTTTGCCTTCCTATTCATGTTTTTATTAAAATTTTGCTTATGTCTTAGAAAAAGAATAGATAATAAGAACCATCTGTACTGAAGGACCCAATTATTCTCTCCTTTAGTAAAGAAGCTAGAAAAGATGGCAGAAAAAATGAAAAGGTTTCTGCTTGGGTGGAATGACAACAGTTATAGCTGTTAATTACACATCCTTAAACATGCACCCTTGCAACATTCAAATATTTCCTCTCTTGGGCTGAGGTTCCATCATTGCATTAGTCTCATCCAACTAAAACTTGCAATTAAAAGCTGGAAATCCCACCTCCATCCAACCCCCAGCCAGGTGTTCCTGTCACCTCCTCTGTGCTGGTATTAGCCAGGGGGAGAAGCAGGTGAGGGAAGTGATCTAGCTCTCCATGGGCATGTACACATGCTAGTGCTAGTGCTGACACAAGAGAAGTGGCAGAAAAGCATAGTGACACAAGGCAGAGGGTAGACTGAAGCTACCTACTTTGACAGCAGACCACACTTTGGTTAGCTTAAAGCAGTTATGAATGCTCAACCTCAGGTTTTACCCAAATTGAAATTATTTATTTAATGAGGAAAAGGCCTACATTTTGTTTACATCAAGAATATAGGTATTAACATTTCAACTTATAATAGTTTTAATAAATGGAAAGCTTAATTTTACTGCAAATTCACTAAAAGTGAGAAGGAAAAGCAAGCAATATTTGTTCAGAAAGTTGAAAGAAAATTATAGGGTAGAGTGAATGTTTACTCTTAAGTGAGCAGAAAAGACGTTCTGAAGTCTGCACAAAGATCAACAATACCTCTGTTTGCAAAAGCAGAAATCACTGTTGCCATCTTTCATGCTCTCTTCTTTTATGTTGCTGTTCTCATAGACATGTAATTGTCCCTGTGAATTTAAAGGACTGCTTGAAAACATTTTTTAACTCATTGGCAGAGCTCTCAGCAGGAGAAACAGGCAGTACTGCCATTTCTTGCTCCTCCCTGAGACAGAAAGGAGGCCAGTGGCACTCTGTGGAAGGGGAAGCTGCTCCACGCTGCGCAGAGCAGGGTGTTGTGCAGAAGGCACTGCAGGCTGGCAGCAGCTCAAGGGCGCGAACAAACTGCAGGGTTATGTCATCACACTTAGTCTTCCTTCCCACTTGTCCCTCTCCCAAGAATAGCTCTCTGTTCAGCTTCTTTTTGCATAGGTTTTAATTTTTGGGCACACAGGTTCTTAAGACTGGAGAAGGAAAGCTGTTGTCCTCCAGCGGAGGGCTGGATATCCCCTTGCTTCACTCAGTGTCATAGGAGTGCACGAGAAAGAGTTCAGAAGGAGCAGATGAGTCTGTAAGGCATTGGGGCGAAACCATACTAGCCAGAGTGCAGGTAACAAGGTGGAGGGGAAAAACCAAGAAACGTAAGCTTGAGCGAGCTGTGGTGGCATCCTACCTATTGCTATATGTAAGTCCCATAAATCCTGGTTGTGGCCTGTTGATAAAAAGGTGCAAATGATGATAACACCAAGACCTTGTCATGTAGTGCAAAGCAGTCTGACTATGCCGAGTCAGTATTAGAGTCTCCAACTCACTAGCTTTCTCAATCTCTACTGCTTATTATGTGCACATCTGAATTTCAGACGTCTTGAGTATTCAGACAACTTTATACAGGCTTCAAAATACCACCTTCCTCACATCAGCTTGCCATTTTTATGTAAAGGTGAATTTATACTATTAAGAAGGATGCAGGAGATGTAACCGAGAGGATATGGCAGTTGATACCAAGACAGGGTTTGTGAAACAGAGACATCTACTGGTTAAGCTTTGGGGGGAAATATTTTGTTTTGCAACTTCACAGTGCAGTGCTCTACTTCTGTTCTTTGATCTGAATCATTAATCTATTATGATAGGCCTGTCACCAATCCATGGCCTCAGAAAATATGCACACGTGTTAAAATGAGTTTTGCCATAAATTATTTAATGATTTACAAAGCAACGCTCAACATGTGCCACCAGGTGATTTTAAACTTCTGTATGCTTACAGTGTTTTTCAAAATCCTTAGTGAAAATTAATCATTTATCACAACAGAATCACCAAAGCTTGCAGGAGCGCTACAAGGTTTTAGGGAAGAAGTCCATAAAGCAGGAAAGGCAGAAATATTGTATCTGGCCACTGAATCTTATCATTTCCAGCTCAGCACCACTACCACAAAAGTTACATGGAGAAAGAATATAACTGGTTTGCTTATTAAGACCTAAAGTATGATATAAGTGAGTTAAGGATCCTAAAAAAGCAATGAATATTATATATAATGTTTACATAACAGCTACATTTTCCTACTACTGGGTGTGATGTAAAGGAGGCTCTTGGGAGGACTAGAGGTTTGAGTAGATGCAACTAGCAAAGTCTGATCACTTATTTAAACTTAATTCAAATTATCCATGCTTCATATGTCTGCAGAAACAGACTGGACATTCTCATATGAACAATTTTTGGGGGGGTTCCCAGTATCTATTTACTCCAGTCAGGCTAGAAATATTGGCCAGACATGCCTTGTTAACAAGACCCTTTTGGATAAATAACCTTTTCCACATTTTTTCTAACTGGATTTAGCACACAAAAGAAAGAAAAGTATGTTTAGAAGAAAAAAATTGCATATGAGTCATGCTTGGAGTGAAAAAAAATCAGCCAGATTCTTAAATTTAAGGAGTTTAATTCAATAAAAAAGTGACTAGCTGCTTCAAAAAGTTTGAAAGGCCTGATATAAACTGTGCAGTTACCAAATGCCTCCCTTAAACTTACGATTTTCAGTAAGCCAGTGCTGCATACATTTGAGGAAGCAATGCTCATCTGTGGTAATAAGGACCATGTAAAATGATTAGAGAGGTCGTAAGACAGGTAAGTAGACAGATAGACAGACAGGTATGTAGGTAGGTAGAATCTTTTCAGCTTGTGGATTACATTTCATTTCATAGCCTTTTAATCCATGATGTCCTCTTGTGAAAAAAAAATAGCTTATGCTAAAATACAGCACTACTTGAAGGAATTGTATTTATTCACCATATTATTGTGCCTCCTGGAACACTTCAGAGGATAGAAATATCATTTAAAGCTTTAAGTGGGAAGAGGTTCCCTGTGAAACTTTCTTCTCTCTCCAGTAATTCTACGGCTAAAAATGAGCACCAGCTGTGGCTCACCTCTCAAAATGTGTGTTGTATCATGACTGATGTCACTCTTTGGGGTTAAGCTAGGGTGGTAGGAGCCAGTTCAGGTCTAATTGTTGAAATGTGTGCTTAGTTCAAGTTAAACAATAGATCCTTAGGGGGAAAAAAAATCAGCACAGAGGTGCTGAGTTGTGAAAAGAGTGTTGTTTTGGGCCCAGTCGCCTGAATAGACTTGTTAAAGCCCACGGCTGATGTATGCTAAGCAGAGCCAGGCAGTATGTGGAGAGAAAGGGAGGGCAGGCCAGTTGAGCGGGCACATCACTCTCTGAGCCAGGGCACACACTTTGATGGCTCCTTTGGAGGTATGAGTGAAAGCCAAACCTCTGTTCCCTCCTTTTTTTCATTTCTGCCATGCAAAGATAATCAGGTTTATGTAAAGTATGTGTGCTCTTTTGACAGTCCGCGATATCTCATTAATTCAATCACACCAAACACCATTGTTCCCAAAGTGTTTGAAATGCGGATAGGCATGGAGGCTTTCTTAATCCTGTCAATCAATGTTAACATTTTTCTTGCAGTTGCCATGGCCAGGGCCAGAGTTCATGAAAACACAGAATAAGAGCCAACAAAACAAGAATAAAGACTTATTTGAGATACTCTTTTTAAAGGACATCTACCATGCACAAAACATGGGAAGTAAATGTAGACAAGTTTGGACACTATGGCTCACTGAGAGGAAAAAGGGGGAAAAAGAATTTGAAAATCAAATAGGCCTATAAAAACTTGACCCAAGAGTCTCTGGGAAAAACCCGATGAATTGCTCCCTAGTAGAACAATGTTCTTTCTTTCGTGCGTTCTTCAGGAGTACAATGCTCAATATATTATAACACATGCCACTGATGTCTTTACACTGTTGTAAGCCAGCTCAGACCATCGGAATGCTGATCGCCGACAACAAGAGATTGTGCGGCGGTAATTCTCTCTTTCTCCCGCTCGGCTACAAACAAGCACTGGGAAAATTATTCATGCATATAGGCCAACAAAGCAGAGATGGGAGATTTGCGATGTCATGCAGCGAGATCATGTGACAAACGTTAAAATAAAACCCCCAAGCCTTCACCCTTTGAGGCTTTGTAAAATAACGAATTTATCCCTATGAATATAGCAGCCAACATGTCTTATCGTGCTGGTGGAAATCACTGCCATTTTAGCATTGCTGTACTGATTAATGAGACCGCAGTGCACATGCCAAACAAAGAAAAATAACAATTACATAATTATGTAATTGCTAAAGCTATGAGACAAAACTCCTCATTGGGATTTTCTACAACTCTGCTGATTCCTAATAGGCCTCAAGTATGTTTATATACACTTCTTAATTAACTAGGAGAAAAGATGTGCCATTAAGCCTTACAGGAATCCAAGGATAGATTTTTGCCCAGGCACATTCAGAATTTTTGGACATCCATGTAGGTGTCCTGTTTTGCACCTTAAATCAAATTTTATCTGCAGTTTAAAAAAAACAAAAACCGAGAAACACAACAACAACTTGGGTTTGGTTGGAGTTGTATCTAGAACAGCTGGCGTCTTAGCTGTGCAAAGGAGAGAAACGGCAGCTCCTTGGTAGTTGTCACACATACTGCTTCAAGGTTTGTTCTTCAAGATCTCTGCAGGGAAGAAAGCAAGTCCTCTCAGCACGGACAACTAAGGAGTGCTCTGCTACTATTGTGGCAGATGTCCACTGATCTAGAAACATACATCCACACAGATCAATAAAGCCTAACATGATACAGAGCACTTTGGTGGGATGGCACAGCAGCACAGCCTCTTTGCTGAGAACAGCCCTTTAGCGCACTAGAGTGAGCCTGACACTTGTGCATGTAAGCAGGTAAGGAGAAAAATGAAATTTTTACCTTAGTGTTAGTGAAACAGAACTGGAATACTGTGTACACATCTAGTGACTATGTTTTTTAAAGGATGTTGAAAATTTTTGAGCTGCGTTGATGCCCTGTCTCATAAGAAGACAATACCTGGTGCTGACACCCACTGCAGTTTTGCCTCTGAGTATGCAGCTGCTTGATATTTGTAATAACTCTTCCACCTTAACAAGCCAAGGTAAAGTATCTCACTCTAGAGGTCATACCCGTTAGGCTTCCCAAAAGTACCCTAGAGGGGCAGTGAACCCAGAGGAGCTAAGCTCAATTCTCTATGCTCTTCACTCCCATAATCTATTCTTCCTATTCTTCCTATTCTCCCCTGTGAGGTACCTATTTCCCCCTCCTCACACATTGGGCTGATATTCTCCGAGCGAGGCCATTGGAACCACAGTACTCTCTGAACTGGGCTGTCAGCACCGTGGAGCTGCAGCTGCAAATGACCACCTCTGAAGAGAGGAAGGAGTGGTAAGAGAACAGACACAGAAGTGAAGGCAAGAAGAAACCCTCAGTATCTCTTTCCATTCTTGTGGCAATCAGGAGAAAACTAATGTCTCTACTACACATTTTCCAGAGACGTTTCAGGTAAGCCAAAGGTCACACGGCTAACAGGCAGAGTATACAGTTTGAGAAAACCTTCCCAAGGAAATGTCAGGAGTTTTTGCATAATGCTAGACCTAACTGGATCAGCTGATTTATTTAGCAATGGAGAATAAAGCTGTTCTGGGAAGACGGAGAGTTTGTTTGGGTTTTTTGTTCGTTTTGTCCTGTAGTATCTGCAAGGTCCACCTGACCCATTTAATGGATCCTCTACTGTAACGTCTGCATCAGAAGAATATTTTCATTAGGCAGGAGAAAAAAGGAGAAAAAGTTAGTGAAACTCATTACTAGGTATGGACTCAGGAAATATAACTACAGTTCACCTGATGAAAATAAATTTTCAGTTGCAGTGTATTGCAGTAGTTTTTCTCTCCTAGTTGCAGCTCTGTAGTGCTTTACATGTTATCAAACATCATTGTCAGAATACTCTGGTAATTAATATGTACCAATCCCTGAAATCAGCAGCTGAGAAATTAAATGTACAAAAGATGTACTAGCCAGAAATGGGTAAATAAAGGTGTTCTGGAGAATGGATGATTATATATTGATGGAATTTTTATGATTTACCTTATACTCTATTCCAGTAGATAGATCTCATTTCTGAAAATATCTTCAGCTGAGGAAAACCATGAATCTGTCATGCTATTTTCCACATTGCCAGCCTCCTTTTTTTTCTCCCCCCACTCCTCTGCCCTGTATCACCATTCACTCACTCCCAGTTTTCTGTTTGATCCTTATTGCTTTCCTCAGTGCCTTGTGCACAACACGAGGGTGGGAAGCTGATCACTCCACTGTTCTTTCCCTGCTGCCTCTAGCTGCAATACAGCTCCATTTTGGAGTAATCATTTGTGAGGCAAGTGGTAAAGAAGATGATTTATATAAACATTAGCTGCCTTTTAATGTTTCTTTGATACTCCTATCTGACTATTTGAAAATTCACCTGGAATTACAATTGATGAATCCACCTTGGTCACATCCCAGGAATAACTCTCCTGTTGAGAACTTTGGACCATGATTCCACCTAAGTTTGCTGTCGTGGTTGCAGTGATAAAGCTGCACAACTAATTTACTAAAAAGGCAAGAAATTAAAAATTTAGAATGTCAAATTAATGAGATTATTACAGTTTCCACATATACCACAATAATCCTTTCAACAGTATTCACACTATTTATTGACATTTGTGGGCAGTAGGTGCATTCACCCTGTATTTCCCAGTTGCTATGTGGGATGGGAAGGCCAAATAATACTATTTAAGTATATATCTTTGAGGCAACAAGAGCTACCTTACTTCACGAGGAAGACCAGAAAGCAGCAGAAGCCTCTTCAAAGTGACTGCACCTATTGTTGCCCTGTTAGGACACAGCAGCCACCTCCTCCTAGCAAGCCTGTGCTGCTCCATTATGTGCTGTATGCAGAGCCATGGGAGATCAGCAAGAGTCAAGTACTACCACATTTGCCTGTGGCCAGTTGTCTACTAATCCAGGTGAGGCACCTTTAAACAAATATTAACTCTAGACAAGTAGTAACTCTTATGAAATCACAAGCAAATTCAGGTTGGACAGACCTGTCAGCTATGATGTCAGAAGAACGTTGCTCAGGGCTTTATCCAGTCTTGAAAACCTTGACTTCACAGCCTTTCTATGTGACTTCAGCCACTACTGGGCTGTCCTCATAGTGAAAGAATTTCTTGTGTCAGACCACTCTTACTTCAACTTACGGCTTTGCCTACTTTTGTCCTGCCATGCACAACTGAGAACAGTGTGGCTTTGTTTTCTCAATAAGCTCCTCATGGGTAATGGAAGGCTGCTGTTAAATCTCCCAAAACCATCTCTTCCCCAGGCTAAACAAGCCCCATTCCCTCAACCTGTCCTCACAGAGCAAGTACTGCAGACTCTGACCATCATGGTGGTCTTCTGCTGAAACTGCTCCAGCAGATAGACATCTTTTTTTCTAATGGTAGCCCAAAAAGAAATACAGTTTTCTAGACATCACCTAATGAGTGCTGAGTTTTGAGGGATAAGCACTTCCCTCCATATATTGGCTATTGCCTTGTTGCTAACAGCCAAGGATGCTGTTGGCCGTCAGTACCACCAGGGCATGATGCTGGCTTCTGCTGAGCCTGCTGTCCACCAAGCCCCCAGGCACTTCTCCACAGAGCTGTTCCCCCAGCACTCAGGCCCCAGACTGCAGTGTTGCAAGAGGCTCTTCTTTCCCTGATACAGGGCCTAATCCTTGTCCCTGTCATATTTCACAAGGTTCTTTTTGTTCCCTTCCTCCAGCCTGTCTGTGTGCCTCTGAATTGCAGCCCTGTTCTTGAGCATAGTGAATGATCCCCACAATTTGGTATCACCTGCAAACTTGGTAAGACTGCCACCCATCACCTCCTCCAAGTCATTGCTAAAGATCTTAAAGAGTTCAGGTCCCAGTAGAGATCCCAGCAGTGCCCCACTTGCTACCAGCCTTGAGGAAAAGCATGACCCATTAACCTCTATCTTCTGAACCTGGATAATCTACCCTTATTTTCATCCACCCAGCTTTCCACCCATCTGGGTAAGTCTGGGTGATAATTTACAGATCTTTATAATGTAAAACAATTACAGACAGACCTCAAAATTGTGGAAACACTAAGCTTTGTTACCCTCATGTTTTTCTCACCTTTCTTTTTTAGAGAGTGAGGATACACATAAAGGAATTTGCTTGTGCACCTGTATGAAACTCTAACTTCCCCTGGAAAAGCATCCTTGCACCTGCCTCTAAGTGCCTATAAGTTCAGCCAAAAAAAAAAAAAAAAAAAACCAAAAAGAAAAGAAAAAAAGAAAGAAAGAGATAAAAGCTTTAGAAAGGCTTAATTACACTTTGTTATAACATATTCATGGTTGCCAGATGAGCACTCTCAGAACTAATTTTAACGCCTTATTAGAATATATATTTCAACCCAAATTAACCAAAGGCATTAATCTTCAACCAATATACATAAATCCAGACTGTAACTCTTTTAACTTTTTTCCTTTATTATAATTTAACACTGGTTTTAATATAAAATGCAATGAGACTATTGGTTACACTTCTCCATTTGCAAAACAAAAATATTCCATAATTCAGAAGTATTCTAAATATTTTACCTCTAATTTTTAATTAAAAGACCCAGACATACCTCAGAATATAACCCTGCCTTCAAACAGGGATGAAATGCACAAGATCACATCTCTAAAAATGAACATACTTGAGAAACTATGAGCACTTTAAAAAAAAAAAAAAAAAAAGGATAATCTTTATGGATGTTATTCTGAAAGCCTAATTAGAGCAAGAGACACCAAATACTTTCTGTAATCCCTTCTCTCCCCGCTCCCTCCAACTCAAAGCAGCTTCTCTCTCCACTCCAGCATGAGCCTGCAGGACAGACTCCTTCTCCTTCATCACTCCTCACAAATCTCAGCGCTAAACTACCGGCTCTAGATGAAGTTTTGTAGATCCAAAGCACACTGTTCCTTCAGCCGATCACACCCTCTCCATTTGACTCTTATTTCTGCTCTCCTGAGAAGAGATTTGATAATCATTTTGTCTCAGGTCACTGTCACATATGCAAAGCAGCTACGGCAGTTTAAGACATTGCCACCTCACATCAGTGACTCTAGACCAGGTCAGTGCAAAGTAAGAGAGATGAGCCAAGTAAAAATCCTGGCACTGAACTACAGTGGAAGTGCCTGAGTATTGCTCTGGGAGTTGTGATGTCTCAGCCGGGGGCAATAGCGAGCAGGAAGATGTGGTAACTTCTTCAAATGTGACAACAGCTTTATAAACGCACCCAGGATCATGGATATTGCAGACAAGTTCTGGCAAGTATGGCTGGGCCAACTTAAGATGCTGCAGGAGTAACTACAAGGCAAAATACATAAACAGGCACTGAGGTCAGTAATAGTTTAAGAGATTATCCCAAGTGATGAGTTTTAATCAGCTGAGGACTATAGCACATTCACCCCCATGCAAGGGAAAGAGAGGCAGCTGGGCATGAACACCTCTGATCCACTATTGCTAAATGCCTCACAGCACTTTTACCAAGGTTTTAAGTCTCACAGTGTTATTTTCAGAAAAAAATGGCAAAAAAAATCCTGAAACTTATTGTGATCCTGGAGGTTTTTTGGTATAAAACCACATTTATATAAACACACATTGGCTTTGGGTTCTGCTGTTTGTGTTTATGGTTCTTTTTCTGTAGGCTGTGTATTTTTTCTCCTGCATGGTATTCTCTCCTCTCTGTCAGTACTCTCTGTTAGTACTTTGACAAATTAACTATTCACTTGAAAAAACAGAGAGCCAAAGACCACTATGCAGAACTGGGTAAGTCATCCTGGGGTTGCTCATTGGAAAGAAAGGCATATGTATCTTTGAATTTCTTGTATTGGATTTGTTAATCCTCAGAGGTACTTAAAACCACAGATATTTTGATGGCACACAGAAGTCTCTCTTCTAAAGAGACTTCAGGGATTGGAGAAAGATGGCAAATGAGACATGTCTGTTTGTAATTGATTTTCATAAGGTTTAGAAAACAAGTTTGGCAAGGCTCTGTAAATGCAACAAAATGTATAGCACCTAATGGAATAGTTCTCTCTCCGTGTGACATAAAGAAGCTCCCCTCAGTCCTGATAACAACTAATGGGAAATTGCACTCTGAAGTGTAATAAATCCATCCGTTAAAAGGGTAAAGAGAGCTCAGACTTTGAAAACTAGGAATACTGCAGAATGCTCTGTCAGTCTCGTGTTGAACAGGATTTGGTTTGCTTTTATGGCACCGCATAAAGAAGTAATAGGTTATAAAGCTTTCAGGGCTCTAGCATAGGTGACAGAGTCTTTATACCCCCTCTTCGCAACTGGATGAGAAACAGATGTCATACCACTTTCCTACACGCTCTCCTCTGTGTCAAAGGCTGCCAGAGGAGTAGAGGAACGAGCTATATGCCCACTGCTCTATAAAGTTAATGTGTTTGTGGAGACCACAGCCTGTTCGCAGGTCTAAGACCACAACCAGGCACAGTTCTGATTTCCAACAGCACATTCTAGCCCTTTGCAAACAGTGAAATTATAGGCACAACGTTTACCCTAGCTGAAACCTGCTTATTGGGAAAGTGTGGCTTCATATGCAGTTAAATTTATTTCCAGTCTAACAGAGCTTTCAATCTTCATCTAGTAACTCTTTCACCAGTGAGCAGACTGAAGATTTTACTAATTTCCATTCTTCAGCTATTGCCGGTAAAGATAAAGCCACGCTGGAAGAGTTGTGTTAAACAGCTGCAGGCGGTCACAAAATTTATGAACAAAACTATTTTCAGGCTTTGATTCTATAAGGAAACAACTGACCAGCACCTTTTCTGTACTTTTAGAAAGGAATGCATGGAGGAAAAGAAAGGTTTCATACTGGTAAGTATGACCTCTCAGCTGTCGAAAGGTGTTTACCTGCTCCACATTAAATTTGTTCAGCACCTAGAATGCAATGCTTCCACAGCACTGCGCTTCTTTCCATGAGCAGTACAAGGGGACATGAACATGTTGTGCAAGATGTTAAATAACTAAAAAGGCCCCAGAAAATTAATGGGAATCAGAGGGAATAGAGTTCTTGATCCACATGAATGTGCAGGGTGAAAGTGTAGATAAATTTGGATTAGCAAGCAAAACTGAGCCCTGTTGTTAAATAGCACTTGATTCCATTAGACTGTGTCGGATTGTTAAAAATGCTAACATTATGTGTGACTATTCATTTTCATCACCTGCTCTTGATTAATCCAGTCCTAAATGGCATCTGTGGACCCTGCCATCTCATACTACTTAATTAAATTAGCAACACATTTGTCTCCCCCGTTTTCCTATCAAAGGGTTGTGCTCAGGAGAAATAAAACCTTTGTTCACCGCAACTCCGTATAATTTACACTCCTTTTTCCCTTTTTCCTCCAGCTCCTGGCTCAGATGCTAAATTGTAACTGGTAATAGGGAGCTATTAGGTCTAGTGAAGCGTGTCAAAGAAGTCAGTAGAAAACCAGACCTGAAAGGAGGCCTCAGATCTCATAAAACAACAGGGTCAAGATTCTAGATTCAGGATTACATTGTACCAAGATTCATTCATTTTGAGGTAAAAAAAGCATATGACCTTTTTATGTATTTGGGGCAGAAAGATAGGAGAAAGGCTGAAGGAAAAGAGAAGGAGAGGGAAGGATGCTGAAACAGGTAGAAAGCTTTTATTTAGGTTAATTTCCCAAAAGGTAAAGAATATAATTGTCAATAACAGACACCCATGTATGAGTAATGGTGCACAGTGCATTGTGTCCCCAGGATAAAGGATTAATATAATTTACACTGCTAGAAAACAGTACTGTATAGTACTATCATACTGAATAATATATGGTCACAAAATATGTTCTGTGTGAAAACAAAGCGTCCACTGTACAATTAACCACAATCTCCGATTGTGAATTAATATGATCCCATACGTAGCTTCCTCCAAACTTTGTTCCTCATCCCAAAAATGTTAAACCCTTTCATCCCCACAAATCCCTAGGACAACTTGTGGTGTGTGTTACAGGTCTATCAAGACAGGATAACCTAAATACCAGTGGCTGGCTCTTAGGTTCTTCTTTTCTTTCCAGTCTTACAGTGATATGAGAAGAGGTTGAGATACAGAGTACTATGGGTTGTAACTGAACTGCAGAAGGTGGGCTGGCAGGAGTGTGCTGCAGGCTCTCTGCCTTGCTCCTCATGTAGTCATCCCTTAACTAAAGGTCCCTTCCAGTGCTGAGATGGGAACCCAAGGGTCTGTAGACCTTTCTTCAGGCTTCCTCACCCTCCTGTGAGTAACCCTCTGCAGCAGACGATGGGCAACCTGACACTGCTGAGAACCTGTCACATTCATCTCTCTGTGCCATGGTTCCCTATTTGGAAATTACTCCTCCAAGAAGTGTAGCAACAAATTCGCTCATATTTGTGAAGCACCCACAATAGCTGTGAAAATGCAGCGTAGCCCATGAAGATAATGATACACTGATGAATCTGAGACAGGAATAATAGATCAGATCCTGCAAGACACGGTGGTTTTGCAAGCTCTCTGCAAAGGAATCCTCAGCCCTGTGTCTGGTCTTCCCATGTACACATAGGTGAGTGAGAAGCCTGACAAAGGCATTTCCAGAAAGCATTGCTTAGGGAAGTATCGGTGCCAGCCAGTTGTGAGACACTGAAGACAGACAGCTGCTTCAGCAGCTTGGGCCTCTTCCATCTGCAATTATACTGCAGAGAGATGGCACAAAGCCAGAATACCCAATAATCCTGATTGAGGTGCTCTGTTGGGATACAGGATCTGCATTTTCAAATTCTCTATGCTTTTATCAATTTGGGACAGGGATGTGAACTTACATGCTTTGATTATCCCTCAGCCTTGGCTTCCTTAGTCTCTTCTGCACATCTTTGTATAAAAGAAATATTTACTGGGCCAGAAGAGGAACAAACAGCTTCCACAGAGCACTGTCTTAGAAGCTGAGGCTCACATCCTTCCCGAAGCAGGCACTCACTGTTAGTCCTCAACATCACAAGTCAGCGGAGCAGGCGACCTGCTCAAAACAGCGTCTTTTCAATGTGCCCTGAGCACACCTGAAGGATGGCACCCCACTGCTCAAAGAGCTGTTCCCCTAAATAACCCGAGAATCCCAGTTCGGGCTTGGACAGGGCTCTCAGCAGCATCAAAGCCTGAATAGTTCTGCAAATGCCAGCCTGTGATAATACCAGTGCTGGGCAGAGGGCTAGTGTCTCTGCAAACACGTGGAAACTGAGTGCCTAAACTGCTAGACAGAGGTACACAGGCATCTTGCTCATCAGAATGGGGATGGGTCCTTTTGGAGGAGTTTGGAAAAAAATCTGAAAACCAGTTGATAAGTTCCCTTACCACCATTCATGTGATCCTGTAGTGATCATCTAATTAACTGTATCATAATTCATATGCACAGGTAGATGATTTAAATTTATCTATGCAACCTTGATCTTGGCACTTCCTATTTTCTGAGTGCATGATTTTTAACAACAGCAATAATATATTTTTTAGTACGGTGTTCACTGTTTGCATAGTTACAAGTATTACAATGATGTCAACAAAAATGCTGAAGGAAAATTCAGAGCTTTCATCTGAACAATGTGATGCATCTTAAAACTTGTATTTTTAAAAATATAATTGAGCTGCTCCTTTCTGCAAAAGTGAATTTGGTGGTGTTGCAAGTATATGTTTTCCACTAAAATCTTCTCATATCAAGGTGACATGTACAATCAATCTTCCTGGCGACATTGTAGCAAAGCAGAAATTATTGATGCTTAGTAGCCACAGGATCATAAACAAGGAAATGGAAAATGATAGTTAATTGATAAAGTACTTTCTTTTCCACTTTGAAAGCTTTCTTGCTTCATAGAAAGACAAATAAAGTTTATGGATGTATGTGAATGGATTCATAGACTTACAGGGTAAAGAATAACCAAAACATCAGCTGACTTTTCATGTGGCCCTTGTTTTTTACATAAATCCCAAAAGGCCTTTCATGTATGCTTTGTCTCCTCTGCCCATTAAGGATAAATTTCAATTATTTGGCTAACCCATTTTTTTTAAGTCACTTCTTTTGTCAGTTTATCCTTTATTATGCAAATTTTTGGTGCGAAATAAAAGTGCCACATGTTCATCCTGTTTTGAGCTCTACCAAATACTTGGTGGAGATTAAAGCTCCCACTCAGGAAATCATTCTTATTGGGACATTTTTATATTAATGTTAAAAACATGCATATGTGTTGTTTTCAATAGGGTTGAATTTAAGCACATGCTGAAATGCTTTCTTTAAATGGGACCTACTGTGGAAGTACAAGCATAACTATTACTCTCATTTGATCTTGAAAATGAATATTAAAAATGAGAATAGTATCTTTACAACCAAACTTAATATTTGTAATGAACAATTATGGCCAGGTAAGCTGTAAAAGGGCAAGTGTCCTCTGACATTACCAAGGGATGTTTCCCAATGAGTCAATGAACACATAGGCTACAGCTGATGGGTAGCTTGAGCATCCCGGTCCCTCAGCAACTTGTTAGTGCCTCTCAGCTGAGAGAGGTAACTGAGCATGTGAACGGTGCTGGTCTTTTTCTGAATAATTTTTATCAATGTAGTCCTGCCTGATGTATCTATGCATCTCATCTCCTGCTCGGCATTGTCACCATTTATTCAAACCTAGGTTACTAGGAAAACAACAAAAGTTTACAGACTAAACTAATTTCCAGTGAAGACAGAAATTCAAATATATATATATACGAATATATCTCCTAGAGAACACAGTATTCTGAGAAGCAAAATCTGAAATTATGATATGTAAAAGGCTCTGTGAAGACTTCTCTCTCTGTTTCAAGTTGAAAGATAATAGGAAACAAGTGGTCAGTTTTGCTGCTCCCTTGTGGATATGCTGTGGCAGAACTTGGTTCCATTTTTCTATCTTCCATCCAGTGAGCATCTCTTCATTAAAACAACAGAAGGATTTTTTTTTAATATATAATTACTAAGTTTATCATTCCAAATCTAGCATTATATGTTGATGATAGAGTACAGACTGGAATACGAAATTTTATGAGTGCAGGAATAACCTTCATTAGAAAGATTTCATAGGCTCGCAAACCATCAGGAAGCTGTATCATGCAGATCTTATCTGTTGTATAATAAATCAAACAGTTTCCCATCACTTTATATCTTCTACGTAAGTGCCTTTTGTGATGTTTCATTTCATATATCCTTGGATTGATTTGAAAATTAAGAGACAGTGATTGATTTTTAGCTTGTATCCATCAGGCAGAGTTAAAATCTTATAAAATCAACATTAATTAAAATGTATCATCACTTACTTCCTTTCAGAAAATATTAGGCCTGGGGAATTTGAACACCAACACAGGCAAGCAATTGCAAAACCCTAATGCAAAATACTCTGATCATGACACAGTTTTAAAATGAAGGAAGGTGTAAATCAGAAACAATGAAAAGGTACAGAAGAGTAAAAGCTAATACATGTTTTCACAAGAAATCATGATTTCTTAAAAAAAACCAGCACAGTGTACTGTGCAGTATCATCAACTGTGCTATTTATTATTTTATTTTTATTTTGTGATGGAGAAAGAGAGATTATTCCAGTGAAAAATCTATTTTAAGGAGGAAAAATATAGTAGGTTATTAAAAATGTCTATTTAGTATATTTAATAATTTTTGGTCTGGAATGATCTCATTTTCTCGGAGGATGGAGACAGAAAGGACATTTGATTTTGCTTAAAACTAGGCAGTTCATCGCATTATCAGAGAAAAGGAAAGAGGATGCATCAGACTGGTGCTGATGCCATTCCTGATTCCATGTTTTTAGAGGGCCAGCTCAACACATAGGGCTTTGATCTTGAAGGTCATTGGTGATGACAGCCTAACCAACTTCTGAAGTAACCATTTTGCAAACAGGCTGAATCACTTAAATGTCTAAATTACACTTTCACAAACAGGATTCATATCCTGTAATGCTATCCAAGATCACACATAGACTATGTTACCTTCAATAGGTTGTGATTTTATTATTTTTGATAAGTGAAACAAAATTTTCTGGAAGTTTGTTTTGTTTCTGTTTAGGAAAATGTCTTTAGCTGATTTGCAATAGGACATAAAAATGCTCAAATTACATGAATCTGGAAAAAAAAACCTTCAAGATTTCATACGTAAGATTTGTGGGTGAGCTTTTGTTTGGGGTCCTTTTGTGCAAGGCACAGTAAGCGTAAAATTAGCAGAGTCCTTGTTCTGAGAGGTTTATCCTCTAAATAGGCAAGAGAGTAGAAGCAGCAGAAAATAGCATGTATATTCCATTATATCTTTGGGGGATGGAAGGAGGAAGGTCAAAGAACGAACTAGGAGGTTACCTGGGGATACATGAAAAGAATAAAGGAAGAAGAAGGAATATTGAATTTGAAGGAGTTAAAACAGAGGAGAAGAAGGGCAAAAGAACCAGGTAAGAATAAACATTGGATGCAGAGATATGAAGGAAGAAGAAAGTCAGTCAGAATAGAGAGACAAGAAAATGACGAGACTGTAAAAAAGTCTCTCAATACAGAAAGGCTTGGGCTTTGTGTCTGCAGCTGCTCCCACTGACTAGTGTTTCTGACTCTGTTCTTCACCTGAAAGCCAAAAGGTGAGGGGTAGGGAACAGAGGGAGAAAACACCAGTCTCAGTGTGTTAGCCTTAATCTAATGCCATGGCGACGAAATCCTGGAACCAGGGAGAAAAGCAAAAAATACCTAGATTCCAACATCAGACTAAGAGCAATCAAGTCCCCACAGTTGCTAGTTGTGTCGGGTATCAGTTGGATAAATAGAGCTAAATTTTCAGAAGTAGCTGTAAGAAGTCACGTGTAGTTCTTTTCTGTTCTCTGTGTAAAAATCCACTGTTAATCCTCAGACTATATTTGCATATATGAGTTAGGAAGATCATGGTCTACATACATCTTGAATGAAAATACAGTTTGTATATAGGTTACATAGCTTTCTGAATATGCACCAATTTGGATAAGACAAATTGCGTACGCACAGTTTTAGATACTGCTTAGAGGTACCCTTGAAAGGCACCCTTGATTCAAAAGCTATTAGCTACTCATCTTAAATCTCACAAGTCATGCAGGATTAGTCCTAGTATTATTAATGCAGAGAACAAAGTGATTGGAGATTCAAAAGCCATTTTAGATGAATTTAGTAAATTTTATAGCAATCTTTTCACATCAAAGGGTTAAGAGGATAATGGTTATGAATATACTCCTTGATGTTTAAAGGATCCTTCAATTCCACCTGAGGACAGTATAGGTCTGGAATAATCTATTACACATAATCAGATGGAACATGCAATTTATTTTGGGTGAAATTCTCCTCATCTGCATAATTGGTCTTTATATACAGGAACTTTAGGGGAGGGAAATTCATTTTCCCAACTTGGGGTCAGGATGCATCATATGGCCTTTTGCAAAAATCCCAATTCACCAACTAAATTCAACAAACATGACTAATGCTGAGGGAAGGGAAGGGAAGGGAAGGGAAGGGAAGGGAAGGGAAGGGAAGGGAAGGGAAGGGAAGGGAAGGGAAGGGAAGGGAAGGGAAGGGAAGGGAAGGGAAGGGAAGGGAAGGGAAGGGAAGGGAAGGGAAGGGAAGGGAAGGGAAGGGAAGGGAAGGGAAGGGAAGGGAAGGGAAGGGAAGGGAGAAGAAAGGATAAAAGAAGGGAATGGATAGGGGAAGGGGAAGAGATAGGAGAAGGGATAGTGGAAGGAATAGAAGGGAAAGGTAGGCAAGGGAAGGGAAAGGAAGAAGAGGGGGAAGGGAAAGGGTTTCCATGATGATCAATGTGCGCCCATCAACATCTTGCTGGAATACTGAGAAACATCTAGATGCTTTGCTTTTAAATCGTTGCAACTTTAAAAGATATGTTTACATATTTATATAGCATGTGTGTTTGCATGTACCTTTGTTTCCAAGTTTTTAAACGAGTAGTGGACTCACATTTTTTTGTACTGCCTCTTTCAGGTATTTAAATATCAGAAGTTTGTACTAAAGTATTGAATTTTGTGATATAGCTGCATAACTACAGTGTAGCCCAAGTTCCAGACTAATCATTTATATATATTTATATAATTTCATGAATATAACTGGGAAAAATCTCCCTTTGTCTATTTTAATCTTGGATAATCACATTAAAATTGTAATTGTTTTATTGGTTTTGACAAAAGAATTTGTCACAAAATCTTAGGATCAGAGGTTTAGGTACCAGACTGAGTTTGTTTTAATGCATACTTTTCAGTTTCCTTCCACTACTTTGTTATGCTTCTGTTTTGCAGTTTATATAGTTACCTATGCTTCCTTGTACAGGCAACATATACTTCATTTCCAAGCAAACTTCGATGTCTATATAAAGCTATGTTGACAGTAGTCAATCTATATTTCTTCAGCAGGAAAAAATGTAATTTGTTTTCTTTCTTCCCTCTTATGTTGGTCCTTTGGAGAGTGACACTATGTTTTTATATCTTGAACCCTTATGCGTGTGCCACTACATATGAAAGCGAGTAATTCTAGTATGAAAGTCTAAAAATTATGCAGCTCCACATAGCTTCCTCAGGACTGAACAGTGAGTGATGACTTCTGGGAACCTTATCTGAAAATAATTATTGAGACTTATCTGAAAATAAGTTTATAAATAACGAAATAAAAGATCCCAAAGGCTTCTATATCCTGGCTTTCAAGGATAAAGGATATGCCCGTAATAAAGAGAGAGAAGTGACAATGCCGGAACTCTACATTTTTGTTCTCCAGCCAGCACAGCAAGCAAGCACATGTGGCCATGTGGATTGTGTTTAGGGCTCCAAAGAAGCCTCTTTTTGAACCACTTCTGTGGTAAATATATGTGATTAATTTCCAAATCAGGTATTTTAATTGCAAGGGAAGGAACAGGATGCTGAATGTTACTATCTAAATGAACATGCACACTACAGGTTTTTGAGGAATTCCTGATGTGTTTCATCTGTGATGGCTTAAGCCAATCTCAGCACTGCTGTGGTCCTGACATGGTCAAGCATGAAAAAGCACATCTGCTTCACTCATTTTTAACTTTATTGTGGTTTCTTTGTTTTTTGTTTTGTTTGCTACAACATACTGATGTTAACTTTCTTGTGTGGCTTTCCATATTTTTTGCAATACATATGTTTATTAAATTATTAGTATTTGTCCTTGAATTTATTGTAAAAAGACATACGCACATGGACAATATCAATTTGTACTGTCCACTATCCAAATCTTTTAATTTTTAGATCACTTGAAATGTTACTTACAGTCCTCAAAGAATATTTCCAAAAAAATCACATCCCAAGAGGAAGGCTAAAAACTACAGACACTTCCTATTTGTATTAGTTTTCAGCAACCGATTTTTTCCATTGAAATTGGGATGATGAGGAAACAATGTCATTAGCTCCCTTAGGCAAAACATTGCTAGAAGTGAAGCTCACGTCTTAGTTGGTGTTTTACCACTTCTCGAAATATTCACTGCATCTAGTTAGAGAACAAGGAATGGATTCCTCTGAAGTGTAACAATATTTCACATCTAGTTAAAAAAAACCCAAAACATCTGCTTGGAGCTTCGGCTATAGCCCAATTCTTAACAAATTACCTCATTATGTTTGTGTTGAACATAAGTAAAACTATATGACTACTTACACAGCTGTTGGACATTAGTGACTACACTACACGGAAAAATGAGACATGCAATGTAACAAACTTGTAACTCCAGTATAGCTGAGGTCCAGTTAATGAATCCAGAGTCTCTGACTGGAAAAGGGACAGAAGGATGCAGAATAAGGTCAATTTATTAAAAATCCACAGAAGTCACTGTCACTACCTGCCCACCAGTCCATTTCTCATTCTATTTGAAAGGTGTTTTATTTTTCAGCCTTATGAGATGTCTTCCTGGGCTTTTGTGGTGCCTTGGGCTGTGGTGATTAGAGAAATAATCATCTTGTAAAGTGCTGGAGATAAGGAAGATATTTAAATAATGTTTTCCTTCTTTGTTTACCTCTGCAGAAGGCTGAGGGACCAAATGGCTGAGGGAAACATTTTGCAAGCTTTTCAAATTTACAGAATAAATTCAACAGCATTACTGTGAATGTTATCGCTGAGTTTTGTATTCATGCTTGATACTTTATCAAATTAGCTCTTCTGTGAGTAAATATATCTTTCTCAATTGCACTCCTACAAAATCAGCCGATGTCTTGAAAGTAACAAAACTGATGGAGTATGTTCCAGATATGCAAACCAATTAGCCTACACGGCTACAACATAATCTCAGTAAAATAAGTAGTCTCCAGTTTAAAAGAATCAGATATTGAATCCAGGCTATATCATTTTCTTTGCAACATTTTGGATCATGTATCCCAACTATATAATCTTACATTATTTTGTGGAAATTTGCATCATCAATCTTGTATGCTGCAGTGGAAATTTGTAGGGTGTCTGAAAGCATATTTGAAGACAAAACAATGCAATGAAAAGAATACCAATACTCTTACCCCCGCTATCTCTAATTTTTTCTTTGCAGTCTTTTCACATCTGGTTTAGGTAGTAACTGAATTAAGATTTGGAGGGGAAAAAAACACTTAAATAATTTAATAGTAATAATATTTTAATTATATTTTTTCAAATTAATAATGAGGACATAGCCTATACATACTTCATGCATTGTGACAATACCATCAAAACACTACATACATACGCATATATACAGACAGAATGATACATGTTTTATCAATACGTAGGTATACTGATGTGTATTGTATATGTATATATTGGGGTGTTGGCAGGAAAGAAAGCAATAAAATCCAATATTTAATCCATTATGGCTTTGGTTTTTACAGATCCCTAGCATTTTATACATATGCACAGAGCTTTTTGGCAACAATGCAAGCTTGGATTTTCCTTCCAAACTCTGCATAGTGCTTTTAACTGGAAATGTTCTGTTACAGAGAAACACAACCTCTCTGTTCAAACTAAACATTTTGATGGGTTTGTTGCTAGTATGAATTACTCCTGCTACTTTTTGTATATTATGCTATCATTTGATATTTGTCCAATTTCAGTGTTGCTTTTACAATTACAATATCATATGAAAACCATATGAAGCCAGGTTTTTATTTTTCAAATTAAACGGTCATCATGGCATGCACATGATACTACCTCTACAGATAAAATAAATAATTTCATGCACAGTACTGTCATGACATGGGTCTTCTAACTTCATTGACTTTAGGACCCAAGGGAAGCCCAGGCACAATTGTCAATAGACCTCCTTGAAATAAAAACATCATTTTTCCTTCCACCCATTGCAAGGAAGACTGAAACTGCCACTGATAATTAATCCACTGAGAGAAATCAATATTGCAACTGGTTGGAGATGAAACAACCCATAGCAACATAAACTTTTGCCATGACAGCGTAGCAGTTCTTCTAAGTGTATTCTGTCTGTGGGCAGATGTGGAATCTTAATAAATGGTTGCAAAAAACTAGAAGCTGGTTGTATCAAACAGTTGGATTTTGTGCCATAAAATACAGTTACTGATCTTGTATATGCTGACTCGCTTTTCAAGACATAGTAGTGGCCCTGTATTTATAAAGACTGAAAATGCTGTGAAAGAAAGAGAAAGAAAACCAGACAGCTTGCAAAGGGCTGATAGTGGGAATTGGTTATATGAAAAAAAATCAGTGTTGTAGTGCATTCTGCTTATACCATTTCCAGAATGAGACTGCAACACAGAAAGTTAAATTTTGGCATGAAAATCAAGAATTTGAATGAACAGGTCAACATTTACAGACATATTCATTTTAACTCCCAGGTGAAGGCTGTAGAAAAGAGTTTAGGGGTGGATTAGAATTTAAAAGAATGGAAGACCCTTGACTGAATTCAAACCACTTAGATAAAATTCATGAAAACAATAACAAATTCTGTGGCACTACAGGTGGAAGTCAAACACATAGCTGCTTTGGGAGTAGCATTTAGCAGGAAATACCATGACAATCAATGACAGAGTTCATTGATGCATGATGGTCTCCCAGCAGTCCTCCTCCGAAAGCCCTCCAATGGGCCTTCAGAAGCGCACAGACTTTAGGGCCAAATGGCTAACGTTCAGTCCTGTGGTGTCAGCACAGACGGTCAGTGAACACAGAATGACTATTGTTCCTTTGTACAAAAGGCTATTGCATTTTATCTCCTGTATTAACATCACAGGTTGATTTAGTTAATGCATAGCTTCTAGAAAGGCAGCCAAAGAAGGGTTGTCTGCTGTTTCCTTTGACAGCTTTTATCAACAGTAAAAAATATGTACCTCATCATTCATTGTTTTATCCTCTATGGAACACTTTGGGGTTTGGTTTTGTTTCATTTTGGGGTGGGGTTATTTTTATTCTGCTTAGGGTTTTTTGGTCTTTTTTTTTTTTGACCACCATTTATTGCTGGCTATTGCAATCTTCTACTTGTCTGTATTGAACATAGACAGGTCTTTATATCCAAGGAACCACCTGCTTCCATCTCAGTGATTATGTTGCCATGAAGAGTTTCAAAACAGTTACCTCCCACTGTCTGCAAATTGTTTGATGAAGAAAAACATTATTTATAACCTCTAGAAATTCAACCAACAGCATTGTCAGACTTAATATATGTCTTCACACCTACATACGCACAAACATGCAGCATGCAAACATACATACACACACATATATGTTGTAATTTTAGTCAAGCCTGCCAAACTGACATTTCCAGTAGGAGAAAAATGTTGTTTTCCCCCTTTCTCAAGCAGCTGTTAGAGGAAGAATTGACTGTGCTTACACACATATTTAATGCCAATAAACAATCTGCCTAAAATGTCTCCTTCCTCATAAATTCCACAAGAAAACTGTACAAAGACGTCTACAGCATCACTGTACTCCTCAGCCGCTGAACAGCCAATCCCCTTCTCGAGATGGACCCACTCAGAGCAGCGCCTGCTTGTCATGACTCTGGACAGATGCTAAACATGAAACAGGCATAAACCAGCCATCACTGCTTTGCAGCAACTTCAACTCTGCACATAATGCTGTGCCTGAAGAAACGTGAAGAGGACAGGACGGCACTGAGCTGGTGGCACCCTGCCTCTGCAGAGAGTTCAAGCACAAGAAGTTCACTTTGCAGGGCTCTGCTAGCCTCATCCTAAGCCCTCCGTGGCTGCCCTGCACAAGGAGCTGCAAGAGTGGCCCAAGGCAGCCACACATCTTCTTTCACCAGCAGAGAGAGTCCTGTCTCCCCATTGCAGCAATTTCTAAGAAAATGAAAATGGGGTAAAAAATGACTGGACAAAATAAGGCAGGAGTGTTACAAAAAGTGGAATTTTTTTATATTTTTTTTTTTTTTTTCCCCCAAGAAGGAGCAGGTAATATGGCTTCACTTTCTAATGAGAGCTGTTCTATGAGCAGTGCCCAGCCAGCATCAGAGGTCAGAACATATTGCCATAAACCATTTGGAGGTCAGAGTTATGCCTCTTCTTTGTACAAGAGTCTTGCCATAGGGTGCTCCATTCTCTTCTCAGCTCAGGAAGAGATTTTTCTCCAGTCAGTATCAAGTCAGAAGAGTCCTTATAACAGGCTATGCAACAGGCTGGAAGACAAAGCATCACTGATGAAGGCTGGTCTGCTTTAGTTGCCATTGAAGTTTTAGTTTCACGTCAACATCCTATTCTGGCATGGGCTAAAATTAACTTTTCAATCTTCCCTGTGCTTCTAGTTGCAAGGGTTTTGATCTCTGGGGAGAATACAGATGAGTTTTTCAGGCATGGAAGAGTGAAATAACTCCTTTGCATATAGAAGTTACTACCACCGCAAACTAAGCTCCAAGCAAGTCCTGAAACTTGTGGTAATTATGGAAGTTTCTTTTCTTCAGGTATATATGACCCCCACATGGAGCAATTAGTCATTGACTGACAGAACAATTGTCTTCAAGCTCCACACCAGCCTATACCCCAATACATATAGATGTATGTTCTAGTTGTATTTTAAAATCTAGCTCAATGCACTGGAACGGGACATTTGTATTAGGATTTTACACAAAGATTTGCCACCAATTGCATATGAGAATTGCACATGAGTTGGCCACTGTTTTTTTACAAATAAATGTTGAATCTGGCTGGTTATATGAAAGGGATAATCTCAAGAGTAAAAAGAACCTGAACAGATACATAAGTACAATTCAAAACATTAATGACTTATCAAAAATCTACCTGCTTGGCATACGGGGTCTGGTGCACCACTGGGTATGAAATACTACAGGGAGATTATTAGCAGAAACCTCCTTAAGAGGTTTTCCACATAGAAATTAAAAGAAAATATTTATGCCTAAACCATAATATATTGCTGTGAAGGCTACAGAACAAAAGCAACATTGAATGTATCTCTAATAATTTTTATTCTCTCCATCAGAAACTGCCATTTCCATTTATAGCAGAATAGGCATCACAGAAAGGACGAGTGAGACATAGGAGTTTCCAGTGCACGAGATCTCTGCACTGAATTATCTTTCACATCCCATTCTCCCCTTACAGTCTTAAAATAATAGTAACAGTAATAACAATTCATTTTTTTAAAAAAGCTAACATTAAAAATAATGCCCATGCCATTAGCCTCACATTAGTTGCTGCCAGAAGAACAAGTATGTCAGAGGAGATACTTGGAGCATCTAAGAATGTGTGTGTGTGTGTATATGTATACATGTGTGTGTATATATATATGTGTATATGTAGATATGTGTATATAATCCTGTGCTCTTACATCTGGTGGTCTCCAGATATTTAAAACTAGTTTTCAAAATACCTCTGTGAGTCAGATATTGTTCTATATGTTTTTTTATAGGAACAAACTGAAATAGTGCAAAGCAGGAAAGTCACCTTCAAGGGGATAATAGGGTGCAGAGCTGTGAGTCTTGTGATTCCCACACCCCTTCTATTAAAAGCAACATTTTAGTAATGGCAACACAGACAGGAAAGTTCCTCTAGAGAGGATTTTGTAGTGTTGTGTTTCTTAACCTCCCCAGTCCTCTTGTGAGAAACCGCAATTTGGGGTTAGGTTTTATAGAGAAGCCCACAGCCACAGCACTCATGGAGACAGACTAATGATGTTTGTTACCCAGAGATAGCCTGAGTCTGGGGATAATTCATTACTTCAGTTGCAACTCCTCTGCTTGGGGAAGGCTAGTGGAAAAGATATTACCGACCTCCCAGCAAACAGCTCTCTTTGTTATAACTGAGTTTCAGAAAATAGACCTGCGATTCCCCCCCTCGCAGACAGAGGGGAGATTTCTCCGGAGGGGACACCAGATTGAAACTGTTTTGGAATCTCCCTCCGGGGAAGAGCGTGTGCTCCTTTCTGACCACAAGTTATCTTTCTGCTATTGATCCTACTGCCGCACGCTGGTCAATTGCTCTGGCCGCCCCCTTTATTTACTGCTTGTCAGCTTTCCTGATTCCAGGTATAATTTCCTTGATAAATATTCATTATGGCCCATGATCTCCATTCTCCATCTTACAAGCAGGGTATGAAAAGACTTTTGTCTTGGGCTGCACATACTACAGTGGCTTTCAAATTCATTAGTCCCTTTAAGGGAGATCACTTGTCTGCAGGGCTGGCCCTAAGGATAGGCAAACCAAGTACTTGCCTGAGGAGCCAAATTTTGGAGGAAAAGAATGGCTCACACAAGCTGCTGTGTGCTGAGCACTTACTGTCAGTGCTTCTGTCTGTTTCAATTAATCACCACTGGGCATCCAGGAGGAGCTGAGGGTCCCAGCTTTTGAGCCTTGGTTAAAACATTTTTATGCTCATCACCCCCGAGTAAGCAGGAAGTCAGATTCGGCCACGAAGCGCAGCAGATACGGGCACAAGCCATCGAAGGAAGGACACGCTGACAGGCAGTTAGTCACAGGCAGCCCCGGTGAAGGTTGTAGTGAGACACGTATGGGACAAGTATGAAAGGGAGAGGAATCAAGACTCTAACCCGCAGGGCAGGCCCCAGTTGTCCGACACGGAGGCAGAGACAAAGGTAGGATCAAGCTCTGCGCTGATGCTGAGAAGCTGCAGCAAGATGCCCAGGTGGGATGCTCTTTCCTCTCTCAGCACAGGGGCTGCTCGATCTGCCTTGTTTCTGACCTGAAGTAGGTCTGCTAACCCACCACTTTCTCAACTCCACGTGCTGACCTGAGGAGGTTTGATGAGAAAGACTGATTTCAAAAATAGATGGCCTGTGTGGCTGATTTATTTCTGCTAAAGCAGACTACCAGATCCTCTGAAGCGGTCTCAATTACCTTTATGTAAAGGCTGTTATTCTTCTCCTACAAGTAGTAGTCATGTTTGAGTGGCCCGATTTGTGCAGATTTGGCCTGCCTTGTCCACTTAAAAGATCATTAATCACCACTCCAGTTTATAAATCAAGGAGGCCAAGTTGCTGAGAGCAATTGAGAGGCTGAGGCTCCGCAGAAGTACTTAGCCAATTCCCAGACCCAGGCTTAGCATTTCTTTCTCCCCGCCTCTAGTAGTCAGACAATTCATCATCCTTCTCCCATTGAGGCAGAATGAGCCTGACAGAGGAATGCCTGAAAGCTAATCAATATGATCAAGTTGAGGGGGAGACCGCGTCACAATTTTTTTTTTTTTCCCTAAGTCTTTTAAATAAGCAAAACCCACTCACTTTAAGATTTGAATTTATATAAGACAAAGGCAAAAGACAGAGAAGTGCAAACCAAAAAACAAGATGCAGCAACAGGGGAAAAGAAGATACTGTACACACCCTTTTGCAGTAGTTATCTGTGAAGAAGAATAAAAGTGTCAGGCAAGGAACAGGACTATTATGACTGTGGATTATCAGTTTTGGGTACTACAGTCACACAAGATCGCTTTTCTTTTACAGCAGTGTCAAGTGCAATTGGCAGGCCAGAAGTCAGAAGGAGGTCTGCTCCTACTAAATAAACATCAGCCTGTTCTTTGCTTGCATGAGGACTAATGAGGTTACGACAGAAAATGGATCTGCTCTGTAATGAGGCAGAGTAAGGGAACTTGAACAGGAGGTTTATTTTCCTATTCCATGATAAGTTGCTTTTACATATTTCGAGCACAGCCCTTTTTTGGAGAGAGAGAAAACATAAATTGTTCATTGTACAGAAGAAAGCATGAGTGACAACTGTAAGTGGAATAGACAGTTTCCATTACCCCCTCACACTTGCTGAAGAATAATTTGCAAAGGCTGGGTAAATTGTGTTTTAAGAAGTGTAATGACGTGTAATAATTTCCTGTCAGCATGTCAGTTACAAGCAGAGTGAGTTTGATAATTTTGGGATAGGAGATGGAAAGAATTGAGGACGAGGGGGAGGGAAGATAGAGAGAAGAAATGGGAAGGTCTTTTAGGATCGCTGGCTTCAGAAACTAATGAAAGCATAATTGTAAAAAAAAAAACAGGTGGAGTGCTAGATAAAAGCAAAAGCTGTGCAGCAACCCGCCCAGATACTAATTCCCATTTGCTTTCCCATTAATCTTGCATAAAGATTCCAGGTCACAGGTCCAGCTACAGGGAGTATTAAGCAATTTAGTAGGATGGGAAATGGCTCAGAAATCAGAAAACGGATGATCAAGAAAATTTCTTTTTCTTGTCCTGCGAAAGGCATCCGTATCATAATGCGGACAAAACATTTCTACTGTCATGTCTTTCTGAGCAGGGAAAAAACACAAACAAATCTGGAAAGGAAAAAAAGGAGAGTTGCAATGTATTTGACTACCTATTTTTGTCTTTGAGAATGCACAGTGTGGTAGAGATCAGTAAATGCCACAGCTTATAGATCAACCTAAGATGAATGAGCCAGTTATTTTCACACACTGTTTCACTCCTTATTCTCATTTTTATCTTAAAAAGAATATTGTCTGAGATATATTATTTATTAATTTTGTTATTTTATCATACTGGCAAATCTGTCAGGAGAATAATATTTACTTTACTCCAGCCATGCTTGAATCAAAATTCCACTCTCCATTATACATATATGCACCTAGAGTTAGTCTGCTGACCTCACGGGGTTTATTACTGATTCACATTGTTGCAAAAGTAAAGAGAATTTGAACCTCAACATGTAAATATTACATTATCCACCCCATCTGCTTGATAGACCAGGATTTGCCCACTTTTCAATACCCATTGTTTTCCAGACCAATTTCTTAGTCTTAAGCAGGATTGTTTCTACTATCTTTTTTTTTATGTGGTCAAGGAAGGGGTGTGAAAGAGATCTTTTTTTTCTTAGAGAAACTACTTTAGTATTGAATATAACAAGTGACACCTTTTTCTTAACAGCCTATTGATCTTATTGCTGTCTTGAATGGTGGTCTTGAACAACCTCCACTGCTTTGAGCTTTTAGAGGATAGAGTACTTTCAGCATTAAATATGCCTTAGAAAGAAGTACCTCAAATGTTGAATTCACTGGTTAAAATAGAACATTTACCTCTAAATATGCTACAAGATGGACAAGTTTTTTGTTTTAAGATATGCCACTTCGTAAAACAGATGTTAAAATGCTCTGAGTTTGTTGGGGTTTGTTGTGGTTTTTTTCTCAATAAAACATTTACAGCTTTTACCTCCAAATAGGTTTTAATGGAGATTTCACATGATTTTTTTTTTTATTTTTTTTTAATGGTTTAAAAAGATGCAGGGGTAGTCATATCTTGGGACTGAGTGTGGAACCACTCAGCACATTGCTGTATGCTGACTGAAAGAAAGGATCTGACATATCTTATAGATCATTATAGTGCATTTGTCCCCACTAATTTTGAAAGTGATTGCATTGGAATAGGTATGTTATGAATGCACACGCATGCCAGACAGCTGGAAGAGCATGATAAGTCTTGTTTATCTTCAAGGTGCACCACCGAAGAAGTCTCCTCAGACAGTGGCCTCTCTTTCCCTTCCTCATATTCAACAAGTATTATCTTCAAAAAATAAAGAAAGCTTTTTTTACATAAAGTTTGAAGACAATGTAGACACAAAATAATCAGCATCGTCCTAATGTTACACCACATCATAGCAAAAAAAAAAAACATCTTACAAATGTGACAGTATAAGTGATATCTCCCAAGAGGTAGTTTCAATCAGAAACAGCTTTTACATGAGGGCTGTTCTGGGAGGTTCTTCAGGAGTCAGCATTTCATGTCCAATCCTATAGAATTCTATCAATAACTACATCATTACTCAACCCAAATTTCCTTTAAAGTGGCACAACGCAAAGCAATATGTGCTGTTGTTAGGAGTAAGACATGGAAGTTAAACCTCCAGAATGAGGACACAGGGGGCACCTAAAGGATCCAGGAGTCCACTTGACTTCTGTAAATAGCTTCACCAAAGTGGTGCTGAATCACTGCAAACTGTTTTCATGTCCTCCTTTCGAAAGGATGTTGAAAAAACAGAGAGGGTACAGAAAGTAGCCATAGACATGATCCACGTACTATAGGAATTGTCATGCCATAAGATATTAAAGGAAATCAAGCTGTTTAGTTACTCAGAAGAAAGAAAAGAAAAAGAAAAAAAAAATCATCTAGTAAAGAAAGCATAAAGAGAAACAATGTCCAGAAGCTGAAGACGACAGACAAACTCATATTAGTACTAAGGTACACGTTTTTACAGTGACACTAACTACCAAAGGAAGTGGTGGATTCTCCACGACTTAATATATCCAAAGCATTGTCTGGAAGTCTGCCTGGAAGTTATGCTTTCGTCAAGCATAAATCATTGAGCTCAGGAAATAAAGTTATATGATCTAATGGCCCTTTCTAGCCCTTAGATCCCATGTATTTATAAAATATGGTATAGATTAAAATGTAACTAATAGCTTTGAGAGTGTCTTTAATTTCTGTTAATTTATTGGCTGTTTTTAAATACTTAGTGGGTACCACGGCCTGTCTCTGTTTTCCCTAAGAGTCTGGGGTCAATTCAGAAGTATTTCTCTTTACTTTCGAGAATAATTTTATAGCCATACTATTCACATATGCTCATACTGGACTGAAGAGTAGTCCAGTAAATGAGCTGATAAAGTACCTGTTTCCTGTTGGGATATGTCCCAAAGTTGCACAAAAAAAAGAGTTTGAAGAAACTATATGTGTTTTGTAGTTTATGTCCTTCCACAGATTATTTCTACAGAATTTGCTTCAAACAAGGATAAGTAAGGCTCCGAGCATTATTTATAAGTCCTGATCTTCTTTACCTAGGATGTGGTGAAAAATCATTCTTCAAGAGACTTTTGTTCTTTTACAAAGAGCAATCAATGGACCTTCCTTTGATCAATATGAAGATAAACAAACAAACCAATATTTAAATGTCTGAAGTCTTCTCTGCTGTAATATGTAATCATGAATTAAAAGGTTTGGCAAACTGCACCTTCATGGCTCCAAAATAGCCATCATTGCCAATTAAGTGAATAATATACATTATTAAATATTCTTAAAGGAAAACTAAGTATAAACATGGCCCATAAAAATTATTTCAATTTAAAAGATAGAAAGGAATCAAAATACAAATCCAAACCACAGATATATGGAGAAACTAGCAAGTTACTAGTGTTTTCTGTCATTCCTTGATTTCCCTCCTTTGAATTTTGCCATTATTATTGTTGCAGCTCTCATTAAGCTTGTGGCTATAATTAGAATTTACCATGTGACAGGCACTCTTCAGATACAAAGGAAGGTGCAGACTCTGTCTGGAAATGCATATTAATTATTATAGTGTTTCTTTTTTTTTCCCCATTTTTAAGAATATCTAAACAATGAAACTTTAAAATGTTTTCACTTAAATGTGGTGGAAGTAATCATTGCTTGCAGAAGACAGATCAAACACGGACTAGGCTTACAAATCTTTCTTTCCCATAAAGATCGCTTCTGCCACACATGGAAATAAGGAGCATGCAGTCTTGACAGATAAGCTGATCCTTGCCTTTGTTATGGAGTGAGCTAGGACACATGGTGTGCACTGGTCTGTGAATTGCCCTAGACTGACAGGAAACTGAGCAGATGCTCATCAGGACCTTTACCGATACTTTCACCCTCTCAGAGTGGCTTGAGGCGTGACCACAGACCAAGCAAGGGTCCTTCCCATCACAAAGAGGGTTTGAGTGAGGGAGGTTAAACCTACTGAAGGCGCTGCTTTGTCCCATAGGCATGGGGTGGTCAGCAGTGGAGTTGGAATTTTAGAATTCCAAGCCCTCTGCTTTGAGGGTTTATACCTTCCCTCCAGCACCAGCATAATGCCTTCTACAGCCACACTGATCTCAAAATTGCCATTTCTCTTTTGACGCATGTCATCTCAACTCGGACAACCAGTCTGGGGTAGATAAGTCTACCAGAAATACGGAGTGGCTGAGGTCTGCTGTGCCTCCCCTCTGCTCCTGTACAGTCTTCAGTGACTGTAACCCTCAATGTCATGTGGACCTTCTCTCAGCATGAATTTTCCAGCTGTGGAATCACAGCTGACAGGATTCATATGCCCTTCACATCAGTCTTACAAGCATTGGAAGGGTGGCTGTGCTACACGCCAAGAAAATGGTGGACATCAACATTAGCTGCCCTGCTGATTTTGTAGCACCCATTTTGACTACCTCTCAGAGTCTGCTGAAGGGAACAGATCAATGTCTTCTTTCTTCAGGATACACTGGCCTCCAAAAAGTCAGGATTCCAGTTCATGTCATAGTTCATGTCAAATGCTATCTACTACCCTGAATCACATAGCTGTTTCAAACAATAGAGGACCGCAGCTGCTCTGAAGCAAGGTCCAAAACTCCCGCATGGTGAAGGTGAAAGGTTAATTAGGTGGCCGAATGAACCACACAGGACGGACCTCTGAGATACACTGGACCTTGGATAGGAGAGTCAGTGAAGTCTACTGCGCCATGACCACTCCACGTAAGGGTGATGACTGCCCATGGGTCGTCCAGTTTCACTATTTATAGCATCCAGGAGTTTATGACAAAGGACAGATATTTTATGCCATCTGCACACATATGGGGGGCAGTTTCAACACAAGTCTTGGCATACAAGTCTTGGGCTGACATAAGCATAAATTGAGCTGTCTTACCTAATGTTCACAGGCAGGCTCAGGCACTCACAGAGTAGAAGCTCCGTACTCACACAAGACATGAAAGCCCTGTTTCTCCCTCTCTAAATGTTCCTTTTTCCTGAGATCTGAACAAGCTCATAATTTCCTCCTTGGCACCAGAAACAATACATAAACCTCGCCTCCCCTTTGCCTTTCTCCCTCTCCAGTACCTGTGAGATTCCCACAGGACCAGCAGGTTTATTTGCAGAGGGTAAAGTTCAAAGGTGAGACACAAGAGGACACAAGAAGGTACCTCCTATGCCTAACAGTAAAATCCTCCATAGCTGTGCATGACAGCTTTCGTATTTCTGCTCTCCTCCTACTGCCATCTCCCCTTCAAACTGGAGTCCCTGATACGCCCCGCATTCTTCTGCCATGCCTTCGAGCAGCTTGCTCACTTAGATAAATCTTCAGTTCTACAAGAGCCAATTGTCATAAAATAAAATAAGATGCAGGCCGTTTTGGCCATATTGCTCAGTGGAGGCCATGTTTCCATGCATTTCCCTTCAGCATGCTTTACCAAAAAACCCCTTGCAGTAGGCTATGGGAAATCAGTACAGCTAGAACCAGCTAGAAGCAAGGTCTTCTCCCTAGAAGCGCCTGTGACAGCAAGGACTGTGACAGTCAGACCTTGACAAGATTTAGCTTCACACAGTACCCCCTACATCCTTGCTCAGCTTCTCGAAAGAACAGCACCCCAACACCAAAGCATGCAGCTGAGGGCAAAAGCCTAGCTTAGACTCCCTGCTGGAGACGGCCATGCAGAAAAGGAGACCTTTGAAAATGGTTTTATCCTCCTCTGCTGTGCAGTTGCTGCATGCTATGGTGTTACCTGGGAATCGCCCATTGAGTGCCAGCATGGTGTGGCAGTGAGATTGCTCCGACCACTGCAGGATGCCTCTGCTGACGTGCAATTACCTGCATCCAAGTTCACCCCTCAGATGATTGCAAACGCAGAAACTGCTGGCCTCATTTGATAGCGTCTGAAGTCAGTTCTGCCCAAGCTGCCCACAGCTGCACTACTTCTGTTTAAAAGACTCTGTGTAAAGCTAGATTTTTACTCTGAATTTCAGAGACTATGCAAAAAGTACAAAGAAGTCCTAAGCTGCAGGCACTTTGGCCATTTTACAAGTATAGAAATGATTTCTAAATGCAGTGAAAATTATGAAAGCACTATTATTCATGATGACAGTGATTATCTGCCCCCATACCTCACTGACAAATTCAGCCACTGCTTTCACATGAGATATCATACTTTGTCCATAGACAGCCCTAGAGGTAGGAATTAATTATTAAATACTAGTTGATGATAATTACATGATAACTTTATTGACCAAAATCAGAAAGGAATGTGTGATGTGTTCTAAATCTGCTCTATGAAATGAATCCTCTGAAAAAAGAGAATATCTATTCTGAAACAAATAATTAGTTCTTATATAAACCATCTTTACAAACCTCTATGTCAAAAACACTAGCATCATGCTCTAAAAGCATAAAATAGGAGCACACATTTTAATCCAAATGTTTTCCTTATCTACATTAAATGAAATCTAGATAATAAAGCAGAACAGTAATTCAAATTCAGTACTGAGGATCACATTCAAACTGAGCGTCCCTGCATAAATTCTTATTTAGATTTAGTTTTGTATATTCTTGTGTCATTCAATACTCACCTTTTCAGAAAGGGTGTCTGACTTCTTAAAGTGTGGTCTTAAATGAAACTCTCAAAAATCAGATAACATTTAGAAAAAGAATCAAGCTTCTTTCATTGTATTACATTATTGTTTCTTACACTTGCAGTCAGTAATAATTTTTAATGCTGTAGTTTTAGAGGATAAACTATTTCATTAAGTACTACTGCTGCTTCTTTTCTGATTCTCTTTGCATATCATTGCATTAACTGAATTTCCAGCTCCAAGGGGGAATGAAGAGAGAATTTAAGAGAAAAACAACAGATTTGATAGTTGCATATTGCCTCTCTCAGAGTGTCTTCATTTATATCGGTGGACTGTTACCTGCACTTAACAATGTTTTTTATATATATATATCTAAATAAACAGACAGGGGGTATGGCAGGGAAAAAACCCAACACAAACATAGAGGAGTGTTTGTGATCAATGTATGAGGACTGAGTTTTAACACACATGTCAGAATTCAGACCTATAACAGAGAAACAAGGTGTCTCAGAATCCCGGCAAAATGCTGCCCTAGCATTTTAAAAAAACTTTAAGCTTACCATCATACAAGGAGGTAAATTCTCCTGAAGAATGGGCTTAGAATCTGCAATTAGAATCACAGATAGATCTGGATGGTTCTACACCTTTAGAAAAGTAGATGCAAGTGACAATTAGAGGTATGGCTATACAATCTAGTCTGGTGTTTTCCCAAATCTTGGGATGTGTCTCTGCACTGTCAGTGTGGCTCAGTCCTTGTTTGACTACAGGATCCCAATAGTCCTCACTGCATAACTCTCATTCTGTGCCCAGATTTGAGCTGAGCATGAGACAACCATTTCCTTCCAAGAGGAAACTCAGTAGGGTTGAGAGAATAAATTTGTTATGGGATCTGCTCCTTACAGACAGGCTTATGGTGCACAGTGTCAGCCATGACATCTATTGAATCAACACAAACTAGTATCACTTTGGGAAAAGGGCCTGATTCTGGTGGAAAATCAAGGACTCATGCACACAACATAATATGGTACTGTATTAATTAATTTTCCACTGCCAATGTCTCAGAACTACAAAGTGGTGGCCCTTGTGCCCGTTACAAGTACAGAAGCCATGGTGAGGGATGAAAGCATCATCCAATAATGCGAATCTCATCAGTCATCTTCCTTCCCCTGCAGTTGTAAAATCCACAAAGACTGAAGGCCCTCATGACCTGTGAGATGTTGTCTATGCAGGTCACATATAGATACACAATCACTGCAAAAGCTTTGGAAACCTCTACATGATCATAACTACAGAAGACTTCCTTACCTCAAATTGGATGCCCACCTGCTGGTGGATTTTCAGGCTCAAGCGGCTGGTGGTAACAGCAGAGGACCTCAGATGTTACTCTGTCATCCAAGTTCTGGATCTGCTACTGGTCATCTCAGAATACAAAATGGCCACAGTAACACATAGTAATCCCTCTACTCCTCTCAACAAAGGGATGATTACTCAAAGTCCTAGCCCTGACCACATCCCTGGCTAATACCACAGACCTGCGGTATTGGCTCATACCTTTGGCAACAATTTCTTCTTATATTCTGAAGCATCAGTTCCCCCAGGATGGTGCCATCTATGCACACAGTGGACATTTGTGTAGCAGTGCTGCTATACCTTCTCAAGCATAATTAGCAGAGTCAGGGATGGCAGAAATGGCAAGCAGTTGGTAGACTCAGAAGACCTCACATTGTCTCAAACAAGGCTGCCTAATTTGAATCCTCTCCATGGGGCCATATGCTATGTATGAAGCAGGGCACACTAAACAGATTTATGAGTAAGGAAATGCAAGGGCATAGGGGATAGATACTGAGCCAGGCCACGAGGACATGACCAGTCCACGTCTAGCCAGTGCCTGCCTTGAACAACAATGACATGAACGGCATCCCAATCCAGCTGTCCTAGAAGTCAGAAGTTACCCCCTGACATGGGTCACATGATAGTATAGACATATCTTTGTCTTAATTTTGGATTGATAGGCCCAAGCATGAATGAAGGAGCCTCAGTACCTCTTTCACTACCTCTTCTTTAAAAGGGCATGAAAAAACTCACATGCCTTAACATGACATGCATTGGAAGAAGGTTGTGGGGGATGCAGAATAAGAACTGTCTATTTTTATTCTGGAAGTGGGCCATCCATCCATTTCTCCAGGAAAGTAATGCTTACTACAAGTGTAATCACTGTAACTGAATCATTATGTTGTCTGGGTTTTTCTTTTCTCTTTTACTGCCTTGTTCAATACTCTGCCCTTGACAGTATATCTTTCCAAAGTCTGTTTCACTGAATAGCCTTTAGACAGTTCTGGTACTTTTTAAATACCAGATTGAAAACCAACTCAGATAACAGATAGAAATCATATATAATGGCAAGAGAAGAGAATTAGTGGAAGCTTTATAACAAAAACGGTATTTAGAAGTGAAACGATTAATCAGTATTGGTTGAAATCTCCTGTAATGATGAATAATTCAATATATAACTGGTAAGAGTATCACTAGCCTGTATCACTATACATTTGGTTCAACTGAGAAAATCACTATGTAAATAGAAAGAGCACAGAAGCACTCCAAGGCCCCTGTAACAATGGGAAATTCTTTATTTAAATGATGGAATTAACATCAGCCTGAGGCTTTCCTGTGAATTTCTGATGTAAAGCTGCAATTTGCATATCTGTGAGTATGTATGATATAGATTATCACATATAAATAAAGATCTGCATAGCTCTCTGAATTTTTTCCTATATGGATCTATGAGTAAGTAATAATGTACTGCCTATTTTGGATTTCTCTCTGTGCAAAGAAGCATTAACTGCCTAGCACGCAAGAGTAATTTAAATTAGTGGTGTGTAATAAATGGGTGGGAGGCAGCCTCTGCGCAGTGGCCCTGGAGTACAGCTGAGAGGGGGCAGCAATAGCCCAGTCCAACCTCGGAGTGTTCGGCCCCCACAGATCTCCCTTCCCTGATTTCCCCCATCCCTGTAATTGCCTATTAGTACATTGTGGGGTGAGGAAGAGAACGGCTGTGGCTGTCGCATTGCCTCCCCGGAACCCTAAGCAACAGCACGCAGGAACTCAGCAAAAGCTCAGCTGCGTGTATGGCAGCACAGGAAACATCGAGGAAAGCCTGTGAACTGACCAACAAGCAGCAGCCCACCCCTCCCAGCAACTAACAACGAATGTCACTGTCACCTGCACCCTGCTTTAGGTGAGGAGAGAAGAGAGCCATCACAGCCAGGTAACTAGCTCCACCTCTGACTGGGGATCCTCCAAAGATAGGGGCTAGGTGCTGTCGTGCTCCTTTGGCATCACCTGCCACATGCCAAGGGAGTGGGACAAGGCGGAAGACTGCCTCGAAGTACAGACTCTCGAATCCTTCACGATGCATTAGCAATCTGCTTTGCTCTTTTGGCTGGAGTGGCAACATGACACTAGTGAGGAATTAACACTGAGCTGGAAGATAGAGATCTCCCAACACGTCAGAGTCAGTATTGATCCTTACTCCACTCTCACCTAGGATCTGAACTGTCGGCAACACCTGCACCCCCCCCTAGTAATTCCCCCAGCTATCCACGTTCCCCTTTGGTTATGTGGTACCTCACTCTACTCATTTAATCCTGCACTGATCGTGGGAGTCATTATACAAATGAGATGATATAGCACAGACGACAACATAATCTATCATTTCTTCCTGTAACTATGACGTTGTATGATATTAATTCAGGCAGATCTGGAAAGAGAACCTTGACATCTAAAGTGGCAGCACCACACTCACTTTGCCCATCTTGGAAAAGAAACACCAGGAGCGTGATAACTGCAAAAAATTATGCCGCAGCTTGGTGTCACTTTTTATAAACTGTACTGATGTTTCTCTTTCTTTGCTCTATGAACTGCCACCAGTCTAAATGAAAACAACCCATGAAACAACTGCCAATAAGATAAATAATAATAGTCCCTAGATTCACACACATTTGTTTTTAAGTGAAAAACAGAAGCGGCATGACACATGGTAGGGTTTTTTCCCAAATCCCAAAAGACTGAGTTGCTGCATTAAAAATGGCTGTGAGACACTGAGCTAAAACACAGCTAGACCATGTTTGACATCATCAGCTTACCCTAAAGCATCTGTTGCTTTTGCAATAATTGATAGAAGTTCATACTTTCTCATCCTGGGTTCCTAATTTGAATTTCCTCTGCTAATAAAAAACAGTCATCCCTTTTCATTCTATAGCATAGACTATAAGCACTATTAAAGTGCTTCAAGGCTGAAACCAGGAATTTTGATGGCTAGCATCCTGCTACCTTCACATAAATACCTGAGGAATCCACTGACCTTTTGTGTATCAGCTATCCACAAATGAAGCTTCGCCCCTCCACAACTCATTCCTAGACCTGAAAAAGATGAGATCTGTTCTGTAAATAGTAAAGTTGAGGCATATGTGGAAAATCACATTTTATTCAGAAATTAGAATTCTAGAATAACTGAAGGATTTTCTATTGAAAAATGTCGCACCTGGAAGTGAATTTGGATTTTGTATTAATATTTTACAGTTACATATTCAGTGTTAGTGTTTTGACTAATGAAATACAAACTTTTCAGAACAGAATGCAGAAATAGAGTGTGTTCAAGACTTGGGTTATGAGTCTTGGGAACACAGAAGAACTAATTTTATGTGAGCTAGATAACAAGGTGTCCACTGAGGAGTAACTTCCTTGAAGAAGATAACTAAAGATAAAACTTTTTTCATAAAATATCAATAGCAAGGACCCTTCCAGAGGGCAATAAAAACCACAAGGACCACATGTCATTTACCCAAGAGCCTTAAAGGTATTAAATATCTGAACTATTACTGGTGACGTGTATGTTATAACTTAAATAAATTTGTAAGAATAAAAGATACAAAAAATCCTTAGTTATAAGGATGCGGTAGAGAACTGCCAACAGGAAGCACTGGCAAATTGTTCAAAACTGCTAAGGAACCTAATGATAAACTAGAGAAGAATTGATGCAGCTTTTGTAAGAAAGCTATGCCTTAAAGATCTGCTTGAAGTTTTGAAGGTATGAACAAGTATATGAGAAAGCTTGAACCAAATGACACAACATACTTAAATTTCTAGGAGTCTCACCCAGCATTCCTCACTATTGTCTTCTAAAGAAAGCAAGCTGTTATGGAATAAAAAGGAAGACACTTACAGGGATATACACAGATAGAAAATTAAGAGTGTGAAAGGAAGGTTACTGGGGTGTGCCATGAGACTCTACACTGGCATCTATGCCCTTCAGCATACTCAAAAAAATATGCTGAAAAGAAGGAAATACTGAGGCAACAAAGTTTGCTGAGGTAGGAAGTTATTTATGATAGTCAAAATGAACACTGCCTAGAAAGCATTGCAGAGAAACCACATGCTAGTGAGTGATCGCATGACAGAATGTCAGTAGAGATGTGATGCCAACAAAAAAAAAAAAAAAAGAAGGGCATACACAAAAAATATTCTCAACTACACAGCTTTGCGCTCTGTGTATGTACTACCACTTGCAAAGAGAGCTTGGGATCTCTGGAAACATCAGGCCACTGTTCTGCAGCAGACAGAAAAGCAAAAACACTATTAGGAAGTATTAAGGAAAAACAGTATAACAAAGTAAACTCGTTATGCTACCATTAATTTGTTGTTAGTTCATACCCTGAATACTCATGTGGCTCTAGTCATCCTATTTCGGAAACTGACCTTACCCCAAAACACTCCAAACAGTGAAAAGAAAAAAAAAAAAAGCAGGAAAAAAAAATAATTACAAAGGGTATGGAATAACACAGGGAAAGACAAACTAGACCAGGATTTTTTGCCTGCAAAAGAAGCTACTGAAGAAGGATGTAGTGAGCATATGTAAAATAATTAATGTCCTGGACAAGGTAACTAGGGAACCATGATTCATTATGACTCCCGACAAAAGAACTAGGAATATAAAAAACAATAATCATGTTGAAAGTCTGAAACAAACAGAACAATTTTTTAAATACAATGCACAACTAAATCCTGGAAGTTAATAGAAGATATATTTATTAAACCAAGACCTATAATACATGATTCTCTGGATGTGACACCTGGATCATAAACGTGCTAAACTAGCGAATGGTAGAATATCATAGATTAAGTTAAGGGGAGTATCACTATATGTTTTTCTTCTCCATGATACAAGCTCCAGGTTTTTTCTACTGCCCGAGAGACATCAGATCTTTGACTTCACCCAGACTCCATGGATCACCAACCATGACCAACACCCAATTCTGGGAACCACACCACTCCCATCCCAGTTTAGAAGCCAGATGAATGCTCTTGCCTTGAACTTGGTGCTGGAGTCCATGTTGTACTGCTTAAAATGCTGCTGTTACCTGTACAAGCTAGCTTGGAGTTCGTCAAACTACATCGTAAAGGGTTTGCAGCTATGTCTTTGATTGCAATATATAGAAACACTGTGGGCAAAATGTGGGTGTGTGTTAGGGGATTTAATCTCCTTTGCAGAATACTATGAAGCCTTTTGTCGTCTTCCCATGTGCCGTTCCCCCAAACCAGCACCTTGTAATTAGAAAGATCTGCTAATTAGACAGCATCATGCATCTCACATCAGCATACATTAAAACAAACATTTAATGAAACAACGTACTGATAAGGGGTGATGGGGGTGATGGGTTGCACTCAGGAGCGGGGCTATGAACAGCACACTGAAAACAACACTGGGAACTGTGAATACATTTTTAAGAAAATAGTTCAACTCTGCATTAAAACAACAGTAAATGATATTCACTGGAAAAATGGGAATGTTTCCCCTCCTTTCCCCAAAAATCTTAAAAAACCATTCAGACAAATGATATATGCATCTAAATGATATTAAGGCTGGAGCTTATCAAACATTGTTTCATACATATTGGTAATTATTAATTCAGTTCTTTAATTGCTGACAATTTTCTTCAGAAGTATGAATAATTGCTAAAGTTTTCACAAAAATTTCCATGGTATCGTCTGTCTCTTTTTGCTATGTATTTGGGCAACTGCCACACCCAACAAGTTTCCAAGATGACAGCAAAAATATTTCAAGGATGAATATTTATACCTTTACCTATTTATAGAAGGTAAAGACTGAGAGAAATTCTCACTATACTTTTTTCTTTCCACAGCTACTTTTGCACACATTGTTATGTACTAGCAAAATAAAAGACCTAACTGCTTCAGTTTTCATCTGAATACTGAAGCCTATTTTGAGATATAAAAAAAAAAAAAAGTTGCAAACACATTCAAACAAAGAGTAAGCAAGGAAAGCAATGCAGGTCTGCAGTGAGTTCAGGGGTCATGGTCCCCTCTATTAGCACTACTCAAATGCACAGCTTTGCGATACCTCACCTGGGCTGCCGGGCTGTGACTGTGGCCATGGAGGATGGAGATGCAGGAAGCAGTCCTGGAATGCGCAACAGATGAAAAACAGAAGTTAAATGCTTACTTGCAAGGCTTCGCTCTCAACAAAGTGGCTGGGAGGTCAGCCAAAAGAAACAAATTGAAAGAGGCAAGCAGCAAGCCAGAGGAGTTTTGTATTTGGTAAAGAGGAAATGTGTCAATACAAGGGTTTGGAGGTGACTGTGCAGAAGCAGAAGTGTAAGTGAAATAGCTTATTTTGATGTGACAGCATTTTTGGTAGATTTAAGGCAATAAGGTATGTGTTGATAGAAGGTTTCTAATAAGCAATTTCAGTCCCAAGTGCCTGAACAGAAGTCGTGTAATGAAGGGCATCAAGGGGATTCAAAGATGTTAAACAGGAAGGAAAACAAGCAGCACTATATATAGGAAGAAGTCATGAGAACGGAGTAGTAGAGGGAGCTTTTGAACACAGCAGGTTTAAGTTTTAGCTTCCCAGGTTACACAGTTTGTCACCCATAGCAGTGAATGCAGACCAGAGCAGAATAGAATAATTCCAGAGTCACCAAGAGAAAATTAAAATAGAGAGAAAAAAGAGTGAGTACAGTTAGAATAAAAGAGGGATTAGCTATAGCTTTTTTTTTATTATGTTGAAACTTTTGGGATTATTATTAAGAAAAAAAATGTTACAGAGGTAGCCAGAATTTAGCTTTACCAAGGCTTGATGTTGTTACTAAAAGCTGTCATAACTAGGAAGCTGAGGAAAGTTAAGGAAATGAAAGTTGGGGTAGTAGCTGTAAACATCTGTATGGTGAGGTAATAAGGCATAATAATAAAAAACTATGAGTTTCTAGGGGGCAGAGAGATATATAATTCCATGCTAGAGGAGAGAAATAGCTAGAATACTAAATAACGCAGCACATAACGTGATTAATGGGGCAAATATTTTTAACAGGTTTGAGTTAGTAATTGAAACCTTGCAAAAGACTGCACCCAAGAAACAAGATTATTTGAAGTCGTCCTTGTTTCATGTTCTAATTTCGTGCAAGGACCAGAAATGGTGCAGTTGTGCAACATCCAATAAACTTTTTTTTAATTTATTAACTAAGAGATAAAAAATGACAAGGTTTTTCTGTCTGAAGTTTGCGAAGCAGCTGTTTACAGCACATTCTGAGGTTGAGAGAGGTTTCCTGGGATAAATCAAAGCCGGTCACATGCTATGTGGTATTTCCACTGTGTCCTTGATTATCTAAGAGCACAGCACGTAATCAAGAGTATCTTTCCAACTCAGCAGAAGCTATTTCCACTTACTTTCTCAGAAAAAGAGGCTTCACTTCAGCTGAAGTCTCTGCTGTAGCTGGAAAAATTGAAGGCTTTCTATTTTCCCCCAGGGGCTATGTGTCTTGTGTCCATCAGTAACCTAGCACATTATTAGCTACAGAAGTATTTACGGGTTAAGGGAACCTGGTTTTCTTCTTCCCCTTCACTTGCAAAACACAGGATTTTATATTACTGTTCAGAGATTGAATATACATTACTTTCCACTGCTAAAATCCCTTTGTAAACATACACTACCGTCAACCGGCTGCGGGTATGGCTGGCGGTGGCAGCTCTGCAGGGAGCTGGGAGGCATCCAAGGAAAAGCAGCTCTTTGCTGGTGGAGCGGTGCTGTGCTCCTGGTGCTTTCCCTGCCCGGGCAGCTCTTCCCCAGCGCCGTCAAGGTGAGGCACCTCCTTGCCACCCCCGCACACCGGCTTCACAAAGGGGCTTCCCAGCCCCACCGCAGGAGATGGAAGAAAGGTAGCTCCCGCTCGCAGGCAGCTTCTTTCCTCAGTCCTGAACTTCTCCTGCAGGATCAGACCAGCGTCATTTGAAGTCCTTCTCCTTCCTCCCCAGTCTTCCTGTTCCATTATACCCAGGATACCTTTCCATTTATCTCCTCTGGTATTTCCTCTGTTGGAACTGGAAAAGGTATCCAATGCCAGACTGCAAACGTCCAGAATTAACTGGCTAAACATCGTTAAGTATCCAACGTTCAGCCTGGAAATGCCTAACTGCTAGAAACACAGAGTAGTTGCAAAACATTCCCAGAAACCTGGTCCTTCACCTTTATTTTCCAACACTCAGGAGTGCTCCAGCCATACTGAATTTTTCCCACTTATTGGGAAAAGAATATATTAGAAATATCCATTTACACTAACTATCAAAAATACAGTTATTTGAAGTTTTGTGTAGATCAATTTATCATTTCAGGAAGAAGCATTACATGGGATAGTACCTCCCAATATTTAATAAACAAAGAAAAAAAGAAACAAATTAAATTTTCCCATGAAAGCTACTTAATATAAAGAGTGCCATCTGCTGGCACGATTGAAATGAGGCATTGTTCACAGGCAGAGAGGTTCAATAAAGTTTTGTTGTGCCCTGTTAAGGGCACATTTCAACTCTAAGCTGTTTCACACTTTCAGTTTTATTTATTCATGGAGTTGCCTTTACAGAATAAAAGGGCAGTCAAGCACGGTGGTGTAGACAGCTCTTGTGTGAACACGGGGGGAAAAAGCAGCACCTATTAATTCACATTTTTATATTCAAAGTGTGTCTGTCTTTGTTGTTTTGGGATTTCTGTGTCTATTTTGCTTTTTTAACATTAATACATTTTTGAAAGAAACATTTTAGAGAACCTGTAAATTAAAAATATAAGAGATTTTCTAAAATACTGTGGGTGAGACTTTTAAAAGTACCTACTTTCCACTTCACCTTCTGCCAAATATATTTGTATAACTGTCAAGCAGCTTCAAAAATCCAACTTGCAGGTCTCAGGTTTAGAAGCATATTACTGATAAAAATACTATTGTGTATCTGCTTGGTCCAATGAATTTTCTACAAAAGCCTGTGGATCAAGGCTTCCTGACTCCTAAAATCCTACTTAAATACCTTTTTAAGTAAAAATAGCCCCTCCTCCATAAATCCACTAGGATAAAAAGAAAAGTTGCCTGCAGTTGGCAGTGAGGTGTTGCCAGTGTCTTAGGTCCTGGGCTGCACCAACAACAAGCTGAACAGTGAGAAGAACTAGGGGGGAAGAGGATGGAGGAAAGCAGGAGACAGTGTGCAACCTTGCTAAACACTCTTCTGTCTAAAACCAAAGTTAAAGTAACATGGTCTTCAGTGACTACTCACTGAAGAAGTCTACCTAGCACTTGGGTGTTACCATTATTAGCAACATTTGCACTTCAGGCTATATTGGAGAAGTAAAAAAAAAAAATCTTAGCACTCATTCGCTGCAGGGATAATAGAGATTTTTATTATTCTAAGACACTGGAGTTCAATTTCTGATTTCCAGCATGTTCACAGCAAAAGGTTCTTTATTGTCTTCCCCAAAGAAATTACCATTCAGATTGCAGCTCACTCACACTCCCTCCTCTTACTTCTTCAGAGGCCATTACGTGACAAAATGTACCAGCCCAGTTCCTGAATAGTTAAGCTCCTTCCATATCTCTTTTCTAGTGATCACAGCTATTCCATTTTGCTTTCCTTATAATGTTGTTTCACATCTGATTCTTTGTTTGACTTCCTCCGCTTTGTTGTGCAGTTCTTATGAATTATTGAGGTAATTTCCAGTTGAATCTCGCTATCCAAATTAAGCACTCCTATTTTTAACTACCCACTTCACTGTTAGCCTTATAGTATTTACTTCCTCTTTACTGTCCATTCTCTTATCAGTCAAGTTAGTAAAAATCCAAGGTGGCTACTTCGCCAGGTACTTAAGCAGGCTAACATCTCTTTGCATTGGTGCCTTCACCAATCTTGACGATACTCGTTATCTTCCCAAACCCTTGCCCTCTAGGTCTAGGAAATAGAAGAATTCCAACAAAGACTTTTGAACATCTTCTCCATTTGGCACAATTCTCTTTGAGCCACTCAAGCAGGATTCTTATTCTTCACAGTCGTGTCAGAATGACAGCGAAAGGATTCTTCCCCAGCCTCTTCAGAATGACTTTCACACTCATGCCAAGCCCTCACAGCAGCATTATGCTTGGACAGACCTTGTGCCGGCCTGTTTTCTAGATCCACTCTGATGATCAAATTCTTAATATTTCTTATCAAAATAACTCATCTTTCAGAGCAACCTGAGGTTCCTGTGAAACTCTGGCCTTCTTGCTTCCTTTCTGCTTTCCACCTACCTCTTTTCTCTTCTCTTCTCTTCTCTTCTCTTCTCTTCTCTTCTCTTCTCTTCTCTTCTCTTCAGCTGTTAGCCCCTGCTGTTACTATTTACTCAATCTCTTCTTTCTTGCTGCTCAATATTCTGTCTCTAGCTGTTGCACCTCATCACTCCTTCCACAAAAAAACAACTCTTTCCACAGATTTCCTGGTATTTTCCTCTGCCTTGTCATCATTTTCATATACTTCTAGAGGTCTCCTTTTCATCTGGGGATCTGCCAATCAAGCCATCTGCAACTCCAGTTATATGCATGCTCTTTCCTTTCATCTTGTCTGTCATCCTCAAACGTGTTTCTGTATTCTACCCTCATTTCTAGCTGCATTTCAGGCTCTCACACCTTTTTTTTTTCCCTCAACATTATGAGATGACCCTTCATGCATATGTAAATTCTGTCAGAAACTCACTGAAGGATAACATACACCTTACAGCTTCTGCATCCAGTCATCTTCATAGTTTCTGCCATATTTTGGTCTTCTTCACTGGTGCCCAAGTTCCTACAGCTTTTCTTCCTTACCCTAGGTTTAAAATCAAACAAACCATCTGCATACCAGGGTCCTCTCCAAAATCCTTCTTTTACTAGACTCTTACCAGCCTCTTGTTGCTTTGATTCTGACACCTTTTTACCTACATTAGCCCACCACTTCATTTAGGGTTAACTATGATCAAAGGCCGTGATCAAAGACTTCCTCTCTGTGCTGTTTAAACTAAGCCATATGGCTTTGCAACACAGCTTATCTAGTCTTGTTTGAACTGGTTGTGCACTTCCACGCACAGCAATCACTTCCAATCATAGTAAGAAATCCATGTGGATTTTCTGATGCACTTATGCCAAAGCTCACATTACAGTTACCCCAGGCAGAGAAACCGCCTGGTGCTTTGGAAGTCTGAACCAGCATTTCACAACTCCCCTCTCCTTCAGCAGTAAATGCCTGGCAGGAGGTGGGCATGCTTTGCTACTGGGGTGTTGGTTTGGTGGTTTGTTTGGGTTTTTTTTTCTTTTTTCAAAAGTGAAACATCAAAGCAGAGTTCGAATAAGAGCAAAAGTACAGGGTGATGATGCTGATAATTTGAGGGAAAAAAATGCTGACAGTCTAAAAGCTTCTCAATGCAGCTGCTGATATTGATAAATACAGCGGAGGACTTAAAACAATATAATGGCCCTCTCAGCCCAGCCAGAGTGAGCTACCAACTGCAGACCTCCTCTGACATAATAATTTTCACTAGATATATTTCATTAGTGTCTGGACATTACTGATTCCCCCTTCACCTCTTTTTATTCTCAAAATAAAAACATGAACCAAAATCTAAATTTGAACTTAAGTCTCCAGAGGTAGAAGGTGAAAAAAGTATCTTTTGCTTTACTTTAAAATGCCTACAAGCACTTCAGTTGCAATATAAAAACCCTTTCAGGAGAAAACAACTCATATTCATGATGTTACCCAACACTGCAGTATATTATAATAGTTTATAGGAAGGCTACATCTGCAAAAAAATCAAGAGTGAGAAATAGAACTGGAAATTCATCCCTTGATGAACTTCAAGTGTTTTTTACATCTGAAACTAAGACTCTTAAATCACTGAATCAGAAATCATTGCCAAGATGACTGCAGACCCCATGGTCTTTTCTTAGTTTTGGTTACATAATTATTTTTTTTTTTATCTGAAGACCAAAGTGCCATATGTTATACTTCACTTCTCCTGGAGTTTCATTTTACAATAATGTACATATTAACTGGCTAATCTTTACCATTTCTATCAGGAAAACATAATATTCAGAAAATACTAATGCACCAATGCAGCTTCCAGAACTCTAATAGCATGAGCACTAATATTTTGTACTGTTACAGCTAAAACTTGGACTAAAGAATCAAAATAAAATGTTTATAAATGCCATATATTAGACTGCCTGGTTTGTTATAAGGTAATAAACAGAAAAGCTTGCATCTAGTCATTCGTGGTTGTTAAATAAGATTCTTTGTGACTTGCAAAAAAACTAGAACACAATGAAGAATTATCAGTGCATTCTCCACGGAAGTCATCTACATGTGTTTATTTAATAAACAGAAGATGGCTTTATTATACACATTTGATTTCCATATGCAATCGTCTCCTTATCTGTCACTTGTATCTAAGCAGGGTGCTTTATACAAATCTGAAAATGAAAAATTCAGAGCAGGGCACAGGAAACTCATTTAATGTCGAGTGCAGTCAAAATCAAGATTTCTTTATTTGTAGTAACAACGCTGTTAAATCAGAAAATTACTCTCCTTTTCTGCATGTCCTTCTTCCTTTACAATTCAGTTGTTTGATCATAAATTGTCGAGTGCAATGACTTGTCTCCTCCACTTTCCACACTGGTCGAGACAGATTAAAAACTCCGGCATACCACCAACCAGTCTCAGCATACCATTAGCATATATATGAGATTTGAGACATTTTCTAATATTCTCCAGCAGAACTCATCTGTCAGCCAGGTGATGAATTATAAAAACTCTTAGCTTGTTTAGAAAAGAGGGGGAGAGTGAGAGAGAGAGAAAGAGAGCGAGACAGAAGAGGAAAACACGATCCCACCTTTCTTTTTCATTTTACCCATCCACCCTTGCAGTTAGGCATATAAATATACACTAACCTCAATAAAAGACACATAATGTGAAAGATTTTAATACACAAGCAGTAGAGCACAATTAAAAGCTAATGGAAGTGGACAGAATTTTGGAGTGGTCACTGATTTACATACATAATTTTTAACTCATTTTTTCCCACTTGATATTAACAAAGATTTGTCAGATGTATTACAACATCCACACAACTATCATGAACCAGTAAACCAGCACAAGGACTGTTTAGAAAATACTGAAATAATAAAAATGCCAAATTCATGTGATTCACAGAGGGTTGGTATTGTTTGTAATCATTCATGAGTTCAACAAGTTTTCATGCACATTCTTAAAATTTCATAGATTCAACTAAAAAAAAAATTATTCCTTATCTACATTTCATTAACCTGTTTGGGTGTTTTTCCTGATCAGAAGGTGGAAAGTGAACAATAATATCTTCTGACTTAAATGAACAAACCTATGTGCACTGTGATTAGGAAATAGCAAATACATGATGTCACAAATAATGACTACCCTTTCAAATATGTCAGTGGGTAACAACAGCTTGTGAGTGTATTTGAAAACTATCAAATTGCATTTACATTAAAGAAGGGTTAATATTTATCATAATAATTTATGCAATCATCAACTCCCAATACCATTTGTAGTATCTGATACTAACTTAAAAAATATTTATATTTCCCATGGACTCTTGGAATTGGAGCTGGGAAAATATTAAAATATATATATATATATATATATTTCCACAGAAAAGATTTTTTAAGCAACAAATCTTTTCACAAGCTCTAGGAAAAAATGGCAAATACTTACAGTTTAAAAAGGGAGAAAGGAGATTTTTTTTTTTAAATGTCATTTTATTTCATGCCAACATTTTTAACATGCTAATTTCTGAGTGTGGCAAAAAGGTTTGTTTCTATGCTGGGTGGGGGGTGGGTGGAAGAGAAATCTTATTCAACTTTTGTTTTCAAAATGGTATTTTTGTTCAAAAATTAACCTACCCAGAAAAAAAAAAAAAGAGAAAAACATTTAGACAAAACCAAAGCAACTGAAAATTAAATAAAGCACTTTTATTTTTATGTCAGTTGTACTAAAAAAAAATCATAATATATTCATAGTATCTAACAATGCAATTATAACAAAGGCCACTTAAAGGTCTACTTAATTAGAAGTTTTGTTAATAAATGTACAAGCGAACCAATGCATATACTAACTTGCTTTTTACCCGTAAGAATCTTTGAGTTTCTAGGGCACTACACATCAAGCTAGTATCAACTATGGAATAAAGACATAATTATTTTTTAGGTTGGAATATGTATAGAAAAAGCGACGGATTTATTTTGGTAGACAATTTGATAGAAGGTTGGGATACAATAATATCAACAACAGTATGGCATTTGTGTTAAGATACAAGAGATGTGTATCAGAGGGTAAAGGTTTAGCCAGTAGAGTGAAGACATCTGTATGTACATGGACTAAGAAATAATGTATATAAATTACCTGAAGCATAAAATAGCAAAAGAATAGTTATTTGGAACTGATATTGAGCACCATGTAATCATTTTTTTTTCTGCTAAGCTAAGAACCTTGTGAGAACACAAGCCAGCAGCTAGTGAGCTATTTATCCCATTGGAGTACTTGTTCCAATGTTTTAGTGATAACCAGAGTTAATTCTTACCTGATTTGATTTCCATTGTGCAGATGTACACAATACTATTATTAACACTTGTGTTTAGAAAGATGAATCAATTAAAGGAACTGATGTCTAACTAGTCCTTTCTCTACCTGATAGTCACCATCTGGTTGCAATACATCAGCTTTTTTCAGGTGTTTCATTTTGAAAATGATAAAATAATTTTTAAAAATTTAGATTCAGACCAATACTTCCCCTGCCAAATACTTCCATTTACCATCAAAGAAAAGGAACAGCATGCTATAGACACATTAATATTCATTAATGAATGGCTTAATTAATACTTTACAATATAAAGGTATATATGTCTCTCAAACTATGCCCCAGTAACAGCACAATAAGAGGTGTAGTGCACAACATTACTGTATTGCCAGGTTTCACTGAAGTCATAGAAGAGTAACTGTGATACGGACATCCAGCTGTTTCCTTGTCAATTTACACTGAATATACTCAGTGAAAATACTAGCGCAAGAAACATTACACTGAGGTACTTCCTCCTGATTTTCATTTAGTTTTGGGGTTAAAACTAAGGCCCTTTAAGATTCTGAAAAAAGAAGAGTGTTCTAGGACTAAAAAAGATAGCATTGGAAATCAAAACAGATGTTATTGCAAGACTGCAAAGCCAGTGTTGTAGATTTAAGTGATCCGGATAAGTTGCAAGCTGAAACTTTCAGAGATTTGCCAGCAAAACTTAGCAGTAAAAATCTGGTTAATATTAAAAGCAGAGGTGTTTTTTCAACATAATCCTAAATGGATTTGTTGTATCTCATTTTCTTAAGCAGCTTCAGAGAAGAAGTGGAATGAGAAAAAGCAGCATGCCTTTACTTCTTCACTAAGAAAAAGATGTGGAAAAAACCCCACCAAACCTGGAGGTCTAAATCAAGGCCTAGAATGATCACATTTATACTCGATTATAATTAGCAATAGAATATTGACGGTGGTGAAACTAAATAAGAATATGGAATCTAAACTGACTTAAAGCAACTTTGTAAACTCAGGCCCATCTGCTGGTCAAAGGTGAAAGAAAGATCTCACATTTACTTTTAAGGAAGTTTGACTCCTTTAAGAAACAATTTTAAGTCAGTCAAGAAAATGGTTAATTCTTCACTGATCTGTTCTAGTATTCCCAGCTGTACAAAGCAAGAAGTGAAGAATAAAGCAGAGGCAGTTTTATTCTATGATATAATATGAAGCAAGATTATTGGCTGAAGAAGTCTTTTATGAATGCAAAATTCTGGAAGCAAAAAATATCACAGAAATTATGTTATTGGCACATTGATAAATGACATGTGCACTTAACTGGGATAACTGCCACGGGACAGATCCAGTTTCATGCAGGGTTTCAGCTCCCTTTATCAGCACCAGCAGATAAAGCGGCAAGCAGTTTATTTTGTGGTGCTTGCAGGTCTCTCCATGTGTGGAACGGTAGGATAAATGTCCTTCTTCAGTCATGCCATTAGTGATCATTCTGGCATTAGTCTTACCAAGTCAAAGTCATCTTAATATAGATTTTATATATGTTGCAATTGATTTTAAAATTTTAAGTATTCACCTGGATAATGGTTAAAATAATTTAAATAATCTCAACGTACTGGAAATTAACATGTCATAATCAAGATATTTGTTAACTATAGATAGATGCATTTCAAATGTGCTTATATCAATGCAAAGACAACAATACCAGACACTTCCATTGCTACCACAACCCTTTTTTCCCATGTTAACAATAACTCACAGACACAATGGTGCTTTATCTGAGCTTCCCACTAAAGCCCCTGAACCCAAAACCACATTCTAAAACTGGCCAGCTTCAATGACTTAGAGGAAACCTTACAAAAAGCGGTTCTCTGCCTAGGTATTTTTCTATCTAGGAAGATTATTGATCCAGCTCCTCTCTAAACTGTGCCATTTCCCATCTGGAACAGCTTTGAGAAGGAAGAATGCATATTTAAGACCAGTTCTCTTTATAAGAAATTTATGATGTTAGTGGAAAACAGGACTACATTCACAGTCAAAATCTCTTTAAAGCTGCCTTCTCATAGTAAATTATCAAAAAAGTAACCAATTCAACAGAATTTGCTGAATCAAATTCTCCTTTCATCGTGAGCTCTTTTGCTTTTTATTATTATTACCATCGCTTTCATTTTATCTCTTCCCTTCTGTTTTTGTGTTTCCTTTGGCCACTTAATAAACAGTCCTTTACACAAGGAATGGATCCCCCAGCTTTCCCTCCCAGGTGAATACTGTAACCACTAGGCTGTAAAATTTCTCTCTCAAACTACTCTACGCACAGTGATGCAGTTTTAATAGGAAGGGAGAAGAGCGATTCCAGCTCAGCCCCTCAGCAGACAGCATTGTAGGAAATGCTGATTTGAAGTCTTTCAGGCAGTCAGAGCTGGCTCAGACTTCTCGGTAATGCCAGCAAAATTGAATTTTGCCTTCTGAACACCACCGTGGGAGCGGGACGCTCTTGCCAGGGGTAAGGGAAGTGCAGGGAGAAGGAGTGGCACCAGGACTAAGGAGCAGCAGGGAGCTCGCAGCTCCTCTCCGATCTGCACGGATGAGAGATACAGCAGCACTGGCTAGGTATGGATCCCCTCCAGAAGCAGTGCCCTCTCCACACGTACTTACCCTTTCTGTAGCAGCAGCAACAGCAGCCAACCCAGTTACAATCATGTTGCTGCTCTAGACAACTGCCTGCTCTGTCTCTGCCGAGCGGTAGCCCTGTCAGCTGCGAAGGCATTTCAGTTTGACCTTCTGATGACTTGAGCACGTTCAGAAACTGCTGTGCTAACTATGCACTTCTCCAGCCAAATTGCCAAGGAAGTTAGTTTAGTTGCTGTCCCTGTGTTTTCAGAGCAGTCCCATCCCAGTGGTCACCATTCAGTACAGTCTCCAAACTTTTCCTGGACTCAGATTTTTAAAGGACTTAGATTTTGATGGAATATCTACTTTGTTGTTCCCAGATGGTCTAAACTGCTCTGACTGATCAAGCCTGGGACACTCCTGGGTAAGTAAAAAAAGTCAATATGCCTGGGAGTCAACAGGCAGCAGATGAGCCACAGTTTACAGTCTCAGGTTTGGATCCACAGGCTTAAATTCATTCTGTCTCTTTAGGTGCCTAAGTCCATTCATGTACGGGCAGCACAAAGTTTTACGTAAATCACATCACTTGCAATGTCCACATTAAACAGCAGACCAATAAATACTTTCATGTACACGTCTAATGTATACTTTATACAGCAGGAACAGCATGTCACAAGATGCTCAGAGAATAAAATACATTCCTGTATAAGCTTTCTCTGATAAATCTTTCTGACCACACAGCCTGCTCACCAAACATGCATGTGCAACGAAGCATGACTTAGGTAAAGATAATGGTGAAATGGAGGGCCAACAATTGGAGCCATATAACCTCCAAAACCATAATACGATCTACCCTAATTTACATGCAGATTAAATATTCAGTGTGAAAACTGTAAAAACAAATCCTGCCCTTGCCTGCTCGCTGCTTACATAAGGCTAACACTATGCAAAACTATTTCCAAAAGTCAAATTTTGAGAAGGCTAATGCATTTTGTACATGCTATTACACCCAAAAGGCTGCACATCATCCTGCACTGAAAGATACAGGAATACCAAGACTTTTAAAGAAGCTATAAAGTGAGTAGATTTGATGTTCAGCTTGCCTTTAGTAGCCATCAGGATTCTGCTATTTTGGCACAGTTTTCTGTTATAATAATAAAAAAAAAGGTACAAAGATACAAAGCTAACAGTTAATTATCCAAATCACTGTAGATTTTGTTCCAGCAGATGCATTTAATCAGAACTATGGAAATGTTTCAGACCTATTAAGATCTAGAATACAAAAGAAAGTTATAAAGTTTTCTCAGATAAAAATAGGTTTTCTTATGATATGTTTAGTCTTTTAAAGTTATATGAACTACTTCAAGTATTTTCAAAACATATTGATAACTAGGCATGGAAAAGTAATCCCTATTAAGAAAAAAACCCCTGTCATTTCTGGCTAGACCTTGAAACAATCTCCCTCTAGGAGAAGACTCTGTAACCTTCACATTTCAGGAAAGAATATCCCTGTAATTCAAATGGAACAGAGCTTGGGGAGTCAAGAAATTTCAGAAGAACAAAACCATCAGACTAAAAGCAGTAAATCAAGAGCTGATCACATGGTGGAAGGGAGAAACCAGGCAGGGCTGAAAAATGGGGCTAAAATTCTTAGAGTTGGGTAGAGATATGCGCAGCGGAAACCACAGTACCACAACAGCAGAACAGAGAGGAACATCCAGCAGAGAAGGTAACCTCTGCATCCCTTGGTTTTGCTAGACTGTTTGGAGAATGAGGACCAACAAGTACTGCCTCATTTCTTTTTTTAAACTCGTGTGCCTACTATATTGGTGTTTTTTTTGAAGTTCTAGGAAAACAATTTTCCATTATAAACTGAACATTCACGGACACCCACTAAAGACAAGTTTCCAAAAAGCCTACATTGTTCCACCCTAATGACATATAAGGCATTCTTTCATCCAGAGGGGATCCTCAGCACTCACAAAAACATTTTACAGTAGGCCGGTTCTGGAATTCAGTTGTTAAATTCTGCCATTTGCTATCCTTCCTGGCTTATTTTCCTATGAAGAAAGACGACTTCAAAGGGTCTCAACTACACATGTTTAAGTGAAGACTTTGGTCAGGATAGCTATGGAATTCTCACACTGAGTATTTTCATGCCTACCTAAGGTCAAAAATCAATTTGTGGTTGAATATGGATATGAATATTCTAGGAAAAAGTCTCATTCTGACTCATAGAATTTGACACGTGCAATTTTTAGGTTAAAACTGTGCTTTAAGATGTAGATCGTATGAGTTCCACCTGGACTGAGATGAAGACTCAATGAATCTCTGACAAATGTCTGCTCTTCAGCACTATGTCTGGGAGTGCCTACAATCAACTCATATCTCCATTTTGGATGAAAGAGTTTCCTAAGCACTGAGACAGTCATGCAAATGCATTACCCTTCTCTAAGCAAACATGCATCTTAATTTGCGATGGGACCGAGAGATGGTTGAAGATGCATGTAACTGTCTCTGTTCTATCATGCACGTATAGACCTTTCCTAATACACTTGGACAATGATGAATTCAGCCCAGCCCAGTGCTCAAAAGCACAGTCATAGACATGGTAAAATACCCTTCTTTTCCAGTAACAGCCTACCAGACAGCTCACTCAGCTAAGAGCCAAGGGACCAAAGTGCTAGATACTCCTGCAGCCTGCAGGAGCTGAAATCCATAGCTCTCACCTTCCTGGAAAAGGTCCTTACCCCTGGAATATTGATAAAGCTTAGGACTGGTCCACCTTCCATCCTACCTGAGGACGTGGGGCCACTGTCAGGAAGGAAAAGGTGGACTGAATAACTGAATATGCAACTTTGGTGCAGGGACCCAAATTACAGGGGCAGCAATACTCCATATGCCATTGTCCCACGTAGCCCAACATCTAGCTTTAAGCATCCTTCACCCTTTGAGTTCTTATCTCTTCATTGGCTAGCTAGATAGGGATTTTAGTTTACATGTTTTTAAATATCCTTGTTAGGACCAGTGGTCTGTGTTCATTCTGGTGGTGTTGTCTAACAAGGGTTGTCCAGTCCTGACTACAGTTCCAGCCTGCTGTGGTCTCAGCCCATTGCAACAGCAGAAGAATGCTGGTAAGCATCACAGAAACCCTAGAAAAGATAGTATATTTCAAACATTAATTTGAAAAATTATAAAGCACATCTGATGGTTGTGAAAGGGGGGATTAAAATTATTCAGTGATTACAGTTGTTGCTAGTTCATTCCCAGCATAGTTGTTTATTACTTCATTCTCATATGTATCCTTTTCAGAAATCAGAAAAAGCTTACTATATGCTTGGAATAATAATGCCATCCGGAATGGAAGAAATATCTTTCTTAGCAAGAGAAGACATAAAGCCAACATCTCTCAGCACTACCAAAGACCTCAGATCTCTTCAGGTCTATTTGCTGGGGGTAAATGCAAAAGAAGAAGAACAAAACATTGCATTATTAAAGAAAATGTTGATAAAATTCATTTAAGGAGTTACACCTCCTTGGACAACATCTGCGGTTAGCCATTTGACTCAATCTGCTTCTTCATAATGCACCCTAAAATGGTAAGCATAGTGGGAAGACCGCTTCAGTGACCACTGTAGTAGTCCTTGTTTGCCCTGGTCATGATCTTGTTCATTACCCAATATCACAATTTAGCTATAGAAGTTATTATTAAATAAAATTACTAAGACCTTTATGAAACTAATAGCAGTAAAGCTGAATTATATATGTAATTAATCATTAAAATCGATGAAATATGGTCTCTCCAAAGGTAAATTAGTGTTCTACCCTTTACATCAGATTTCTGGTAAATTACATATATGAATGTAGAAGTCAGTGAAACTACAGATCATTGGAATCAGGTCTACTAGTTTTACCCCCAGTAAAATTTGAGAGAGTTGTGTAGGATGGCCAGATTGATGATATTTACAAAGTCCTGTCCTATGCTGTCACAGACAATCTCATAGGATCAAGGATATGGCCTGAAGAAAGAATATGTTTCTTTGCACCGTGCATCTATCACATCGATATGTATCAATTTATCTTTCTTCTATCATAATAAATTAAGTAACAAACGCAAATTTCAGCTGGCAAGCAAAACGGTGAGAAGACTGGCACTAGACTATACATGGTTATTCTCTCTGACTCTCAAATGTGAAACTTTCTTATAAAAAGGGTTCTGCAACTATGGAAATGTATCTGCATTCTACCCTCTCCTAGCCCATTAAGGTGACTGATAGACTTTACATTACAGTGACTTGAAAAAAAATTACTTTTTTTAGTATATAAAAAAAAGACATTCAGAGAAAAGAAAAGAAAAAACCCACCTTTTCAGTAAAAACAGAAGGCAACAGAAGCTTTGGAACAAGTGCTTGCCAACAGAAGGATTTCATGCTTTTGTTAATTAAAGGAACAAAGAAAAAACAGTGCAGTAGGCTGTATCCTACATAACAGCTTCTACTAATAAAAAGTAATAGACAATTTCCTGCATTCAATTCTTTTGAATACTATTATACAAGGTAATAGAGTTTTGGAAATGGAAGTCCTAGCAGCCTGTCAGAAAGAGCTTTCTTCTACTTTTTTTTATTAAATGACTAAGTGCAGCAGTCTGTGTCCTATCTCTCCCTCTTGCATCTATTGGATTGTATTATTTTACATTTTGATTGAAATGATGTCACCAGCAGATAAAAGCCTGGCCCAGGCATTGTAATTGAATCAGCCCGAGTTGTTTATTCTAGTGATCTACAGCGATGCTTTCCTTGTCCTAACACAGAATACATAAAAGATCCCCTCTTGTTTAACATGCTACTGATTAGATCTGTTTTTTTAGAAGAAGGAGGAATCAAATTGGGGGGTCGAGAGAGTAAGAACTGGAGTTTGGGGGGGGAAATTGGAAAAAAACAGATGAGAAGGGACACCATCTGCAAAACTTTCCATGTGTGACTGAAAGTTTAAATAAATAAATTTCACATGGCATCAGTACCAGATGCAAACAGATTTGATTGACAACATTTAAATGACAGTTAATGGGAACTTGTACAATTGTTGAAAGGTTTTTCATGCTCATTTCCTAAATCAGAGGCTTATTCAAGTTTTTATTTAAAAATAATCCTTATCTTGGAAGAAGAAATATTTCAGATTGTTTTGTTGTTTTACTGCTAGTAAAAATACTGTGTGTTGGATAATTAAATTATTGTTATTGAAATGTTCCATTTTCAGTTAAAATGTTTTACATTTAATAGACTAAAGCAACATTTGAACTGAATGTATTAAGGTAACATCTGCAACTGGTGTTACTAAAAATTACCTTTTACAAAATGTATAACAACAGACAGAGGCAAGAAACGAGTTATAAGAACCTTTCATTTGGGAAGTTCTGACAAAATTTACTTTCTTTGATAATTATTTTAAGACAAAGCCTGTCTTTTATGCCAAGTGCTGTTTCTTTTTTCTGTTGTGTCCCTCCCGCCCCCGTCAAAGCCTCAGTGAAATAAAGAAAAAAAATTGCAAATTATCTGATGTGTACACCTTAACAGAAAACTTCTTCAACAGCATTTTTGTTGATGGTGGTGGGGTTTTTGTTTGTTGGGGTTTTTTTCACTTCTGGGTCTTTCCTCAAAATAAAGAACAATTATATGAGGTTTAGTAGTAGTGTCACGATGAAAATAAGACAAGCCCATCAGGCAATCTGCTGAAATGTTTTTTATTTGAAACCTACACTTTGAATTGTTTACCTCAAATCTGGAGCTGGGAGGTTACTTAGCTTATTATCTGGGATTTCTGTATGAGGAGGAAACAAAGACGTAATTTGAGAAAGTATTTTTTTTAATGCATAAATAAATTCTTTGAGCACAAATAAAAGAATGAACTTTACAAAAAGCCACAATTAATAAAATATTGTCATGGGAATGGCTACTAAATAAAATAATGGAAAAACTTAATTTGGGGAATTTTTTTGGGAGTCAAATGTTTTAAATATATGCAAAAACTGTAATAAGATTATTTTCCACAAGTGAAAATTAAAGCCAGCAAAAAAGTTTTTTTTAAAGTAGAATAGAAATATATCTACCAGTCTTTACATAAACCTTAACTTTACCATTATTTCCTAAATATTGGCTACAATGTATAAATAAAAAATACATTTCCCATACCATTTACAGTCTATTTAGCACTCCTAATAGCTGCAATACAAAATTCACTCATAATAATTGCTGATACCTAATAAACAGACCTTTGAGACCTTCATATTTTTGTAATTCATTTATTGTCCTGAAGGTATCATTACTTGAAAGCCTTTGTAAAACATACTTTTAAATATTTCTAGTCAGTGATGAACTCAGAGCTGGGAAGCTACAAGATACACTATCTACATTTATAAATGTATTTGTTTGGAGTGTATTTTAATGAATGTATTTTGACTGAAGTTAACCCTTCAATATGCATTTATTAGATTGAGTTGGGTAATACCCTTTTCAGTTATCTTGGTTTTCAACACTGCTACCCGCTTTGAAAGTAATCATTTCATAAAAACTAAACTGAAACAAAGAACAAATTAATTCAGATCTGTCATTAAGAATTATAGAACAAACTGATTGCTTTATTTATATATAAATAATGTGTGTCACAGTTGGCCTTGTAACATAGAGACAAACTGTTCTATGGCCACGCGGAGAGACCCAGGCTCACCAAAGCACCAATCCATATTCAGTCCCCAGAGCTGCTTAAATATAATTTGCATCACAGAGGTTACATGTTTGGTCTCGGGGGGGGGGGGGAAGGGAAAAAAAAGAGGTAGGCAATGTTGATTTAGCCTCCCCTCAATACTCTCCAGCAGCTGCCTCAGGGAATAGCACTCAGAGGAACATCCCAATATGCCATGCCTTTTTCTCACCATCACATTACTTTCTTGTTAAAGCATAAGTGGTTGGTACAAGCAAATTGATTTCAACAAAAGAAAACCATTGTGAACATGAACTCCATTATCCAATCCTCCTAAACATGAACAGAGATTTATTTATAATTCAAAGATGCAGAATTGAGTTTTTAATAGCAATTTTCATGATTTTTGGAGTTTCCTCTGTGAATTCCTGTGATGCTTGGATGTCTGGCATACATCCTAATACCGTCAGTGGGATTCCCTGTTCTAACGGGAGTTGGTTCAGACACTGCCAGCAGAAAGGTGTGAAGAAAAAGAAAGAAAGGCCTGTATTTCCATTTATTATTTGCAGTCAGTCTCCTACGAGAGTCTTTTCCTGTGAGATTTGCAGCCACGAGCATATTTGATATATCAGTTTGGGACTGTTGCAAGCTTATTGAAAACAAACTAAACTTTCAAACCGATTAAAGCTTGTAAAAAGAAATGTAAGCTGGCAAAACTTGGTGCCAACATGTGAAAAGAGTGACGAGAAAACAGGCAGATGGAAATGGGCAACGACAGCCAAACGACACACCGCATGTGTCAAAAATGCAGCAAAACCAAGTCTTTAAATATAAGATGGATGACGCATGGGTGTTTGCTTGATTTAAATAATGACATTTTAAAAGATACTCAAATGCCAGCACTAATGATGTTTAAGCTGGAAAAGGCACGATGGACCCTACACCCTGCCTTCCTCCAGTGCTCCAAGCATGTGAACGTCATCCGTATAATCAACAACAAGATCACATAAGAGAGTAATTTGTTGGGCTTTTATGGGTGGGAATGACAAAACTGAGGCTCAGAACAGCAAGGGTTTCAGATTAAGTAGTGTGCTTTAAAATCTTGAAAAAATGTTTTACTTCTTTTCTTACGCTAACTCGTTCAGGAACCTGAAATGAGTGTGCAGCTTGTATTGGTTGACACATTACTAATATTTCATGTCTTGCTTTAATCACAGAACCAGGCTTGAATACAAAAATAAAAAGAGCAGCAAGATGCTGAAATTTCAAGTATATCCTATCTTTAACCAAGGCATGGAATATAGAAGGAAACTGGGGTTTGATGATAAGAAATGGCAGTTTCCTTGATCAATTGTGTTGTTTTGGATATAAACAATACCTCACAACTTAAATCCAACTCTTTCTAAAGCAACCTGAATGAGACCAGATTTTCAAAAATGCTGTGCCCCAGCAGACTCCATTGAAGTCAGTTATTTAGAAAACTAATTGCTAATTGAGGAATCCAATATACTGCCTTGCTTTTGAAAATTCTGATCCAGTCAATTTAAATAACTGCCAAGATAGCCAAGTACATATAGGTCCTTCTGCTTTTTTTAAGAACTGATACTTCAGTTGTGTTTGTCCTTTCTTTTAAAAATAATTAGTCCTAGCAGCTATGCAGCTCCTTCATAAAATTAAAAAAAAACAAAACAAAACAAAAAACTGTGCTACTTTCTTACCATTAAGGGATGGTAAGAAAATCAGTAAAAATATAGAAGTTAGTCTTTAAGGAGTTATTATATACTAAAGCAAATGTAAAGATATGAATAATTCTTTGGCTATATATATATGCATATATACACATACAGGCACAAACACATCAGAAAAGCAAAGGGTGCAATTTCCCTCTATATTACTTATGAAATGGGCTAAAAATTAATTAATTGCATTGTACAAAATATAATTGCTTAATAAAATATATTGCAGCTGGGAGAAAGGATGTTTGTGTAGCATATTTTTTTGTCCAAAGAAGTGTGAATATAAAAAATAGAAAAGTTTACATGTCATCCTGTTCCATCTTTGCATGTACTTGCTCTTTATCTCTAAAGCAGCATACATTCCATATGAGAGAGGGGGTTGCCATGGTATCTGCACTTTAAAAAATTGAATAGCAGATCTAAAAGAAGCATAAAATCGATTTAACAAGTTGTCATGTAAGTTAGTCTGGCCCATAAGGATGAAGTCTATGCACCTTTTTCTATATAAATATGTTTATTTTTTTAAAAAAACAACAAACTAATTGCAATTTTTAGTCACCGAGCTAAATATGCTGCTTGTCTGCTTGTCATTAGGTTTGTCTCATCAACTTACAAATCATTTGGGTGTGCATCTGGAAAATATAAATATTTTCAATATTTTTTTCCTTTTCTCTTAAAAAATACAACAAAACACAGACGTAGTAGAGAAATCACTCTAAGCAGTGATCCTAATACAAAAGATAAAATGCTGGCATATAATCAGAGACAAAAATAAATCTTACTTAAAAAGTCATTGCTTTATGAAGTTTTTACTCATTCTGAAGAAAAGAGGTTTCAATAATCACCTTGAAAAATGGGCATTTATTTATTTATCTTACTACTCTGAAGAGAAAGCTTCACAACTATAATTTGGGACTTCTTATAGTCACAGGCATAAAAGTCACATTTCCAGTGTTCAGTCCGCAGGGGAGGACAGACAGTTCTTGCAACTATAGTGATGTGGTTTCACAGGCAAATCAGAGAAACTGTTTTTCTTTTTTTTCTTTTTTCCCTTTTTTCTTTTTTTTTTTTTTTTTTTTAAGAGAAAGAAATATGAATGGAAGATCAGGATGGGTGGAAGATGACGGTTCATTACAAAACTATATCCTCTCAACTTCCCTGCAGGATAGGTTACCACCAACTCGGTGAGTAAACCCCAGATAGAATCATTACCTCTGCCGAAACACCCTCCTTGGTGGAGTATAGCCTTTGGGAAAAGGTCAATGTTACCTAGCAACTACTAAGAGCCAGTGCCTTTTTATAAATTAACCCCTTCATATGAAGCTTCAGTAGCATCTCACATCACAAAAGGACTTCCTATTTTCTACACAAAACACACTAGGAATTTTATTTTTGGTTTCAATGGGTTCAGATGTCGAAAGTTGCCTGATGAAATCATGGCTGAACCTGGAAATTCTTTTAAGGATCGGATTTGTTCAGTGGAATACATAATCCTAACTATGCTCAAATAGAATTATGCTGATCTCTTGTAAACCCACACAAAAATCAAAGGCTGCTTCACAGTGAGTTTCCAGAATTTTATATGCCAAGTTTCCACCTCCATGGCTTGGCTGCAGTTACATCCCAGAACAGGAGAGTCATAAAACAAAGACAAGGAGGATGTGCAAGGCAAAGTCCACAGAGAAGCCACAGACACTGCTCCCTCTGCAAGGGGAGTGTGCAGTCTTATTGACCTGCTCTCCACTGTTTTGAAAGTTAAGTCCATACTGAAATTGGAGGTGATCATCACTGGATGTGACTAAGGGAAGCTCTTTGACTGAAGGATCCCAAACAGCTGTCACTGGGGGGATTATGGCGCTCAAGGGAAATGCCAGATTTGTCAAGTAGGGGAAGAGTGAGTCTGCGTTAGGGAATGCAGGCAGAGACTGCGCTAAGAGCAACTAAGAAGGGAACAACCTCTCTACCTGATATTTTATCACATCCTAGGACACAGTCATGGCCCATTGTTTGTCTAGGTTTGCTGTCTCTCAGTGCAGCATCTCTAGGTTCACAGACTAGCCGCCAAATTTATACGCAGTTCACCTACCAAGTGACGTGTGTAACCTGAAAAACCAGGAGTCTTCCAGACATGTCCCTGTATGCCATGACGCACTAAAATAAGCATCAGAAAGCTCCGAGAGATCCAATGGTTGGACCACAGAACAACCATTACTGCAGGCTGTATCAAAAAGCACAAATGCGCTGCTTTTTAGACACAGCCACTATCTGCATACCTCCTCTGTTTTTTTCAGAGAAATTAAGGCAAGATAGAAACATTTTGCTGAAGTCGGGTGAGAACCTGAGTTAACATTTTTGCTTCTTACAACTTGCTGAGTAGCAAAGATTTACTTAGTCATAGTCCTGTAAGACAAGTTCATGTCTTCAATACTTCATGTGGAAAATGAGGAAAGTATAATTAACATCCACCCCCTAGAACATCACCATACTTATGCAACACCTAAAGTATTCTATTGGATTTAAATCCAATGTCTTAACCCAAGAGCTCCCTGCCTCTCTCTGCCTGCAGTCTGTAACCTAATTTATGGTACAAAAACACAATCATCTCGTCCAGCTATTCTCTAGCCAGCAGCAAAACTCACTTAACTTTTAATCCTAGTTCTACCTCAGTGAGAAAAATGTCTAGTTGGCTAAATAAAAAGTTAACATCTTTTCATGACGGAAGTTCAGGACAACAGGTTCATCTTTATATCTCACAGTGTTTTGCAAAAGTACATATGCAAGAGTAAAAATATATTTCGGACAGAAAAGCCAATTGGATCAATTTTGCACACTCCATTTTAAACTCCATGCCCTTTCCCAGGAAAAGACAGCTAAACAGCAGTGTCCGTACCCATTTTGCAAGACTGTAAATAGCTGGGGCTTGCCAGCAGATGCACACTTGCCATCCATTCAGCAAACACATTGCTGCAGACTGGTCACCATGCATTCTGCTACCTGCCCACCCAATGGGTAGGCGAGTCAAGCAGAGGAGGGCATATGCAGACAAGGAGGGTCTCTGAAGTGCGGGAAAGAAAACAGTGCAGGACACTAATCTTTAGGAAGCCTCATTCCACCAGAGCTACTGTTTATGGAACAACCTGATAGAACTACATTTCTCTTTTTTTAAGGAAAACTAGAAATATTGCCCAAAACTGTGACTTCAAGAATACATCTAAACCCAACCACGCTCCCCTCAAAATATGGCAAACTCATTACAAAATTTGTAAAAGATGTCAACCCTGACTGACATGGCATGAAAGGAATGCAACATTCTAGAAAAGGAAGTGCCTTTCACTTAAATGCCATTTCAAATTTTATTTTCCATATCATTCTTAGCCTAATATTTTATTTGCATTTTTTATTATTTTGGATGCAGCTGTCTATAATAATACCCTCATCTTTCTGCCAACTCAGAACAACTTATTTTGTATCCAGTAAGGCATTAAGTATTTCAAATTACTCCATGCAACACACTTTAGACACAATAGGTGTGTCAGCAAAGGACGATCCATTTGACTAGTGTATTATGTCCCTCTTCAAGTTCCTTAGTCGTCACTCCTTCTTAATAACCTAATTAATTTTAGGTAATCTGCATTCTTCATCATCATCCTGCTTCTTCTGCAGGAAGAAAACATGGAGGTACCAGTGGAACTGCCATAACTAATGTCAGGATTTTCCTCTTAAGAGGTTTGATAAATTGTCTAAATATATATGTGCTTTGAGTTACAGAACTCATTAAAAAATAATCCTTTTTTAAGGCTGAGGACCATAATTAGATCAGGATTCGTGTCTGTCAAGTTGCCTTTTTTACATCACTAGATTAGGAGTTTAATACATAATACATGATAGACCCCAGGCCTTCTCCAGAGCCACTTTGGGTTGGATCCACGAAGGAGGTAAGGGTAGAATTTATTTCAACTAATCTTTGAGGCCTACAGAAAAGTCATCGACATTTGAACTACTCACTTGTTATTTTTCATAGCCAATGGATGAAAAGGCACTTCTGGGGTACAGACCACATTATCCAAAGGTAGACGCCTCCGCTGGGTATGAGAAGGGCAGCAGTGGTGTGCTCACTGGCTGTAAAGGGGCTCCAGGGGATTCGCCCAGGTATGGAAGGCCAAATCTGAAGTGGAACCAGCCACATCCCAAGGGCTCAGATGTGCCTACCTGCAGGTCACTCTCTGGACGTTATCTGTAACTGCTTTTGTCTTGAGACCAAAGCTCTGTGTCTACCTTGTAACCCTAGCAGGAATAAAGTATGAGGTTATCTTTTACATATTTCATACACTGGTTGGGTTCTGGTTTGGTAAGCCTCCAGACATACCAGATCAAGCTGACATGAAAGTCATCAACTGAAGTACAGCATAGGTCCTAATCCTGCTGGTTTTTTCAAAAGGAAGTATGAAGGTATTTCCAGAAGATAGAATTCAGCTAACCTTTTTAAAATGTCTGTCTTTTAGAGAAACAAAGTATATATACACGTAAATATTTATATACATACACATCGATAGACACACATACATATATTTTTATGTGTGTGTGTGTGTGTGTGATGTAAGCCAATAAATGAACATTACGGGAATAGAATCAAAAGCTAGAAATAGCAGAATTAAGCTTACAAATCTATCTGATTTTGGGAGTGTTTAAGTACTATTTGAATACACGTCTTCTGGTCTTGAGTTGAAATCCTAGCACAAAAGAATTTGCTGACATTTTCATTAACTTTAATTTTTTGATGTAATTTGTCCTTAAATATCTTAGTTGCCAGAAATGTGCGATATGCTTTGGTTTTTGCCCTGCCTACCTACTTCCCTGTAGTTTTGGTTTGCGCTGCTGTTTATTTTCTCACTCTCCCATCTCAATGTTGCGACTCCTCTCTTATTCTGTGTCCTTCCCCTTGGCAGGCTGGACAAACAGAAATAACATGAAAATTCTGAGAACAGAAAAGGGCAATTAAAAATATGTATCACAAGCGATTCCTTGAAACTATTTCTTGTGAAAATGCTGATTATGCATAATAAGCTCTTTGTGTAGAGGCATAACATCTCATGAATGTCTCCTACACTGGAAAGGAACAAAAGATTACTGAGCTGCTAAAATACCATTGTGAACACTGTGAACCTGCTGTTTTGTTCTGAGAGCTTACATCCTAATTATAGCATTTTTCTTTTTTCTTTATTTAAGAGTCTTTTTTTATCACACTGTGGACTGGACATAAACATTCCTTTGGATCCTATGTGTAAATAATGAAAACATAAAAACTATGGATTTTTCCCCTATCAAGCAGGTTAATAGTTTAATTGTATACGGTTATTCTTACATTAAAAGCTGCATACCTGGCAAGCTTTATCGGGTAACAGGGACTTTTAAATGTGCCAATGTTTCTACAGAAGTAACGCGGGTCAATTGCAAAAGGGATAACCATAATGATTAAATCATTAAAATTTTGTCTATGCTTCACAGAGCATAGAGAAAATTAACTTCCCACCAACCTCATTTTTCTGCTGAACATGAAATAATGATTTTCTGCCAGTATAATTACAAAGCTAACATCTGATAGAGTCAGCATCCAGGGGGGATTATCACATGCATGAGTATTAGACCTCATTACCAGCTTGACTGCAAAATTATTACATCTTGTAATTGGATGGTGAGATTTATATACAGATTGGCTGGGTTCTCTGTAAGATTGTAATTACAAGCTTCGTTGGTTCGCTACTTATCACACGGTGCAGGAGGAGGCAAAAACAAGCAGAGGAAAGACCATTTCATTAAGCCATAACCCTATCAAGGGAGGAGCACTGTAACATCCCTGTATTTATTAGGCCAAACAGAGCTGTTTGCAGAAGGGGAGGCCATTTATTACCGCCTGACAAATGGGATTTCATTTATTTAACCTCGGTGATCTATTTCAGTAAAATGTACAAACGAGCCATCCATTTTATGATTCCGGAGTCAACGCCTCAATTATCTAAAGGCTAACTGACTGTTAAAGCACCCATCTGCTAGGATGAATTCATTGATTTAATTTGCTTCATGTTACTGAATGATTCCTAGCAGACAGGGAGGGGAAGGAAGGGGAAGGAAGGGAAGGGGGCGGCCGGTGGTTTAGGAGAACGCATCGGAGTGATTCAGCGTGCCGGGGTCCGCCTGCGCGCGTGTGTGCGTGCGTGCGTGCGCGGGCGTGCGCCTGGGGTTTTTTTTTTTTAATCCTTCAGCACAATAGAAGAAGGCGATCAATAGCAGCTTAAATTTTATGAGACAAGGAGTTAAGTTGTTCAGCTCGAGCCAAAACACCTTTGTTCTACCATAACAAGTAATCTCTGTGGCGGAATTAATATTGACAAGCTGGCTTCTTTGTAGCTAATTTTGTGGGTGCCTGAGCCAATCAGGAACCTTGCAGTAATAGAGTTGTTATTAGAGTTCATTATAAAAGCTGTGGATCAATGGCTACACTGGGAGGGAGAGGACATGCTGCAGCAGAATGCATATGTATGCTCAAGGAAATAAAATCCTTTTAATGTCCTTGTAATAATTTATTCTATAGTTCTCTTTGACTTAAAAAAATAAAAAAAAATCTTTTGAAAACAAAATTAAAAATGTTCCCTTGTGAGGGTTTTAATTTTATCATAACAATGAAACCGATAGGAAGAAAAGCAGGATTTCAGGGGTGGGGAAATTCACCTCGTTACCCAGCTCTGAGTTTTATCAGAACTGGATTTTGCTTGGAAAATGCCACCACTGCCATTTTATCCGAATCAAGCAGGCTGGTTTGTCGAAAGCTTAAGCTACTGTGAATGTAGCACTGATGTCTTTTAAGCCACCCCTTTTCTCCTGCCTCCCTAAACCATCTGTCTCATTAAATCTGATTTTTAGGGTTTTTTTTCCTTGATGGGGTGTCATTTTGTAGAAAACATCTTTACATTCAAGGAGAAGTCACAAATAGCACGCTAAAGCTTTCCCCCCGTGTTCCTAGGGAGGAATGACCTGTATGCTGTGAGTTAGCACTTTCAGCAAGCTGACAAGGAGTTCACAGAACACAGCTCTTTGTAAAAGGTTGCCTCTTTCAGCTGTAAAAGGGCCCTCCTTGATGTAAGTGTTCCCAGAGTAATAATCCATTTCTCTTGTGGCAGGCTCCAGCTCATACTATAATCTTTCCCACAAGCTCCGAATCAGTACAAGAAAGCTGTTTACTGGACAATTTTCCCTGCATCTCAATGTCAGATGATACTGCATTAAAATGTGAGAACATCACACTCTAAGAAAGGCAGGAGGATCAAAGGGAACCCTCACAGTGAGTGAGTTGAGACAAATTAGCATCTTTTGGTCATGGTTTCCTAGATATAATAATATGGCATTTCAGGGCCGTAAGTTGTTTGCTTTGCTTCCTCCCCTTTATTTCACCATAAAAAAAAAATAAATAGCCATTTATTTTTTCCATCTCCCTATGTTTGTCTCTGCCAAAAAAATTGAATCACTTTCAATTGATGCAATTAAACAGGGTAAGTCCCTTGTGTAGACACTGTTGTTTCAATTCCAGTGGATATCATTAAGTCAATATAAGAGACTCTTCCACAAAAATAAGACCATCAAATACGAGGACTGTTCTGTCTGATTTTTTTTTTAAATTATCACATTTTTCCCAAGGATTGACAAAACCAATAATTGCAATTGTATAATTTCTTTTTTTTTCTTTTTCCTCCAGACATCTGTCTTAAAACTTAGATTCCTGCTATTTAGTGCAGTAACAGAAAATATTCTGGGAGAGAAAACCCAGTAATCAAAGAAAACTTGCCATCACTTTTTCTATCCACTTTTTCTTCCAGACTCCCCTTCCAGCTGGAAGAAAGTAGCTGCAAAATATCTAGAACCAGCTACAGGAGGCATTGAAAGTGAGGAAAAAGGTAAAAATATAGACAATGTAGCAAGCCAAAAACACTTAGGGAGAATAATTTTGTGTTAATCAGAAAGTTTTGAATTTGACAATTTATTTCTTTTTCCTATAGTAAGCTTAAATTTCAGACTTTGAACTGAACACCTTTATTGGAATTTTGTTTTGAAAGACTGAAAAGGGAAGTGTGACATATCCCCTTTTTGCCCAGTTCAAATAAGTAATTTTTCCAGCCACCCTCTGTTGGTTTTCTCTTTTCTTCATGAACACTTATTTCTAATAGTGGAAGAATGTCAACAGAAACTTATCTGTGATTTTTATGTCTCGTCATGCTGTTCTCTGACCTTCATGTACCTTCCAGGATCATTCTGAGTGGTGAGCCTCAGCCTTGATGATTTCATTGTTCTTTGGTGTTCATTATTTGTCCAGTATGGAAAGCCTGTAAGGAATGGGAAAAAGACAATTGGTCAATAAAAAAATGCTATGTCTCTGACGTCAAAAGTAGTTTCCATAGAATTAAAATTATTGCCGAGTAAGCAAGATCCTGTAACAATGATGAGAATAAGTAGCAAAAGACTTTTCAGCCCCCTAAAGAAAGTCAGATCACAATGAGGTTGACACAGAGATTAAGGGCAATCTGGATATGGCTCCAAAATTAAATTATTACCATCCTTACTGAAAATGGAGATAAAGTCCCTAAAGGTACGGGCAAGACAGCTACTGGGAATGCAAAGCAGAAATTCCCCAACAAAATTATTACTTATTTGATATACATTATTTCTGGTAGACCATCCTTGAATTTTTTTAGCATAGTGCTGTAAGTGTTCTGTGGTCAGGCTAGCCATGAACTACGCCGAGCTGACCTATGGGAAGCCCAGTACAGTAACTGTAAAATTAGTATTATGATTTCTCCCATGCATCTTCCCTCATCAATTAATTTGTCAGGCCCCCAGCCATTAAGCCACTAAGAAGACCTTCTTCATAGTGTTGGCCTGAAGTTCCTTAGGACACAAAACTTCTTCTTGCAACATCTTTTGGGCCACTCCATGCCAGTGTAATACAAACATAGAAATAATAAAAAAAAATCTTTAGTTTTACATTCTCTTTCTACCAGATTTCACTTCTTTAAACCACCGTTAGTCACTCGTTATTTTGATTCTGCTACTTTACACCATTTTAAAGTTTGGAAATTATTCTGTTTTTTCTTCTGCTTGATGAAGCACAGCAGATCTCTTTTGCCATGGATCTCCGATCACTGGCTTTGCAAGTTACTTCTATACCTCATTGCAATCCATTATAATTTCTAGTAACATATCCATTGAAATCCCTCCATCACCAAAATCAATTTCTAATTCTCCTTGATTTCAATGGAGAGAGAGTTGCACATTGCAGATCTGATGCTCTGTCACACCACTGGATTTTACTGACGTCACTCCAATTATTTCACTGGGCCACCTCAGATTTCCCAGACTTACACTACACTAGAACAATCAGACCACCATGTTAAACTATTCATTTCTAGAAGAGGTGCTTTCTTTGCCACAGGTTTATCCTTAGTGGAGATGAAATAGATTGGGCAGTTGTTGTATTTGCTAAGCTCTTTTGTCATGAGGAGAAAGGCAGTAGCATTTAAGCTGCTGCTCTGACTGACTGACTATCCTATAATACTAATACTATAGCAGCAACTTTGGAACAACATAGATTTGAGTCCCCAAATGCAATTGGAATTTCTTTCTTTGGAGCTTCTGTCTGCTTTCCAAAAATATTTTGAACAGCATTAGTTGCGGGGGGTGCAGGGGAAAGCTCTTCGTTAGAACAGACATTTGTCAGCCTTATTGCTCGCAATTAACACATTCAATAAACCATTGAATATAACTGCATGTTACATATGCAGCTACAGTAAAAGGCATCTACTTTTCAAGTTTTAAAGGTACTTGTCCTCTCGCCTTATACCTCAAAAGAGGCCTGAGGCAGGAACGTATTGCAGTATAAATACATGCCTCAGAGCATGCTATTCTTTAGTAAAATGTGTGTTGTAATGAGATAACACTGCACCTCTAGTAGTTCACCATATCCTGAAGGTCCACAGTTATCTCATTATGAAGTCTGTTCAGTCATGTCTTACTGACTAATTCAGTTATTTTTTTATTTACACATTTTCACTATGACTCGACTGTCCATAGACAAACCAATAGAAGAGATGTTCAATGTCAGTAGGTTGGTGTTGAAAGGCTGACTATAAATTTTAATACAAGTGCCAACATTTCCACTAACTTTAATGAAAATAGCCTATATGCCAACATATTTTTAAAAGAACTGTTTTTCTCTTTTACGAGCTCGTAGTCTAATCTACATGCATTAGGATCTGAAGCATTTCACAAATTGAATATGTCCACAACTCAGAAGAGACATTTGTCAGGAAAAAAGAATCAAACAATGTAGTCATGGTAACCTGTAATTAAAGATCAGATCAAAAGCTGTTGAGAAAACTGGTATCTACCATATGCACATTCTCTCTCATATTTTTAGAAAAAAAATGTGAAGAAAAGTTGTATCCAGAACCAGAGTTTTCTTTCCAGTAAGTGTGGGTGGAAGGGTTATTTAAAGCAGAACAGAGAATAGCAAGAGCTGGGCCAAAGAGACACCGAATGAGGATGTGTGTTGATAGCTCTAAGGAAACACTGAAAAGACATGTTTATTGAATGGATTTAGGAAGGCATCAAACTGCAAAGGCGTACAGAGTACCAGATTGTCTCTCCACAACTCTGTAAAAGCAGAGATAGAAAAAAAATACGACTGTGTGAGATAGAATCACAAAACAGCCCAGGTTGGAAGGCATTTCAAAAGATCACCTGGTCCAATCTTTCACGGAAAAGGGAACCTACATGAGATTTTCCAGCACCCTGTCCAGTCACATCTTGAAAACCTCCAGTGATGGGGACTCTACCACATCCCTGAGGAAATTGTTCCAGTGATTGATTGTTCTCACTTTGAAAATTTTCTTTCTTGTATCAAGATGAAACGTCTCCTGGTGCAACTTGTACCTGTTGCATTGTCCTCTCCATGTGTCTCCTTGTGAAGAGAGAGCCTCCATCCTCTTTGTAGCCACCCTTTAAGTACTGGAATACTGTGGTGAGGTCCTCTGTAAGCCTTTTCTTCTCCATGGTAAACAGACCTCACTCCTTCAATTTTTCCTCACAGGGTAGGTTCTCCAACCCTTTGATCATCTTCATGGCTCTCCTTTGGTGATGAGATTGAATATTTTTGTTATCACTTACTATGCCTCATAACTAGAGAAAAACAGATAGATATGATGTTCGGGAAGGACAGAGTGGTACTTCAAGAGTCACTGTTGTCCCACATGGTAACTCTACACCTGCCTGGTAATGACTTTGGTAATGGACAGGAAAAGCACCCTACATAGGAAAAGAAAGGAATCAGATAAGGATTAGATTTGCTCTGATAACTGTGAGATTTAAGATCCCAACTCCATTTTCACCAAAATAACTAGAATTTCAGCTGGGCGTTTGGGCACTACTATGTCTATAATAATGACAATGACACAGTCATCAGTTCCCTGAGCTACCCATATGTGTGCTTTAGGCTTTGCTTATGTACTCTGAGTGAGGAAAAGACTCTGAAGATGTCATCTGGCAGACCTGCAAAACTACCCAGTTGTTGGACAAGAAAAGTATTGCTCTGGATCTAGCTATTCTTAAAACTGTGATTTCTATAATCTAGTAAAACATAAGGATTATTTTCTTTCTTAAGGACACTTTCCTTCACCTGATTATGAGGACATGATCAACACTCCAATTTTAATGTAACAGTAATATCAATTAAACATTTACTAGCACTTAGGTAGAAAATTGGTATTCTTGGCCGTGCATGCAAAAATAATATTTTAAATAAAGTCTGTAATACTGGTGATGAATGCTCAAGAGTTCTTAGATGTGACTTCATATGAACAACTCATATCACAAGATTAATAAGAGACTAGACTAATTTTGTGTAATATATAAAGAGCTGTTTTCTCATTTGCACAAAAGAAAAATGAGTAAATGTCAGGAACACACAAGGACATAAGCAAAGTGATTTTGAGTAAAAGCTGGTAAACTCAGGTTTCTGCTGCTTTTGCCATCATCTACAGATCTGTACATTTTTGGAAACAATAGGGGGTCATTACTTTAAGGATGATGAAAACACCACAGAACTAACAAAGGGCTTTGCTTGTCAGGAGTATTTTCCTTCCTTTCCTTTGCTCAGTGCAATTTTTCATCAATATCCTTTCTCTGCTGGCAGTAAATGCCAAAATTAAAATAGAGTCATCGTGCTAACAGTCTTTGAGATCAGGAAAAAGATAAATCCAAACTACCAGTTTCTCATTTTGACAAAAAGGCATTCTTTTAACACACCTTTTTTTTTTTTTTTAAGTCAGACATTTCTAAACAGCGAGTTCCTCTAAGACATTTTCTACCATTTCTTGTTTGCATACCAGCCCTGACAACTGTGATCTCAAAAAAATCATAGGTGTTCACGCACAGTCTGAAGCACTTAGGGCTTCCGAAAACCCCTGTTTTCCTGAAGATAAACACTCTGGGGGCGGGGGGGAGGGTTAAAATTAGTGACAAAGTCTGACCAAAAAAATATGATTTGGAAGACATGCTTAGAATCAGGGTCAGTACTTGGGCAACACCTCTCTCCTCCCCAGCTTTACACAAGCCATAATGGGGTGTTAAAATTAAGTCTATCTACTTGTTCAGTTTCTTTGATCTAAGATTCACCAAGTGACAAAGCAGTATTCTTTGGTTTATGCTTCTGCTATCTGTGATTTCCTAGGTCTCTCATTCAAGTACTGGGCAGGCCTAGGACTATTTAACTTCCAAAAGTCAAGCAAGAAAAAAGGAGTGCATTTTGGTCATCTGGCCTCTGTAGTACTGTGGATCACTGTTGGGGACCAAACAGAGTTTTCTGTGTCACTGATAACCTGCATTAAGCATAAGAGAGCCCTACCTCCTCCTGGAAGTATGATTTGTATCCCATTAACAAAACTACCAGTTTCAGCCAAACAAAATTAAATGACAATGTTGGACAGAATCTAGTATTTTTAGCTGAATAAAGAAATTACAGTAATTTTATTACTTAATTACACTAGTTATTGGAGGAGAAGGGCATGCGAACCTATTTTTTCTAGCTCTCAGACAAACACTTAAGTCAGCAGCCTGCAGTGCTGCGCTCCCCTGTAGGCATAACAATGTTGAAATCTATTGTGCACAGCGGAGCAGTTCAACAAGAGACCAGGGAGCACTCACCTTGGAATATCCTACATCTCACCAGTGAAGGTGTTTTCCTAGTACATGCACTTTACACCTCTTTTCACTCTTTTACCAATTCCTATGCAGAAGGAGTATATGAGCTCAGCTTTGCAGGATCCTAGACCCATGGGCTGCAAAGAAAGAAGCCTTTTCCTTCCTCAACCTTGGGAAAAGAACACTTTCCTCCCAATAAAAATATCCACCAACCACTTTGTTTTGCATTTCTTTCTGTCTGTGAGTCACTTTTGCAGTTGATTGAACATTTCTAGGAAAATAAATTTTAAAAAAATTATATCACACAATTTGTTCTCTCCCACATCTACATTGAATGAGGCCAGTCTTGTAGAGACAGGAGCCTTGCTCACTAAAGACAGATCTCATGAAGTTTTGCTTCTTGTGAAAATCATTGTTAATCACTCTTATCCACGTCATTTTGTTAGAAAATGATAGTGAAAAAAGAAGTAACAAAGAATGTCAAATGGATGGCTAGGAATAAGGATGCATAAGTAAAATGACTCTGCATTTCTGTGAGGCCAGAACTGAGGCCAACTGAACTTGAGGACTGTCATGGTGCTGGTTCCCCATCCTTAGGATGCAAAGTGAGCATCAGCTCCAGCAAAAATAGCTGCCAGGTCTGGAGGTGAAAATGCATATCTACTTCCTACCTCCCTACCTTGCTCCTTCACAGGAAGGCTCCTTGTTCTCTCTACACCACATCTACCCAGCTCCCCTCGGGGCTGGCTCAGCACATGTCTGAAGAGAAGGCATCTCCACAGGGAGTCTCCATTTTGAAGCTGATCAGAGGGCTGCAGCACCTCTCCTGTGAAGACAGGCTGAGAGAGTTGGGGTTGTTCAGGCTGGAGAAGAGAAGGCTTCGGGGACACCTTATAGCAGCCCCTATAGTACCTGAAGGGGCCTACAGGAAAGCTGGAGAAGGACTAGTTACAAGGGCATGGAGTGATAGGACAAGGGGTAATGGTCTTAAGCTGAAGGCGGGTAGATTTAGATTAGCTATTAGGAAAAAATTCTTCCCTGTGAGGGTGGTGAGGCGCTGGAACAAGTTGGCCAGAGAAGTTGTGGATGCCCCCTCCCTGGAAGAACACTTCCAGGGCCAAGGTTGGATGGGGCTTGGGGCAATGTGGTCTAGTGGAGGGTGTCCCTGCCCATGGCAGGGGGGTTGGAACTAGATGGTCTTTAAGGTCCTTTCCAACCCAAACCATTCTGTGATTCTATGTGGCTCTGGTCCTGCGGAGGCTCTAGATGCTTCCCACCTGGGAAGGAGTGGTCCCACCCTACCCCAAGTACCAAAATGTCTCACTACAGCTCTGAAAATAACATTTGATATGCAACACACATATGGTATGACTTTCCCTCTTAAGCTGCAGGACTTTGTCAAATAAAGTCAGTGGAATTACAGTTGTGTAAAGCCTGCAGAAGTAAGGTAGGAATAAGACCGCTTTCTGTCCTCTACAGCCATCATCATACGAGAAGCAGAACATTTCCCACTAAGTGCTTAGTACCCTCAACTCACATCTATTTGATTTCAGTGAGAATTCAGCTAGGAGAGTTAATCTCTTACAACCTACTATTCTGATGCAATATGTTGTTCTGATTCAGGAAATCTGAACTGAGTTCAGAAATTCCCAGGTCCCTCTGACAGTCAATAACTTACTATTTTAGTGCAATGAGAACATTACCCCTGAACAGCTTGAGACTGCATTCTCCATTGATCAGATAAACAATTTGTGAGATATTTTATTACAAAATGACGCACCAATTTAGCCGTCTTTTCATCAATGATGTGCTTAAATTGGATGTGAAATGCCAAGAAAGTTGCTTCCCCAGGGTGCCATCAGTGAGAAATGTAAAGCAGAGGCTTTCAGTTAATATGGTTCATGTAGTGGAGTTTTATTTTTCAGTCAAATCAGATTTAAGTCAGCTGGTAATACATGTTTGACCTCCCATTATCTAAAGCCATAAATTGCATTGTAGTGATTTGTTCATCTGGCCTTAAATCATCCAGCAACCTTTATACCTTTTTTTTATGAATCATGGGGGTTTTCTTCTTCATTTTCTTATGAGTCCATACAGTACAGTTGATTACATCTCTAGCTTCTTGCACCTACTCCACTCATTCAAGGACCCTTATTTCTGTTGAATATAAAATGCAGTATTGTTTCTAAATTCATTTAAGTATAGAAGACTACAGTCTGGCTATAACTGCTTTATTCCAGAGGATAGCACAGACAGTATTAACAGCCCACTTTAAGATTGCATCTCTGAATCACAAAAGAAATGGAAAATGAATCACGTAGTATTTGTGATCTTTTATCAAATAGTATCTAAGCCTGTGTTCGCATTTTTACTAAGACAAATTTAATCACAGAACAGAGGTCCTGTTTTATGTCACAGCCACCTCATGTTGCACTTCTACCATAGTTTGGCCACAAAATTTCAGGAATGACATGAACCATCACTGTTTGATATATGATGTAAAGAAACTGGTAATATTGTTCAATGCCCTTGCCACCACTTTTGAAAAATTAAAGATATGGAAAACTATGGAATATAAAATATATGCATAAGTATGGAAAATAAATTATCTTCATGGTACTTCCAGAAGAAAAAGATCAGAAGTCAAAAGTCATGAGACTATGAGAAAACTCTTGCTTTATGTAAAAAGGTAAGTCTCAATTATTCACTATCATCAGACTTTTTAAAAATCCCTTTGGCTCAACATCCCTGTGACAGTGAGTTTTGCCAGCTTTTAAAAACCTCTTGCCAGGACTGTTCATTGCAGCCCGCAATCAACACAAGAGTCCCTGGCAGAGGACCCAGAAAAGTCATGGTCCTGTGCGTTGGGCATTGTAAACAGGCCTAGGGAGAGATGCACCATAATCAGTGTCATGAGGGTAAGAGCAGAGACTCAACAGACTCATTTAATGGCGTGGCTACTATGTCTGCATTAGATGGGTCCACTTTCAATCCTGGCTGAACTAAACAGGATGCAGACTGCTCATATTTAAGAGGTTAATTAGCAATGACTTGAGATGTTTAGTCCCTCTGCTTGCAAAAGGAAAAAAATAAGCTTTGCTTCCTGGCAATGCAGTTTTTCCAGCCTTCTGAAATTTCTCAGATAGACTTTTCTCTCGCCTTGATTCACAGCAAAATACCCCCTTCCTCAGGTCAGACACTGCCTTTACCAGACTAAGTTTTAAAGAGATAGCTCCCATTAACCAAAGCACAGAGGGTAAAGCAAATACAGGCACAGCGTTCTGTGTAGACTGTACAGACTTCATGGTATTTCAGTAAAGAGCTCTTTAGGCTAATTTTTATTAAGTCAAGCTTTATCCTTTGGCCTTGCAGGACGTCTCAGAAGGTTCAAAATCAATTTCTCTAACATCACCACCATCTTCTGCTTCAGCTATCATGATCTCTGTTACTGCCTATGTGGATCCCTCTTGGAAAGGAGCTCATGACACCAATAATAAATGAACACACTGACACCACAAGAGACCTGTACTCATGCCTAAGCTTGCATTCACACTTCTGGACCATGCAAATAACTAATCCACTGCCCATGTCTAGTTCATCATCCCTTTCGCTTTTGCTACTGCATGTGAAAACCTTTAGGATGGGTTGCTAGAGAAAAGCCCTTTCACAAGAGCTACCTCTAAAAAACAGGGCTGTCAGTCGAACAGACAGAATCTCAGGCAACTGAACATCAAGAATACTGCTAGCTACTCCAAAGAGTTATATTTCAGAGAATTATTCCCAGTAATAATTCACATTAATGACCCTTTATCTCATATCTTTAATCTTGGTTCTCAATGTTTAGCACAAAAATCAAACACAAAAAACCAAAATCAAAATAGGAAAATACATTTCGGGTTGCCTTTGCTTTTTGATATAGCTCTAATCTCATTGCATGTCCCCTCTCTGTGTCACCAGGACTACCCAAGAACTAGCAATAAATGTTAGTTATCATGTATAGAAGAGTTATGTGGCTTATAGCTTATTCATAGCTTATCAATAGTTTTGCTAAAACATATGTGCAACACTAATTTGTATCTAATTTGGAATTTTATGTTAAGATCACAGATGAGTAATTAGCAGAAAACAGTTACTAAATGTTATTTTTCAATAGATTGCGGGGGGGGAGAGCAGAATCCAGGAGCTGTGTTTATTATTCATAATAGTTTAACATTTGCTGAGTGGCTGTGCAGTGGGGCTAACATCAAACACTAAAAAAGGCATCATTGCTGTGACCCCAAAGCATCATGAGGTTGTTTAAAAAAGACAACATAAGAACAAAGCAAATAAGGTGTGTTGGTTTTGCGTGGCAAGGTTTTGGTAGTGGGGGACGACTACAGGGGTGGTTTCTGTGAGAAGCTGCTAGAAGCTTCCCCTGTGTCTGACAGAGCCAATGCCAGCCGGCTCCAAGACAGACCCGCCGCTGGCCAAGGCCAAGCCAATCAGCGCCTCTGTGATAACATATTTAAGAAAGAGAAAAAACAGTTAGAGAGCACTTTTGCAGCCAGAGAGAGGAGTGAGAAGATGTAAGAACATCTGCAGACACCAAGGTCAGTGCAGAAGGAGGGGCAGGAGGTGCTCCAGGCGCCGGAGCAAGATTCCCCTGCAGCCCGTGGTGAAGACCATGGTGAAGCAGGCTGTTCCCCTGCAGCCCATGGAGGGAGGATGAGGGGGTGTAGCGATTCCACCTGCAGCCCGTGGAGGACGCCACGCCGGAGCAGGTGGAGACACCTGAAGGAGGCTGTGGCCCATGGGAAGCCCATGCTGGAGCAAGCTCCTGGCAGGACCTGTGGATCCGTGGAGAGAGGAGCCCACGCCAGAGCAGGTTTGCTGGCAGGACTTGTGACCCCGTGGGGGACCCACGCTGGAGCAGTTTGCTCCTGAAGGTCTGCACCCCGTGGAGGAGACTCACGTTGGAGAAGGCCGTGAAGGACTGTCTCCCGTGAGAGGGACCCCACGCTGGAGCGGGGGAACGATGAGTCCTCCCCCTGAGGATGAAGAAGCGGCAGAAACACCGCGTGATGAACTGACCGTAACGCCCATTCCCCGTCCCCCTGTGCCGCTGGAGGGGGGTGGAGGTTGAAGCCGGGAGTGAAGTTGAGCTCGGGAAGATGGGAGGGGTGGGGGGAGGTGTTTTTAAGATTTGGTTTTATTTCTGATTCCTCTACTCTGTTTTGCTTAGTAATAAATAAGATGAATTCCCTCTCTAAGTTCGGTCTGTTTTGCTCGTGATGATAATTAGAGAATGATCTCTCCCTGTCCTTATCTCAACCCATAAGTTTTTTTTTTCCTTGTACCTTTTCTCCCCTGTCTAATGAAAGAGGGGAGTGATAGAGCAGCTCTGGTGGGCACCTGGCCCTCAGCCAGGGTTAACCCACCACATAAGGAAATATTGAGATCTTTTAATTTGTCTTTTTTGGTTTGGTGCACTTGGACTATGTTTTAAATTTCTTCCCAGCACTAGGAAGACTGAAAACATTCTCACTTTTCTAAATGAAAACTGAGATGATAACATAATCATTTGTTTCTGGGAATTAAGGCTTTAAACTCATTGCTAAACCGCTCCGAAAAAATATTATAGTGGTATTTTTAACTAATGATCAATCATGCCTCAGTACAAGCTACAAAACTCAGACCAGGTAAATACTGAAACCTCAGTTCTCAGATGCGTGCAGCTGCTGGGTTGCACTTTATTCTGTGAGTGTCCTTTTTGACCTGAGACACACTCAGCGTAGAGCCAAACCCTATTTCAGGAGAAAAGGACACACCACCAACATGCACCCACAGATCCTAATACAACAGTACTACTCATTTTACAGCTTCTCCCAAAGAACTTGAAAGGTATGGTCCTGGAGAGCAGCCCGTAATGTCAGTAGTTATTTAAAAGTTTAAATCACTTTTATAGCAAAGATGCTGCTCTTCTAAATTTGATAAATTGAAGTCAGATAAAACCCTTCTAAATTATAAACCTTCCACCTAACATCACTCTTTCACAAAACTGTAAGTTATCTCAACTCCCAGATATACTTAGAAAATTGAAGATCCATTGCCACAAAATGCATACAAAGCCTAAGTAAAAGTGAAGCCATAATCGTGACCTTATCTTCACAAATGGGACAGAAAATCACTATCTAGGAGACAGTGGAAGTAATTAACAGGAAAAATAAGAGTTTCTCACCCTCAAGCTGACACCAGTAATTAAAATCTTTGCCTTTTTATTTGAAAATGTTATTGTATTTGTGTTTAAGGAAAAACATTCAGTAAGAGCAAAGAGATCTTGTAAAATTATCTGTAGTTTAGGTTTCAAATGTGGCAGAAGCACTCTGGCAGATTTATTAGAGGTCAGTAGTCAGACCAGATTTTTTGAAAAAAACACCAGAAGTGTTATAAAACTATTTTCTGTGACATTCTCAAAATTCAGAACAGCCTACTTATGAAAGCCTTGCAGATTTGGGATGGGTTTTTTCATTATTAGCTTTAGCATTTATTATAACCAAAAGTGATCTTATTTTTTTCTACACAGTCTGGTTTTGGTGCGTGCTTGCAAATTTCATAGGGCTCTATTTCAACTAAACAATTTGAATTTTCTATTCATACACTCAAGACTGCAATCACTAGAGCTATTTGAAAAATTATATCACAGGCAAGAACAGACAAGAATTCATTCTTTTGTAGGCTATAAAAGAGGAAGACATTTATTGTCATTCTTGTAGGGGAGGGAGGTTGTGACAATAAAAGGTAAATGACACCCACAGATTTCAACTGCATTGTCAGAAGCTGTGTTTGTTTTTAGAAAAACATGACAATTGTCACACGTTCTTATGGTTTCGCAGCTGTCACTTATATTCACAAATTCAGCCATGTGTTTAGATTTATTTTTTTGTACCAAATCAAATTAGAAATATTACACCTATTTGTGAACAAACTAAAACACAGGTATTTAAAACTGCAAAGACTGAGTGTTCACATGATCTTAATAATGTTAAGTAAGCCATACACATGGATGTGCAGAATCAGACTGAGTAGCATCTTTCCAAATAATTCAACTGATATCAGTGATCTACCCTATGGGGCGAGGTGCCTCCTACCGTTCCTCAAGGCATCAGAATCTGACCCATAACTCTTTCTGTTTGGATAGGTAAAAACCAAACAAGCATTATCCCTGCCCAGCATATTCAGAAACACGACCGTGTGTTAAGTGACACCTATGGGCAGGTTCTCAATAATCATCTCCTGGAAAAGGTAATTATATGACCTTTGCTTTCGTGTGGTCTCTCACCTCTGTCATTTGTAGCAGCCTTTTATAGCCAGCAGGGATGAAGCCCTCTAGTTATAGACTTAACCTTCTCCCTGCTCCGTGCAACTCTGTCTGCCTCCCAAAGAATGAGACACACCTAAAAAACACCATCTTTTGCCTCCACCCATCAGGAAAATGCTGACAGTCTGCCAAGCAATGACATGAATGTTCACAGTCCCTTCTAATGTTGTCTCCAAACTATCTATCTCAGTCACAGATGTAGATACTTAATGGAGAACAGATGGGGCAGATGGACTGACAAAACAACTGGCAGGGGTCACCATCCTTGCCACCCCCCAGACCGGATTTCAAGCACGGCACATGGCCTCTGGCTGTCCCCGTCCTCACTGAGGTATCTCAGAAGGAACCAGAAAATGCCATCTTCCAGTGGAAGACAGAAAGGATCTCTCTTTTGATACACAATCACATCATACTTCTTCCCACATCATAACCACTTTGAAAGATCTGAGGTGTAAAAATAGCAGAGACACTTTTTTTCACTGGGAAATGTGAGTTCATCAACATCATTTTTCAGAGAAATGTATCAATATGGGTGACTCTCATCAGCAAGGGTTTCTCCTGTGCTAAATGAAAGTATGACTCAATGACAGCAATAGAGTCTGCCCCGGCACTGCTTGGGAGAGAGGAGCTCACCTGTAATGTGGGATACTTACAAAGGATATGCCTGTTCTCACCTTGGAACTGATCTGTACTAACCATGATAAAAAGAGAAAAACAAAATAATCCCTGAAGTTTAACTCCCCAGTGAGAGGAAAGTGATATGGTTTTAAACTTCTGCTGCCTGAAAATTCAGATGGCTTTCTGAGCAAAAAGAAATTCAGAAATACTATTGGATGTTATTTTAAAGTTTGGTCTTTTTGTTGTTAAAAAATCAATGTTGCACAGTAGTGTTAACCAAAATATATACCATTCTACTTCATATCACTGTGCCAAACATAAACATTATTCACTTAAGAAATTCATAATTTTTAGGCTAGAACACTGCTTATGTATATGAGTGGGCAGGGAACTATCAATGAATTTGGAGAACAAAAATTCACAGAACAAGCAGCTACACCATTGTGTACCTTCTAATATCACTGTGCCCCAAACTCTCGCATCACCCAAACAGCCCAGCTATTTTATTAACATATGACCAAATCCATTGGGAAAATAATTTAAGCAGAAAAATTGAATAACTGGGAACTGTGTAAAAGCATTTCAGTACAAGTCTGAAAAGCTTCTGCCTGAAGCAATTAAGAAAGATGCCTATACCAGTTAAAACTACCCTAACAGGTATGACAGCAGCTATGAAAGTATTACTTGCTGATTAAAGAAACAAGAAGCTGATGATAAATATAAATCAGGGTGTAGGAATCGTAGAAAATTGATAAGGGAAGGGAAGCAAAACAACTCAATCTATCATTATGCCAGAGCTAAGGACAATTTAACGGCATATTTCTCCATAATTAAGACAGAAAGGAGTTATACAATGATGCCTCCAGAAAATTATAGCTCAATATCTGGAAAAAAGGACAGATGATATCACTGTATGATGGTGAATAAATGCTCTCCATAACAGCATACTTAAGCAAGGTGTTAAAAAAACAACTGCTAAAACTATACATTATGTGTGTTGAGTTGCTGGGGAAGCTCCAAAGGATGGGGGGGGAAAAAACAACAAAGAACTAAGTTCTCATGATATCTTAAAATAGTCAATAGAAAACAGAAATAACGTATCTGTCAGTGGCTGGACACTTAATAAAGAATTTAACTGGGGTAATAAAATTCATGTTCATGAGTATGGGTCTATGGAAAATAAAACACGTTAATAACTTCATGCCTTTTTTTACAAAAAAATACACTGATTGATAAAAGTGATAAGGTTAACGAAACACATGTTGCCAACATGATATACTTTGGCACCAGTGTGATTGCTTCTAGGTAACTGGGGCCTGGTTGCGTGTCCAACTAGATAAGCTGGTTCTTCTGAGAAGTACCACCAAAATATATGAAGGCCTGGTAGACACATCTTGCAGGTAAATCAATCCAGACCCACTGCAGCTCCACAGCAATCTTTTGCTTTGCTTTGAAACTAAACACGAAACTCCAGCGGCACTTGTCCTCTCACCTCTAGATCTGTTCCTGTTCCAGCTCTGAACTGCCTGCAGCCATTGCAGACCTACAGCTGACAGGGAGAGCAGAAGACAGGGGAGCACATTTTTCTCTCTCTTTCGAGGAGAAGAAAACAGGAGAAAAGACCAAAGCTACTAAGCTCTATCTTCTTCCTCCTTTTCTCTCTCTGATACAGTGCTGGAAGAAGTAAGAGAAAAAGAAAAAAAAAAGAAAGAAAAGCCAATCAGGACTTACTTTTTCCAGCCAGAGCTGAAGGAAGCTTGAGGCTTCTGACATCATTAAGAAACATACTGCATTAGAGCAGCAGCACCGGGGACGCTGGAAATGCGGCTCCCTCATGTCTTCTTGCTCCTTCTATTGCCAGCTCCACTGTCCGGCTGCCAAATCTTCCTGAGTCCCTGCAGGAAAGAAGGGAAGAGAAAAGAAAGGGCAATAGTGCAAGGGCATGGATTCCAAACCAACTTTTCTCAGCCTGTTTGCTTGCATCATTTCCTCTGATGTAGTCTAGCCAGAGGCTGGCCTCTAAATTAGATTAAATCTAATAACTGCTAGAACTGTCCTCCTCCCCCATTTCTCTAACTGTATCATCACACTTTTGCATCTTTCCACTGAGTTAACACATTATTTTGCTCTTCTTATTAGACTTCACCCTGTTGCCCTGCTCTAGCTAGCAGATGGATGAGTTCACTTTGCTGTCAGGTCCTTCCCTTGGTCTCCCAAGTCCTGTAGACCCAAGCAGGCCGTCCCCCCTCCACACACCCCTACCTCTCTGTCAAGCACCTGTCATTTCCTCATTGCTGCTCCCTGCCAGTAAGAAAAACACCTTCACAAAATCCTGTTTTGCAGCCTACCTTCAAGAATATTTCTCTCACACTGCTTACAGATAATGGCAGTCCCCAGCGGCAAGGCAAGGAGTGGTCTGAGATTACTGAGGTGGGTAGCAGGAAGTCAACAGGCAGAAGTCGTTACATGAGGATACCCTCTTCCAAGAGTAAAGTGGATCTAATATGCTGCAGTCACATTAGGCACAGGTTTAATAAACTTAGTTAACTCTTTTTTTCCCCGGCGCCCCTGTGCGAACATGGCCTCCATTTGCATTACTGCGCTCACGCTTGTCAGCCTGCTCACAGCACATTTACCTGTTGCAGCCTTCAGTTGCGTCTGTTCTGAAACACTGCCTGTGAACTTTGTCTTTTCTTACATGTCCCTACAGTGTCTAGGGCAAGGTAGTTCTCAGCTTTTACTAAGGTTCTTAATTACTACCTTGATATTAATTAATTACTACCTTGACAGTGTCTAACAGAAACAACAGAAATAAGCTACATTTTTAAGGAGCAATAACAAGCTCACGTTTACACTTGGTTTAAATCCCACAAGGACTGTGGGCTGTGTCTTCCAGCACATACTACTTTGCAGGCAAATTAAGTTTTACTCAGTGGCTGTTCACTCTCTCTCTTGCCACTGAGATACTGGACAAGTACAGTTTAAACATAAATCTAAATTTTGTTCATTGGTTCTAGTTCGTCTCTATTTCCAACATAATAGAACATAAATCTGATCACACAGCTTGGATAATATCATTGTTCACTTTATAGCCATGGCTCACCGTCACACTGGACAAGATCACACAGGGGATAAGGTCACGGAAACTCTCTGTGTGTCTTCTACCCTGTGATGTTATCAGGTACTCAACCCTAAAGCAATATAAACACACTGATAAAAAGAGGGCAAAGGGAACTGTGATAATAAATCAACTCAACTGCAGAGAAAGTGCCAGGGAAAACAATATTGATTTTTTTTTACAAGTCAGTGCACAGATTTGTCAGACAAAAGAATAGAGATGTCAAAACCCACAGAATCAAACACACTAATATTAAGAGAAAAACAACCCACTACCTACAAAATGCTACAATGTGTGCATAGTGATGTTTATCAGGAAGAGGAAGGGTAGTTTAGTTTATCATTCTCAGAAAATTTAAAGGAAATACTTATATAATCTGTATTTGGCAGCTACTGTTTGCCCCTCACACTGATTTTACCTTAAAGCATCTTAGTAAGGTCAGACAGAAGGGGAGTCAGAGTCCACTGCAAAAGGAAAGCACCTCTGGCCCAGTGAACAAAAGATGCTTCACTCGTCACCTAAGGGAGGTGACTCACTGGTCATCACCAGTGACCATGCAATTACCTCCCCAGGCAGTAGTAAAGTATCTTGCTTCTTTTCAGTGACTTAAAGGAGCTTTCTTTCCAAAATGGCCATATTATGCTCCTGGAAAATAGGGGATTGGTCAGGGCAGGTCAAGCAGACAAGACCATATTGAAAAGAGAAGACATTTAAATTCTATTCCACTACAGAAATGAAGTATTACAATTATATAATCTATTATAATAAATATACTAGATGACATCATAAACTTTGATTCTCTCACCAAGGATCATAAGAAAATAGCAGTTGTATGAAATGCCAAGTTTAAAATAACTAGCAGTTCAGAACAGTGATTCATCTGCTATCTAACACTTAACTTTAATAAATTCAGAGAAACTAAGGTCAGAAGGACAATTACTTCAATTATTGTCCCCCATGTAACAGAAGTCCTTAAATTTCATGCAGCTCCTCTTATTTGTATTCTCAAAACCTGTTTGGCTAAATCAGTTATTTTAGAAAGACATTCAGCATTGATTTGAAGACTTCATAAGGTGTAGAAATCATCAATTCCACTGGTAATCTGTGCTAATGCTTCAGTGCCCTCACTGCTAAAAATTAGGACTAATTTCTTATTCAAATTTGTATGCCTTTAACTTCCTGCCATTAATCTCTTCTCTCTTAAATTACAGAGCACACAATTTTCTCAACATGAAGGTATTTGGGCATTATAATCACGTCACATTCAAATCTCCTTTTTAGAAAAACGGACAGATTGAATTCCTTAAAACTCTCATTATAACTTACTTTCCTCAGCACACAAGTTATTTTTGTGGCTCTTTTACTCAACCCTTCTAATACTTCGTAATTCTGGAGCTGCAAGGCGTTGTTACTCACATGGATGTAGGTTGCACCTATGATTGCTTGGAGATACACTGGTGTCACTTCCCCAGTTCACACGTCTTCAGTTCATTTCATGCTACTGCCAGTATGGTACCAGGCATACAAATGGCTACATGCTATTTGTCCTGGTTTCAACCAAGGCACAGTTAATTTTCTTTCTAGTAGATGATATAGCACTGTGTTTTGGATTTAGTATGAAAATAATGTTGACAACGCACTGATGTTTTTGGTTGTTGCTGGGTAGCTGTAGTCTCTGTACCAAGTCAAGGCCTTTTCAGCTTCTCACGCCCTGCCAGGTGCAGAAGGAGCTGGGAGAGCACAGCCAGGACAGCTGGCCCAGGCTGGCCACAGGGATATTCCCTGCCATAGGACGGCATGCTCTGTGTGTAACTGGGGAAGCTAGCCAGGAGGCAGGATTGCTGCTTGGAAGCAGACTGGGCATCGGGTTGGGTTTTTTTCCTTTCCGCATGTGGTGAGCAATTGTATTTGTGCATCACTTGGTTATTATTATTATTGTTGTTGTTGTTGTTGTTATTGTGGGGTTGTTGTTGTTGTGATTAGTAGTAGTAGTAGTAGTAGTATCTTCCTTTGTTATCCTATTAAACTGTCTCTATCTCAACCAACGAGTTTTTTGTATTCTCCCTTTGGTAGGGAAGGGGTGAGCAAGCAGCTGCGTGATGCTTAGCTGCTGGCTGGGCCAAAACCATGACACCATTGCACGTCTACAAGGTATAACTAATACTGAACCACAAATCAAGGTACTGTAAAAACATGATGCTTTAGCAACTGTTGATAGTTGTTACTCTAAATTTGGCATGCTGTTTTAATTTGCTTGGCCTTGCTGCTATTTCTATGCTTTTATTGTCATTAAATGAGAAGCAATACTGAAAAAGAAGACAATAAACTTCCTGTTTCATCTTCACAGGATGGTCATGACAATCGTGTTTAGGAAATAAAGTATAGTATAAGTAGCAGACCAATTCTGGGGTTCATTGTAAAGGTAAATAGCAGTTTTGATTTTCAACACCTACCCTTCATCAGTTGCCAAGCTGCTAAAATAATTATGATCTTTCAAATATTCTTGAATTTTATTTGTAAATTCTTTTCTGTGATGGGATTTTTGTTTTATTTTCCCCTCTTTTCAATCTCTGAAACGGTTATTTCAAACACAGAAATGTAATGCACAGAAATAGTTAAAATTTATTTTATTCCCAAGTATTCAATATTGTCTCCCTGAACACTCAACAAATCCACTCAAATAGTGGCTGTACTGAACTCGGTAAACCCTCTTTTTCTGACAGCAGTTCCCCCTTTTCAAGCTTCCCAAATTTAAAACATATCCATGCCATGAGCCACACAGCAAAACACTCCTGTGCCTGAGGTTCCCTTCTCAGAGGGACACTTCCAGTTACTAAAGAAAAGTGCATCATAGCCAAAGTTACAGGTGGAGCGTTCAGCACAGTGAAGCAGCTCCCTGTGCTGTGAATTCTTCACGTAGCCTGGTCAGTCGCTGGTCCCACCACTGAATTAGAACCTCTTCATGATGGGGAGACACCATGCAATTTGAAACATGGGCTGATTAAAATGCCAATACTTGAGAAGGCTTACAGCTAATGTTGTTTGCTTGGCACAGTATGAAAACAACTGCTTTTCCATGATCTCTTCATGAAAAACCAGTTCAGTGGTAAACAAAATTTCAGAAGCAGAATCTGGGTCTTTCTGTTTGTTTTGTTTTTCAAGCCAAGTACAATTGTGTTAAAATGACGACTATTAAGGCAGCCATCCTTCAGCAACTTAAAGGCTCTGAAACCAACTAGGACCTTTAGAAAAAAAGGGTAATAGTGCTAAATGCACTATGGACAGAAGAAATACAAACCACTGGATTGGCAGAGCAAGACTTTTCTGAATAAACACCTACATCTGATAGATGATAACAAGCAGGAAACACAAGCCTCGCTGGAAAATATGCTGTTTCCAAAATACACTGGTTTGTTCATGAGGCCTGACAAACATAAAAAAGTTGCTTCTCTGGATATTGTAGAAGCTGTTCACTACCTCGACTTCTGAATTCAAGCCCACAGTTAAAGCCTATGGAGTCTTGGAAAAATTCCACCAAGAGCTCTAACAGTGTATTCATTGCACTTATCTATGTATTTTTATGAAGAAATCTAGACTTAAAAAAAAATCTCATGGAACCATACTTCTTAGACCTAAATAAAAGTCCTATCTGCTATGTTAGCAAGAAATTGTCTTTCCGTAGAAATCTCTTTCCCACCATGCAATCTAATGATTAAAGTGAACGCCTTCCTTTCTTCTACTTTCCCACAAAACATTAAAAGAATTTTCTTTGAACAAAAAACAAACAAACAAAAATCCCTGATGGTTCTTAAAGAGGCAGAAAAGCCTCAACCATGTAGGTCTGCTTCAAGATTTTTATGACAAATTCATACCACTTGTCTTATTAGAAACAAGTTCAAACTTAGTTTATGTTCAAACTGCTTGAAAAAAAAAAATCACAGCATATTGATTTCATAATTTTAATGCTTTATTTTTCAGTTTCAAGTGTGTGATTCACAACATGGGCAGCTATACAGAATACTGCACCAGGGACTGAATCTTTATTCTCTTCCTGAACCAGGCTGTTCTGTATTCCCTGAGCTCAGACTCAGGCAGCAAAATTGAGTGCCTGCTCCTTTACATCTCCAACTGGTCCATTCCTTCCCCCCCTTCAGGGTCTCCTGCCTTGCTCACTTTTCCCTGTCTGCTGATATGACATCGGTATTCAATACTGAACAGCAGAGGACCAAAACATTCATGACAAACTTATTTTGCTCAGCCTGTGCAGCTATTTGTCTGTTTTAAAGCTAAGTTATTCTTATGAAAATGCAAGACAAACGCACCATGCCCGCTGGCATTTTTCCTTCGCACCAGCACATCTCATGAGCCTAACAAGGCTCATCCATCATCTGCACTAACCATGGACTGAGGTAAAAGGTCAGGAGTCAGGGTTTGGAGAAAGTCAACTGTAAGGGGACAGAAGGCATGCTGATAGGGAAAAGACTGCATCACCTTCATCCACCGGCACCAGTGATTGACAAAGACAATATTGTTTGGTAACACACGGCAATTATCCATTTATTTCATACTTTTCTTTTGTGCTCCACAGTTGTAAAATGCAATAGTTACTGCTGAAAGTCTGTGACTTTTATGACTTCTGCCATGTGTACCATACACAGCATCTGCTCATCCTTTAGAGGTGACCCCTTAGTGAGAGGCTCACAATTTTAGGTTCCAGATTCAGTCATTTTGTCCTACACAGATGAGATTTCTTTTTCCTCCAGAGGATTCAACAACTGGATGAAAGAAAGCAGATGGTCTTGTCACTGTCAGACGTTCCCCATAGCACTATCCTGGACATTTTTTTTCTGCAGGGATGTTCTTTTTAAAAAAAATTAAAAAATCATGACATTAGACTTTCTTAAATCCCACAAGCTTTATAGTAAGTGTCTTTCTCTGAGCAGGGCTTCTCTTTCATTCCCAGCTATCTAAACTAGACACTTGGCAACAGTTTTCCAATTTCTAAGGCAATTGCTCTCCATTATTCTAAATCTCTTAACAATGACAGCCTAACCAATAAAAACATATTCTAGTTTTTTCATTTCATTTATTCAGAAAATTAAGGAGCAAAAGAACAGCAGTATATATGGGATTATCTTAAGAAGAGAAAGATGCCTCAGCAGAGTCTCCTAAACAAAACCAGATCCTTTTCCCTGCAAAACGTTCTATATTGTAAAAGCAGTAAACAGTAATATAAAAAAAGTTTCCCAAGTGACATGTCCTTCCTTTCACAGTCCAAAGAGCAAATGATAGGAACACATCTCAGAGGAGTGTTTTAAGAAAATATATCCACGAAAAATGTACAGAAATAGGGTATCCTGGATCTAAAGGCAGTATCTCCGCTTCTTAAACTACTGATGTAAAGTAAAGGCAGAAATAAAACCAGAGTCTGTGACTGTCTTGAGGACCCAAGGGTGAAGTCTAAAATTGAAAAGGTAAGGAGAAAGCAGTCCTTAAAGAAAAATAATCAGATAATTTAAGCCCTAAAGGAGAGAGTCTGACTTACTGTAACATGCATTATGTATCTTCCAGCTATCCTTGCTGCACTGAAAAACTTCAACTTGGCTAAAGTAATATTTGCCCAACAACTGCAGAAACATTTGCCCTAGGTCTTGCCAAGGTGCGTCAGATGAAGGATCCCCCCTTCACCCCACAGTACATTTCAGTGCTTGCCCCCTCTCGCTGCACAGTGGCAGCTCCCAGGGAGTCACTTTAGTTGTGCCTTTCCAGATGGAATGAAGATTTCTTCAACAGCCAGCATTTTTTTTCACCTCAGAAATACGTACAGTAATCAAGTTACCACAACCTTTTGTTTTTCCTTCTCTCAGCTGAACAGCTGGAGTTTTCCAAGTCTGCCCTTCAAAAGCCTTTACATCATTTTTGCAGCTCATTTACGCGCTGGCCCCGCTTTTAAAATATGACCACAGCCAGATTGTAGGGAACAGAGCAGTATTTAGCTTCTCAATATCTGTCTCGCTGACTTGGTTTAAAGAGGGAAAAATCACCTACTCATTGATCCTCAGTGCTCATACCTAAGGACCACATTAGCCATTTTGTCAGCGTATCACTGAATTCAGTATTTATAAAAGAAAAAAATGCTGCAAAAATACTGTTAGTGTTCCAGTATGCCACAGTTTATAGCTAAAAATTATGTCACCTATAATATGAATGTCAAAAATCTCACATTTCCTTTTCAAAATCCCAGCTCACAATTAATTGGAGATACAGAACCAAGGAGGTGAAAGTATGCATAGTAGAGTGCTAGTCTTTTTTTCAGTGATAGTCTTTCAATGTTTTACATATTTGTCTTCATTTCCATGAGAAGATAAATATTTGATCTTCCAAAAGGTTACATCCTGGTTTATTCTATTATTGTTTCAAGTAGGATTTATTATAGTTGGACTAACCATACACTTTTGAGAATGGTCAAATCACAGAAAGTCATTAATCTTAGATATATACACAAGGAAAACTGTGTATAAAAGATAAAGAGTAACTTAAGCATTTTAGCCTTTAGTGGGACATTCTTATTCTGTGCCCTGCTCCAGAAGACTTAAGTCCATCAGCCAGCACATTTAACTCCCAGAAGGCAGCAGAGGAAAGGTTCATGTGAAAAAGCACTTGACTGCTGAAGGAGCCACTCCGTACAACTATTAATCCCCAAGAAGGACGACAGAGCTTACACTAAGAGTGAAATATGTGCAATTGAGGGTGCTACCCATTTCATTATTGACTGCTGAATGACCCATCACTGCAACCTGCTGCAAGGAAGCAATGATTCTCCTTTCCTCCTTTGCCTGTTTCTTTACATTGAAGTTCTGGGGTTTGGGATTTTAGCATCATAGTCAGACTGCCTTTTCTTAAGGATTGCTGGTTCTTGTTTTGGTAGGCAAGTTAAATCAAGGCTATTTTAATGAGAATTCTTGACTATGAGACACTGGGGCGGGGGGGGGGGGGGGGGGGGAGAAACACCTAACGTCCATTTAGAAATATTTTTATTTGCAATTGTATAATACATTTAAGTGAGTATTTTGGACCATTAAAATCAATATCAGTCTCACCTGTGATTTCAAATTCCCTCAGGCTGAGAATAAGCCAGAACCTCTTCTTTGGAGAAAGGCTCTTTATTACTCATCAGGCATAGCAGAAGTTAATGCCAGCATAAGGGTGTTTTGGGGTTTTTTCCCTTACTGTTAAATTCAGTAAGGGAAAAATGAATGCTGATGAGGCATGCTCAGAGCACACCTAGCCATTTCTGACTCGTCAGGGAGCTTAAAGCTGCCTGCAGAGTAAGATCTTACACTGCTGAGACCAAATGTTTAAAATAAGGGCAGAAATATTAACTTAGGAAATAGCTCAAAGCTTCTTCCTCCTTTTATCTAAAAAAGTTGTCTTTTTGTTTTGATCACAAAACAGAAATTCTAGGCTCGTTCACACCATCTAATGCTAATCCCTGCAAGATGGTGGATTTTTTTTAGCTCTCCTTCTCACTACATAAGTAAATTTTTCTGTTAAACTACTATTAAGCTTAGAGTCTTGAGTTTCTCTAACTCAATTACCTATTCACTTCTGGTTGTACTGTAAGTTTATCCAGATGACTTGAGAGGTTTCAAGCACACCGGTTTAACACTTCTGAAAAATCTAGGCACTTATCTAGCTATCCAATATATTCTTTGGTGTTCTAAATCTGTCCTTTAATGAAGCGTACAGGTAACTGGGTTTAATCATGTGTTTAATGAATAGGTAGTCTTGAGGAAACAATAACTTGAAATAATCTATTTGCCATTAGAGTTAATAGAATCCATATATAAAAGTGTTTTTATCATGTAAGTAATATAAAGAAAGATGATTTCCCCAATTCAGTTTTAGATTTGCAACATTTTGTTTGGGTAACAGAAAAATTACACTTTTAAGGTGTTACTCGAGTTGTACTTTTGTCTCTTTCTGGCTATCACAATGACTCTCTATTTAGGGAGTTGACTTCCCTGCAAGCACAGAACACACTTTTCAACTCTGAACATTCACTGACAGTGGGAATTGCTGGGTTTTTCAGTCCAAATCACTGTCAAGTTTTATATTATGCCAGGTAGTACTCATGTACTTCAAAGAGAGACTAAAGCCAGAAGAAGAAGTTGGTCCTTGATCCCAAGAGGTTACAATCTAAGACTCGGCAGCAGCAAACAGAGGGATTAGATATACAGCGAAACACAGGGAGACAATGAAACATTGGTCTGTGTGATATATCAGAGTTAAACCACACAAACAGTTTCTGGTGGACTATGCAGCCTCATTGTTCTTTCTGGAAAGGTAGATGTGAACCAAGTAAAAGAAACACTTGCTTCCATCAAAGATCTGCAGTGTCCAAACTAAATGTGAGTTACGTACCCTCCACCATTTCAGAGGAGACAATGAGGTCACTGGTTTGTCACAAGTTTGCTTTCTCATGATTACAATTTGGTTTTGCATGGTTACTTCTGATTCCTATTCCAAGAACTTAATAGTTCAAAAATCTGCAGGGGCAAAGATGTCAAACTACTATTACATGACATTATGTCAGAGTACTTAAAATATGTTGAAATAGCAACTGCCAAGCCCTTGATGGCTAAATTCCATTTAGCGATCTGATCCAGAAGAACCTTTCTGTTTCCCTGAAGTGTGCCTGTGGCCACCTCATGTATTTCCGAGTTCTTTTCCAAGCTGTGTTCTCTCTCAATATTTTTCAATATCTTCAAACATCCATTTTTATTTGGAAAATTATGTCTGTGTAAGCTCTCTGTGCATCCTATGATGTTATAGTACTGTCTTTGGTTAGTAGTTACCTGGTTTTGTTTTGCAATGAAGAATAAAATCAGCAAAGTCCAATAGGATACATGAGTTAAATGAAATTATATAGTACCAACTAAATATACTTTTTGTCTCAGCATTTGATTACTCTCTTCAGTTGACAGATACAGTTAGTAGGATCACTTCATATGTAAAGCTGTCTCTATGCAACTGTCAATCATACACTTCATCAGGTTTCAGATATTGTGTTCTTCTAACATTTTGATAAAGCTTAACTTAGACTTCTTTATGCTACACTCCATATCTGACATGCCATTCAATGCACCACCTTTTCTAACAAACAAACAAAAAAACCCCAATCAAACAACCCTTGCTATATTTATAGCAACAATGAAATAGAATCATAGAATATCTCAAGCTGGAAGGGACCCAAAAGGAAAATTGATGTAGATATTTCTATTAGTGATGATTCTCCTAAAAATTTGGGGGTTATGTCCACAGTCTCCTTTGGCAATGAACATCTTGGATTTCTGGATCTGCTACAGAATGCATTACATAGCTTTAAATATTCTGTACCTGATGCTATGATATTCTAAACATTTTAAAATACTCTTATCTGGTAATAAAATCATGCATAATAAAACAGTATCAAACTCTACTTTAGTCTACTCTATCTCTCTATTATAAAGTATTAAATATTAAACAATTTAGATAAAAGAAAGATGGGAAAGAGGTACTCTTCTTATCATAACTTAGCATTAAAATTTCATTAAAGTCCAGATGTGACATATTATTAAATAGTGACATTTTTTTCACAAGTATTTCTTCTTATCACTGCACTTTTAAATAATCTTTTTTGGGTATGAAACATTTAAATTTTGAAACAAAAGAATTACAGGATTCTGTATTTGTCAGATTTTTTTATGAACTGTGCAAGACTGAACAAGACAGTTTCCAAACATTTTAAATTTTTATTTATTTATTGGAAATTTAGAGTTGCACTGAATGACATTCACTTTTATATTTCAAGCAGACTTTTTTTTTCTTGTAGAGGTGTAAAACTTCAAATGCAAAACTTTGCTCCAGAAACAAGGAATGAATGGTCATTTTCTCTAGTGATCTGAATGAGAGAAAGGCAGGAAGTCAATCATTCAACTTGGTTTTTCCAAATATATGAAAATAAACAAACAAATAAATTCAGCTATCAAGTTTTTATTTCTCTCCAGATTTTTGAACACCTCCATCCTGCTTCCCCTAGTTGGAGTTACTGCAACCATCTTTTCCACAGACTTTTGGTGAGTGTACACAGCATTTGTATTGATGGGTTAGCCTTCCAAAGGCATGGCTTTTTTTTTTGGAAATACAGGTAGTAACAGGCTACAGATCATGTATTTATATCAGCATGAGCTCTTTCCATTCTATACTTGTTAGTACCAAGGTTGTATTAATGTTCTGTTGAAATGCTTTGTGTCTAGTTAGTTGCATACGCTTTGGCCAACGTGACTCTAGCACTTAATTGTTGTGTTATGCTCTCAGGTCAGGGACTATTCAAAACATGAGAATTTTATTAAGTTCTGGCTGCAATTTTATCTCATTTAAAGTACATTATAGTTTATACGTACTTTCCTCATCCGAAGGCTGATTCTTAATAACTTTAGCCTGACAGTTAATAATGTACCAATTGCTTGCCTTACTTTTAGTGTATTGTGTAGGAAAGGCAAGCGCCCCTCAGAGCCTGTACTATTTTGCTGAGATAACTGCGCACGGTGGAAGAGAAATAGCTAGTTCACCCACGCATGTCACACAGCACACACGCACACACACACACAAAGAGAGGAATCTGCAAGACAGGTAAGCATATCATACCACATAGCACACCACAGACAAGGATGAGATTAGTGACGATACATTTATCATCCCTGGACAGTTCACATCCTTACAGTTCTACCTCTGGTGATCAGGAGCTTTTGCAAAGAATGTGGTGACCTATCTGTCTTGGTGGGAACAAAAGGGATTTTTAGGACATCTTGTGAAATCAGAAAATGAAGACCTGGGTAACCACACAGAATACAATACAAAAATATTTTAAGCTCTGGGACATATTTTTTTTTTTCCTTTAGGACAAAATATTTACCTGTTTCTGCTGCCACTGTCCACTGTCCTAGCCATAAATTCTCAACTCACTGTCAGGCACCGTTCACACACACATACACCCTTGGCACCTAAAAGCTTATAGGTTGTGAAGAAGTACAGTAGGACACTAAAGCAAAAAAAAAACAAAAACAAAACAAAAAAAAAACATGGGAAAAGAGAAGTTGGAAAGTTTGTGATAGGAGTAACTAATTCATGTTATCACTTCATACAAAGTTCTTCTAAGAAGGTGGAAAGCATTTGTTAGTAGACAAAAAAACTGAACGGGTTAGGTAGTGACATTTTTCATCCCGTTTCCTTTGCTTATTCAAATTGAAAAAAAGGATCAATATTCATGAAGATAAAAGCACAAATATCATTGGGGGCAGGAGGGAGGTGGGATTACCATAAGCACTTTAATCACATACCATCTACTTTCTATATTACTTATAGACAAAGTGGAAAATTAGGTTTAGCTGCTTTTTTAGCTGCTCTCTATGGCCATATTAAACACCACCACAGAAGTAGTAGCATTCTCCTGGAGAAACTGGCTGCTCACAGTTGGACAGGTGCACACTTTGCTGGGTAAAAAACTGGCTGGATGGCCGGGCCCAGAGGGTTGTGGTGAACAAAGTTAAATCCAGCTGGCGGCCGGTCACAAGTGGTGTTCCCCAGGGCTCAGTACTGGGGCCAGTTCTCTTTAATATCTTTATCAATGATCTAGACAAGGGGATTGAGTGCACCCTCAGTAAGTTTGCAGATGACACCATGTTGGGTGGGAGTGTCGATCTGCTCGAGGGTAGGAAGGCTCTGCAGAGGGATCCGGACAGGCTGGATCAATGGTCCGAGGCCAACTGTGTGAAGTTTCACAAGGCTCAGTGCTGGGTCCTGCACTTGGGTCACAACCACCCCAGGCAACGCTACAGGCTTGGGGAACAGTGGCTGGAAAGGTGCCTGGTGGAAAAGGACCTAGGGGATGGGGTGCTGGCTGACAGCTGGCTGAATATGAGGCAGCAGTGTGCCCAGGTGGCCAAGAAGGCCAACAGCATCCTGGCTTGTATCAGGAATAGTGTGGCCAGCAGGAATAGGGAAGTGATTGTCCCCCTGTACTCAGCTCTGGTGAGGCCGCACCTCGAGTCCTGTGTTCCGTTCTGGGCCCCTCACTACAAGAAGGACATTGAGGTGCTGGAGTGTGTCCAAAGAAGGGCAATGAAGCTGGTGAAGTGTCTAGAGCACAAGTCTTATGAGGAGCAGCTGAGGGAACTGGGGTTATTTAGTCTGGAGAAAGGGAGGCTGAGGGGAGACCTTATTGTTCCCTACAACTACCTGGAAGAAGGTTGTAGCGAGGTGGGTGTCAGTCTCTTCTCCCAAGTAACAAGTGGTAGGACAAGAGGTAATGGCCTCAAGTTCCTCCAGGGGAGATTTAGTTTGGATATTAGGAAAAATTTCTTCACCGAAAGGGTTGTCAGGCACTGGAACAGGCTGCCCAGGGAAGTGGTGGGAGTCACCATCCCTGGAGGTATTTAAAAGATGTGTAGATGTGGTGCTCAGGGACATGGTTTAGTGGTGGACTTGGCAGTGCTAGGTTAACAGTTGGACTTGATGATCTTAAAGACCTTTCCCAACCTAAATGATTCTATGATTCTATGATCATATGCTCATTAATAATAGACATCGGTCAGCCTATTTGCAAGTGCTCATTCACACATCACTGCTGAAGTTATTTATGTCTGCTAAAGTTATTCACCTTTCCCATTTAATTAACTCACAACTGTTCTCAAAAATATTTTATAAGGACTTCCATAAAATTGCAATATTTAGAAAGAATGCTGCTTGACATTTCCCATGTAATTGTTTTCTGTAGAAGACAGTAATTAAAGATCAACTCCACAAAACTAAAAATGTACTATAATCCATAAAAATCATGCATCATAATGCAGACTTGTGATGGATCATACTTTTATATTGCCTGAGAAACATTTTTGTATATAAACATAGAAGTATTTATCATTTTCATAACTCATCATCACATCACTATATTCTAGTGCTCAGCTTTTGTAAAAGATGAAGTTAATCAGCATCCTTAATTGTTTGTCAAAGGAGAGAATTTCATTTCTTCGCTCTAATTCTATTTCCATGTAAGTCAGAACACATCACAGACAACAGGGGAAGTGCCGCCCTCGGCATTTATTCAGAAATAAACCCAAATTCACAGGTAAGCTTAACAAAGCCTGTCAGTTTGGTTTACTCCCTGGTTTGCTGGAATGGCCCAATCCCACAGCCAACTTCAACACACATATCACAATTTATTCCTGAGCTCCAGTGTGGAATAAACCAAACTGTTCCCTCGAGACAGAGATACATAAGAGACACAGACAATATGAATATGAACCATGTCACATTACAATCTTCTACCTAAGACAGTCCTTCAGCACTGTCCTTGCACCTTCATAAACTCCAAAATACCTTGTAAAAACAGAATATCCCTTTGATGGCATGGTGTAAAATCCCAGTCTGTTGAGCTGCAGAGCAGCATTCTGATGAGTTGAATATTACAATTTGTTTATTACCAAAAAAAAAAAAAAACAAAAACAAACGGTAAAACAGAGCAGCCTGTGGATTGGTAGAGACTGCAGACCTGAGACGTGGTAAACATCTGCAGGGACCTGAGCTGAAATTTTGCTACCAGGAAGATATCATGGTAGCAATACAGGGGAATGGTCTGGGAACTCGCAGCTGCCAGCTATTAAAGAAACATCAAGAAATGCAACTTCAAAGTGAAAAATATGAAATCTCTGCAAAAGAGGTCATAAGAAGCCAGTGAGCATTCTGAAGGAGCTACACACATGTGCCTGCAATATCTGAAGCTGCACAGTATCACTAGCCAGGAAGCAGCAAAAGAGGCCTTTGTGTTCCCTGACCCTGGCAATTACATTTTTGGGGGTTTCACTTCAATATTGCCTCCAGTCCATTTACCACTGTAAACATTACCTCACAGATCCCAGAATCCCTGAAGTCCAAGACAGAAACACTTTCACTTCTCCAGGCCATCTCTCTGCCAGTGCAGGTTTTTAAACCTATGGCAGACCACCAGTACCTCACATCCATGCTCTTGACAGTTTCCACCATGGTGAGTCCCTGTCTTCAGTGAAGGAGATCATTCCCATTTCTGTGAGTGTTCTCCACTTATGTAGCCATCTGCAGACAATGATGTCCTTGTCTAAACCAACTGGGAGACAAAGGGTGTGGAAGGCATGAACAGAGATGGCTGTCTTCAGCAGCATAGATTTCAAGCCAGCTGGAGCACCTCTCCTATGAGGACAGGCTAATAGAGTTGGGGTTGTTCAGGCTGGAGAAGAGAAGGCTTCGGGGACACCTTATAGCAGCCCCTATAGTACCTGAAGGGGCCTACAGGAAAGGACTGGTTACAAGGGCATGGAGTGATAGGACAAGGGGTAATGGCCTTAAGCTGAAGGCAGGTAGATTTAGATTAGCTATTAGGAAAAAATTCTTCCCTGTGAGGGTGGTGAGGCACTGGAACAGGTTGCCCAGAGAAGCTGTGGATGCTCCATCCCTGGAAGTGTTTAAGACCAGGTTGGATGGGACTTTTGTCTAGTGGAGGGTGTCCCTGCCCATGGCGGGGGGGGGTGGAACTAGATGATCTTTAAGGTCCCTTCCAACGCAAACCATTCTATGACTCTATGATTCTACATCCTCCACGATGGACCATCCATAGGAACCAGAGCTGTCTGAGGAGGTTGTTGTATCTATGCAAGGCTTAGTGCTTTCCACATCACCAATGAACTTCCTTGGGACGGCACTCTCCTAAAGACTAACATTAAGCTGGAATTCTTTTTAGTATATCTGCAGTCCCCAGGGCTTCTGAAATCCTTGTGAGAGGATTATGTGACAGATTTTATCCGCTGACTCCTTAAGATGACTATCTAGAGTGGCAGATTGTACATGCATATACCTCCTAGCATTTTCTTGCCCTTTATCAGTTATCTTCTGGTCATAAGGCTACAGAATTAAGAGCTAGAAAAGGTCAACTAAAATTGTCCAGTCTATCTTCTGCATTTGGGTAATTTTAATGATGTTACTCTCCAAATAATATAAGCCTCAAGCTACACAAATTTCTGAGGATGCTTTTTTAAAAATTATTTTTCTTAAAGACAGAGGTTTAAAAAATTTCAGAATTTCCTTCATTTATGAGTCTTCATTAGTTTAATCATTTTGCTGATGGCTAATAGAATTCCTGCAGAAAAATAGACTTTTTCCTTGAAGTTTATGAATTAACTTTTAAATTTCCTTCAATCTTAAATTTACTTAAATTCTTTGCCCATTTCAATTTTTCTTTTTTTTGCCTCATTGTATTCCTGACTTTCTACATTATTATTTAGTTAATTCCTACATTGCCATTCAAACAAACATAAATATATTGTTTCAGACTTTTGAGCAGATCTTCCTAAAGTCCTTTTCCTTGTTCAGAGAACATCCAGTTTACTGAACACTGAGACTTACCAACTACCTTTGAAGTCACTGGCATTATGGGTGAACGTCTGCTGCTAAACAGAGGCAACAAGTGCTGTTTCAGACATTTTATGTAGCTGAGACATCAGCATGGCAGATATGGCCCAAGGAACAGAAGAGTTCTGTACCTCTCTGGAGACCAACTGGAAGTCAGCTGTTGAAGGCATCAGAACTGGCAATGAAAGCTCATGTTTGAGCAACTGGCTCCAACCCAATAGTTCTTCAAATGAAAGATCATCAGTTAGGAGCCTCACCTACTCATCTCACAGTAGAACAACAGGACAGGCAGTGACACCCTGATCCTTCAAATACATAACATAAAAGTTGCTAAGGGAATACCATATTAAACACCTAGAAGGGTTAAAAAGAGCTACGGCACTATATGTTTGAATGGGAATTTTGTAATTCTGGATACATATCAAAGGAGCACTGCTTTTATCAGGAAGACAAGAAAAGAATGCTTGAGAAACCTAAGTAATAGCGTGGACAAAACAAACACCAGGCTGCACTTGAAATGGAAATTGCACATATAACTCCTAGGTGGCCCGTACAATCCCCAAGCTCCTTCCCCGCTGAGTGGTCACTTGCTAAAAGAACACTTACAAGAAAGACCCAGGGAAGCTGGGTAGCTGTGGCACTATGTCTCTAATAGTATGCGTTGCTGGACAGAACATAACTATAGGTGTACATAAGCACAGTGCCATGTCTACATGGGTTGATTTGCAAGCCGGCTACTGATAAATAGACCTGGACTACATCTGACTGCGCAGGCGTGCTCAGCGATCAGTACCTTCTCTGATCTGCCACATAAAACATTCGTGTGAGTGACTGCGTGAGTCAAATGTGCTCAATAGCAAAAATCACAATCTCAAGACTACTATTTAGCATAGCCCATATAATTTTAATTAAAGAACAACTCAGTGAACAGGCACACACAGCTCAGCCACCGGATCACAGAAGATGGCAAAATGAAGCAGATGACAGTGACAGACTGCTGGGGGTAACTTCCTGGGTAAGCACAACTGCAGCCAAAAAGGGACATGTGAATAGGTCCTAATATATTATCCAGGCTGTTTTAAACTTCTCTCTCTCTTGTTTATGTGTTTGGTTTTTGAATAATCAATGTTGGAAGTAAAATATGTAAGAAATGGAATTATTTCTTACAACACCATATGATGATTTTAAAGTCCAAACAATCTGTCAAACAACCAACCTGGTTTTTACATTTGAAACTGAAGCAGCAATTTTAGAGCTATGTACAAATTGAACACAACTGCTCAGTCAGAACAAGTCTACTACTGGTACATAAAAGGAAATTCTCTTGTTAAATATTTAACTTTCCCATCCCTTCAGTTACAGATTGGAAAACTCCCAGCCTCCCATATCAGTTCCCTACAGGCTCCTAGGGAAAGCACTTGCAAAACAATGGAGAGAAGTGAAAATCTCTGCCCATTCAATGTACTATAATTTATAACCTTCTTCATGAGTTGCAATAGTCAATGCCTGAACAAGACACAGTGGCTTCTGTACCTCTCTGGTACAGAGAGTGTTCTGTCTGTTCTCTTTCATTTCTTCAAGCCCCGGCTAGAAAGAAGACAGAACTGGAAATACTGTGTCAGCTCTGCACCACTGGAGAAATCCACTACCAAGGGAAAATCCTTGGCAGGGGGGTTGGAACTAGATGATCTTTGAAGTCCCTTCCAACCCAAATCATTCTATGATTCTAAAATTGTCCAGCAGGACATTTTTTTATTTTTTTTTAAACCAGACTTACAGCTGCTTCATTCCCGGGACCAACATGAAGCTGCTGGATCACATCAGTTAATTGTGCCACAACATCCCCAATAGTTTTAAGGATAAAAATAGAGCAGAAAAAATCTAATTTTTCTCATCTCCACCTCCCCCCCCCCAGAGTCCAGAACCAATAGATCATTAGTCCTTCTTAAGACAGTACAAAGAAAAATTAAAAAGGCCAAACCTAGCATTTTTCCTTTCCTGTTAAGTTAACGTTGAAACTTTGATAGAGTATTTATTTTTTCTTCATCTAATTTCCTGCAAGTGCCCACGTTAGAGAAGGAAAGACTTGGAATATATATTCAACAAAAAATTAATTCCTCAGGAAAATGGCTTATACCAGATGTCTGTGAGCTGTTAGCCACATGTTGCCGATTCAGTCTTTTGTTGTCATAAGCTATGCACAGTTCCTCCAAGTATCATTCGTTCCTTCTAGTATCACCAACTAATCTGATTGAAAGACCAGACAGTAGGCTCCAAATTCCCAGATGGGGACTGCCTGTAGCTGCTAATAATTTTCACACTAGGGAAACATAAAAAGCTCTTCTTGTGTTAAGTGTGTTTTATTTTATTTTTAAAAAGGTACCTCAGATCCACATCTTTCCACACACTCATTCAAACCACTTGCAAACATTCTTGCACATTTTCACAGTCTGTTGCCAAAATATATAAGACCAACAGCATCAAATTACTTCCCCATCTTTTTCTGATTTTCAGACTCACACTTTTTTGGCTAGTCTGATGGTTGAGGAAATTGCAAGGTGCTAAAACAATCAGATAAAACAAAACAGACCATTACCTTCTCTTACTGGCGTATCCTGTTCTCCTTATGCAACTTTCATATTTGAATAATGATAGAGTTGGCTGTCTTCTAGCCATCGCTATTATAAAGCCAATGCACTTAAAAGAACGGATTTTAATGGAAAAGACAAATACGAAACATTTTGAACAAGCATAAACCTTCAATCATAGAGTAAGCCTGAGCTGAAACAGCACACCCAAAATGAACTTTCTCATGCATTCAGATCCCTAAACTCCTAACACTTTCACTGAAGCACACATGCTTCTCAGCTATACACAGTATCTAATATACTTACAGAAGTTTTTCTATTTTCAAATTTCTTTACTGAATTCATTTATTTATTAAAATTGAAATCTTAACATAAGAAGTGTATATTTTTTTCCTCAAAAAGCCCTCTATTTTTTCCTTGCTCTGTTGCAGGACTGGAATATTTAATACTTCTAATCTGTCTCCATAGAAGTGATGTCAAAGTATAGTGCAGTCTAATTTTAAAAAAGAGAAATCATAGAAAACCTCCCTTCCCAAACTTCAGCAGCTGAGCACTGACAACCACCATAAGAAGACAAAATGTTAGAGGTTATTCTTCCCTTGCTATCTCTGAAAATGCAACAACATGTAAAATGTGTTATCTTTCCTATTAATGCAAAGTGAAATGCGGTTTTGCATGCTGTCTTATATAGATCTGCAAAACAGGAAATGATTGCTTGATAGGGACAATGGCAATCAGAAGCATCAACTGTGTTATTAAACAACATGGAAGTTATCTTGTATCTTAGAAAGCTGCATTTGTTTGAATTGGAGGAATATTCATTGACCTGGAGGCCTGTCAGGAATTACATCATACCTAAAGAAACTCTGTTAAGATCAAAGATGATTTTCTACAGTCCATTTAAATTTCCAGCTACCCTACACTTTCATGCTTTTTGTTCAAAGCCAAAACTTCACAGATGATTTTGGATCTCCTCCTCCAAATCCTTTCAGTTTACATTTTTCCACATGCCTCTATATTTCTGTGTGCAGACAGAAATGAAAGGAAATAATATTTCTGTAGTATTTCCACTTAACCCAGAAACTGACAACACCTAACTTTAAAACAGTTCTATTCCTGCACTATTTGCAGTTCCAAGACTCTCTCCTCTGCTGTTTGCAACCAAACTTACAAATGCTTTCAGAATGGTTGTTTTTCAAGGAGCTTATCCTCCAGGCTCAAGAATGGTCCATCTCCACATATAGGAAGTCAGGCAAAGGTGGCAGGAGGCCCACGTGGACAAAGGAGTTCCTGACTAAATTTAAATGTAAAAAGGAAGCACACAAGAGACGGGTGCAGGAGAAACATATAGATACTGTCTGAGCACACAAGGATGGGATTAGGAAAGCCAAAGTCCACCTGATGTCAAATCTAGTGAGGGACATGAAGGACAATAAGACAGGCTTCCACAGGCCTACCGACAGGAAAAGAAATAATAGGTGAAGAAAGCGGGCCTGATGCTAAACGGGCCAGGGAACCTGGTGACAACAGACATGGGAAAAGGCCAAGGTACTTCACCTCGGTCTTCACTCATAATACTTGCCTTCAGGAATCCCAGACCCCTTGGACCAGCGGAAAAATCTGGATTAAGAAAGAGTTACCCTTAGTGGGGGAGGATCAAGTCAGGGAACTTGGACATACACAAGTTCATGGGTCCTCATGGGGTGCACCCACGAGTACTGAGGGAGTTGGCTAATGTCACTGTGAGCCTGATGATACAAACTAAGAGGGGTGGCTGAGGCACCAGATAGGTGTGCTGCCACCCAAAGAGACCTCAAGAGGCTGCAGAAATGGGCAGAGAGGAACCTCATGAAGTTCAACAAAGTGCAAAGTCCTGCTGCTGGGGATGGGTAACACCACGCACCAGTACCCGCTAGGGGCCAACCAGCAGGAAAGTAGCTTGGCAGTCTCAGTCATATTCAGTGGCACGGCAAAATGCAATGGGCACAAACTGAAGTAAAAAGAATTCCATTTAAACATCAGAAAAAACTTCTTTACTCTGAGGGTGGCCAAACACTGGAACAGGCTGCCTGTAGATGTGGAGTCTCCATACTTGGAAGTATTCAAAACCTGACTAGACACAGTCCTGAGCACCCTGCTTTAGGTCACCCTACTTTGTGCACAACAGTGGGACTAGACAATCTCCTGGGGTCCTTCCAGACTCAGCAATACTGTGATTCCAGAAAGGGTTGCCAATCATGTATCATAAATATCTCAGAAGTAAAAGCTAGGAATTTCAACATTTGATTTAAGGTGTTTGAAAATTCATTTCAGTGACCACACAAGACAGATATCAACAGTGGACAAGTAGTCTCTAAAATATTTTTTTCAAAGGAGCAAAAAAATCCAGCACTCTGTCACTCCAAATCACATTAAATGAATAAAGATCTGAATAACTAATGGCACTGAAATAGTAATTATTTAGTGACTTAAACAGCAACCAAGAATCATCAAGTGGTAATGATTTTGTGTGTTACACAAGTTGATACCTTTCAACATTTCATAAATGATCTGGAATTAAATAAAAACTGATTCATTATCAGATTTGTAGATCCACCAAAGTCCGCAGAATATTAAGTAAGGTAGAGAGGGCAATTGTGCAGAGTGATCTGAAAAGTAATTTAGTAAGTTTAAATCCATTCTTACAGAATACACCTTAACAGAGTGAAATCCATGGCCACGGATATAGAAGCAAGGAATACCAATCATATCACTTGACTAAAGGACTGTATTCAGGAAAACAGTGACTTCATCCATTAGGAATCCAAACTCCCAGCCCAGCTCTGCCACACAAAAGGCTACTGTGAATGTATGTAAACAGAATAGCAGTATGTAAGAATACTTAGATATTTACCTCTTCATGTCATTGATGAGAACTGCAATGATGACACTGTAATTCTCGTCTTAGAAATAATATATATGTGTTATTATACATATACAGAGGAAGTGCAAAACTGATTTAGACTGAACTACGCCTTACATTAAATGAGTTCAGAAGTTCCATTGGTTTAGTTTACCAGAGGAAGATCAAGCAGTGATTTCATTAGAGTGAACGAGTATATTCATTGAAACAAACCATCAGGTGCTTAAAAGGCTCTTTAGTGGAAAAGAATAGAAGCAGAACCTATAACTCATACCTAACACTAAACAAATTCAAATAGAATTAAGTCACTATTTTTTAACAATGAGATAGAACAATGAATCATCTCTTACATTTTTGAAATTTAGGTTGCCTATCCTTCTGAAAGAGTATAACAGATTATGAGTTGTTAAGGTCTATGCATGGAATGATCTAGGGGTGGTGCCAGCTTGCCAGCTTCAAGTAAGTGATCTAATGGTCTTTTCTAACACAAAATCCTTTACTTTGTGGAAGTGTCGAAACAGACACATTTAATCATAGTGCAATTTATCCTTGTCAAAACTTAGGTTCATTCTAAAGTCACCTGTGTGAAATGAGTTAAATCTGCGAAAAAAAGCAGGTAATCAGTATCTTCATATTCCAGTAGCCACATTTTAAGGCATATCCTCTGACAGAAGCTGAACACTGACCAGCCATCTATTGTAAGATAAAACATTCTCTATATTTATTCTACTCTTCCTGATTGCTCAACCAGAATGTGCTAATATAAGTTTTACAGTTTTACTCTAATCTGAAGAATATTTATACTCATGACTTGTTTCCAATCAGAATTATGTCATTTTACCAAAGACATAACATCATTAATTCTATTAACCAGTACTAAAAATCTCATGAATACACTTATTTCAACTTCTATGTTTCTTACTCAAATTTAGCTGGTCTAATTACATTTTAGTGAAAGTACCATGTTACTCCTTTTACCCTCTACCCTGTCTCCGCCACACGAAAGTGTCCGTACAGATGTGGGGCACTGCTTTACATCGCACTGAGTTGAGCAGCATGCAGACAGCCACAGTCCCTTCCCCTCTGGTGTGTAAGGGCTCAGGGCACATATTAAGGCTCAGCCCTACATTCTGCAAATGCGTGGGGAGCAGCTGATCACTAAGAGACAGAGAGCAAGGCTGAGTGAACAATGGATTTCTGCTTGGAGAACGAACATAAAAACCTGACCAAGCAAAATGAAAAAGTCAGCTTGACAGTAGCAGATAGGAACGTGTTTGTTTTCTCCTCGACAATTGGAAAAGCAAAGCTACTTTCATTTTGGGGCAAAACAAAATATTTCATTTTCTCTGACAAGAAACATTTTATTTTTACTGTGGGTGTTGCAAAAGCAGCAAAGCAATGGAACAGAGAGATAGAGTTAGACACAAAACCAAGGAGATTGCTCTTTTTTCTACAGAGAACCCCAGGTTTACAACAGCCGCCCTATTACATGCACAAGCTTATTTAACCACTCTCCACCTGAGGAGATTTGAACTCACTTACTGCTCCTTCCAAAATGCCTACAACAAGAAGCCCTTAGTAATTCTGCTTGGATGCTCTGCAACTTTTCCTGTCTAAACTATTCCAATCTGAAATATTCTTCAGGACAATGAGACAAAAGTATTCTGTATCTTGAGGTTTGTCGTGTTCAGAGTCAAGAAACCTGGCAAAAGCACGTTTCACTTAATGTATAAGATCTAACTGACTGATTATAGCTTACATGAGTTTCTACAACACCCAACCACTATTTCCAAAAACCTCTTGCAATGGCAGTTTGAGATATTTTACTTGTATCTTCTTTTCCCAAGAAAAAAGAAAATAACCTACTACCTAACACTCTGAGATTTTCTGTAATATTTTCTCACAGTGGTAAGTCATCATTCCATCTCATTTTAGGAAAATGACACCCCAAAATGGGTGTAGAGGCCATGGGACTTGTTTCTAACCAGCAGGTCCCTTCCTGCACCAATGACACCTTACCCATTGTAGCTGTTTTCTGTCTAACACTTTCCTGAGCAAAATGGCTGGGTGAATGACCACTAATTCATCTCCTATTGAATGCAGAGAAGGAAACATCTACTTCTCTGCAGTACACGTTGATATATCAGGAACATTATCTTTTCCAACACAATATTTCAAACTATTTCTGTTTCTCCACTACAGAATCATTCAGCCCTGTAGCATCATAATACAGCACTGTTTTTATGAATTATGGGTTTCCCCTGAACACCAAAATGCTGAGGCTTTCATTTTGCTTTGCCAGTATACACCAGCAGTTGGAACACAACATTCTGACTCTGCAGCCACACATATTTAGGGGTAGCAGGAAGCAAACCAAGCTCTACTTTGTCCACCTGTAGCTGAAGTACACTGCCAATTAGACTCCACATTCCTCTTCAGGAGAGGCTTTACTATCCTCACAACCCTGTGGTGGCATAGCTGTACCCACGCTTCTCTGCAAACAGCCTAAACTCCCAATAGCAGCCATTACTAAAGTAGATGAGGGCTAGCCCAAATGGATTTGATTTTATGGTGACCTTTTTAGTGACAGCATTTTCAGGGAGGGCTTTCTCAGAGGAGTGAAAGAACAGATGGGCAGCCAAGGCTAATAACTCCGTTCACTTTACTGCATGGGATCTTTTTTTCCCCTGTGCTCTCCAGATGGATTTTCCTGCTTCATTCCTTGCCTGTAGTTTTAGCACATTTCTAAGGCATTATTTATACATGTATTCTTATGGCACAAGCCCTAATAGCATAAACTTCACTGTTCATCTGAAGACCATTTAAAGCACATTTGGCTTGTCCAAGGGATGGTGTTACACAAGACCGTATATACCTTTCCTCGATTCACTTCAGCTTAGAGCTCCGGCTCTTTTCAAAGCCTCCTTTGTATCATGTAGCAAAGCGTTTCTAAGTGTTGCCCTAAACCAAAAGGTTCTGCATAAGGGTCTTAGCGCTCACTGCAGGACTAACTTTCCTTATTGTGAAATGCATTGGGTGCCAATGATAACTAATACAGCAGTCTGAGGAAACAATGTTTTCCAAACAGATTGCTGAAAACATGCAGATGTTTGTACACCTTCTCTTTCTCCCAGGACTTTTCCCAGACCTCTATAACTGCATCAAGAATAATTTTTAAAAAAAACCCAAACATTGGTCATCAACCACTACTTACGGGATGTCTCCAACTGCAGTACTGAAAATATTCCCCTTTTTACATAGTTATTAAGGATGTATGAATTTAGAAGATGTTTTATTGGGTGTGGGTTTTTTCCACCCCTACAGATAATAGCAACGGTGCCCACTCTATGGATTACTTGCCCTAGGCCCTCCAGAGCAACAAGCACATAAAACTCTGCTGCAGGACAGAAGTCATGAAAGAATTGAATGAATTTAGCTCTGTGCATCATAAAAACTTCCTTTTTTTTCTCCAGGATGAAGCCCTCAAACATTTCTTCAAATTCCCCTCATTCCTCCAGCAATTACCCTCTCCTGGTGAAAAGGGTTTGCCATTATTTTATTATTACAAACATCTTTTCATGCTGAGCCTTTTCTGTATTTTCACATTGTTTTCACATTTTCACATTGGTTTTGTTCACCCTTTTATTTACCACATTCCTTTAGGATACTATGTTCAGAAGCCCTTGCTCTGAAGTACACCCATCTTCTTTTGGCCACCTCTATCTTCTGTTTTAATGCTTGTCCTTGGGCTTACTGTGGCTAACATGCTAGTGCTCAACTCAACTAAAAAGACAAAAAAATCCCATTTGATATCAGATTAATATAATATTATCCATTGCCTTTATCAGGAATTATTTTAATCTAGCAGTAGCTTTATCACATGTGGATATGTTTTGATGTGATACAATTCCACTACAAGTCTTGTCTCTTCTCAAACGGTGTGCACTTCTTTTTTTTTTTGTCTTCCAGAATGTGCAACATGATGATCATCTCCACGTGCCTTTTGGGGACACCAACTTTGTTATATATGTTTTCTTGCATTCTTTCAGTATTTTGGATCCTCCATCATGACTGCTGGGTCAGAGGGCAGCATCTGCACTCCCCAAACATGTCTAAACCTGCTTCCTTCACAGTAAAAAGTCACTTTTGTCAACTGTGAGTCCTGAGCTACAAAGTAGCTTCTTTTTTTGATACTTTCATTCCACATATTGCCCATAACCTGACCACAAAACAGGGAAATAGTCTGAAAAAAAAAAAAAAGAAAAAAAAATAAGGAGGGAGAGAGAGAGAGAGAAAATGGCACTTCAGTCACATCACGCATGAAAATAAGTCCATATTTTTTTTATTTTCATGTATTTTCTGTTCAAAAATAAAAAACCTCAGATGATACTTCATTCTTACATCATCCTCATCTCCTTTTTTTTTTCTTCTAAATGCTTCCTCTCATTTGATAATATTCTTTTTAATTTGAGAAACTAGCATTCCACAGTATATTCACAATGATTGTACATGATGGATTTGCAAAGTAGCATAATGAGGTTCTGATTTGTTCTCTGTTCCTTTCACAATAATTCATAATATTCCATCCGATTTTTGACTGCCAGTGAGCACTGTTCTCCTTTTTCCATAAAGCTATCTATTACTACTCAGAATGAGATTTAGGGTTGTAATAGTCAACTCACAACCCATCCAAGACTATGTAAAGTTAGGACCATTCTTTTTTTTTCCCCTTAAGGGCATCATTATCTATCAATCTACATTGAATTTAATCAGCTGTTTTATCATAACATTCTTGGATTGCTTTGCAGCTCTTTATCATCGGTAGATGGTATCATCAGCAAACTTTGTTGCCTCACTATTCAGTTTCTGATCATTTATGAATATGCTAAAAAGCACATTGCAACACAGAATAGCAGACTTCATTGGCAAATTCCTTTCACTGTGACAATGTTTTACCCAAACCCCCCTTTTCCCTAGCTTATAATCCACTACTTATCCATATAAGAATCTTCCTTGTTATTGCATGGTGTCTTAGTACTTAGAAGATTTTGGTGAGAAATCTTGATAAAATGGTTTTGGAAATAATATGGTTATTAAATCCAAAGAACACTGACAGACCTGATTTTTTTTTTTTTTTTTTTTTAACAAAAGATGAAGGCTTATCCCAAGTATATGTTTTCCACTTGATACTCTTCAGAAAAGTTTGTTCCAGCTTACTTCACACCGAATTTACTGGCATGTAGCTCCCTAGATGTTCCCCAGAGACAGTGTTTTAAAAACTGGCACCACTTTAGCCATCTTTGGTACCAAGATAAATTTAAATGACTGGTCATGTATCTCAGTAGTTCAGCTGTTTCATTTCCAAGTTTCTATAGAGCTCTTGAGTGAACGTCATCTCTCTCTGGAGATTTATTCTTGTCCATTTGCTCAGAGACCTCATCCATCAATAACTAGGTTTTAGAAAGATACTCCAACATTTTTCCCCATCAGAAAGGATTACCATCTACAAAAGGTCACCAAGTTCTTCTTGAATGTACATACATATAAAAAAAGAGCTTAATTTTTCAGCTATATTGTATCCTCATCCATATGTTGACCACCTCTTGGATTTGCAGGTTTCCAGCAGGCTTACTGTTTGAACATACCAGGAAAAGGCATTTGTTATTCATGTCTCTGCCTCTTGCAAGTTATTTCTTCAGTTCTCTGAACACATTTCCCGCCCCCCCCCCCCCCCCTTTTTTTTTAACTGGCTTTCTGTTCTCATTTAGCTACAACTCAACAATTTTAAGGAATTCTACACATTTGCAGAAACCTTATTTACTCATGGCATGTTTACTCATGTTCTTCACTCATAGCATCCTAGCATAGCATCACAGTATTCAAAGACTTCCTCCCACAACACACACAGGCAATATGCATTTGCTCTGAGTTGTCAGAATGTTTTGAGGGTTTTTTAATGACAATTATTCCACCTGGAGAAGTTTTACTTCTGCCTATACATCAGGCTCTTTTAAAAAAAAATTCCTTCCATCTTCTATTTTATTTTGACAATTTTAATTTAAATTTAAGCTTTATTTACCACATAGTATGAGTCTCATTCTAAAATAACAGTATTAAACACCCTAAACCAGTCATTTTGCTGTTTTCCTACTGTTTTTCTCTTTTTTCCCCCCCTCAAAGCCCCTCCAGTTACAAAGTGAAACACTTTTTATACTTCCTTTCAGGTTTTCCACACATTTTAGTACTAACAAGATTCTCAGTTACCCCATTCTTCCCAAAAAGAAGTATTCATAAGTTCCAGGCACTTGGAAAACAAACAACTTTAGTTATTTTCAAGACTATCCTTGATTCTGCTGTCCTAAGTTTGAAGATGATTTTGGAAAACTGGAAGGGGTTCTGAACTGATTTACAGCAATGAAAAGCCTGCTTTTCAGCAAATGACCAAAAAAAAAATCCAAACCCCAAACCTAAGATACCACTCATTCACACATCCAAGATATGATTAAGGGGTGAGCTAGTTCCAGTGAAAGTACTTCTACTAGGAGAACTTTTATTATTAGAAGTCCCCTATGATTAGTAAAATATAAAGTTCAACAACACGAGATAAAAAAGGGTTAAAAATCCTGGACAGGTGTGTTGGGTTTGCATGGCAAGGTTTTGGTAGCGGGGGACGACTACAGGGGTGGTTTCTGTGAGAAGCTGCTAGAAGCTTCCCCTGTGTCTGACAGAGCCAATGCCAGCCGGCTCCAAGACGGGCCCGCCGCTGGCCAAGGCCAAGCCCATCAGCACCTCTGTGATAACATTTTTAAGAAGGGAAAAAACAGTTAGAGAGAGCTTTTGCAGCCAGAGAGAGGAGTGAGAAGATGTAAGAACATCTGCAGACACCAAGGTCAGTGCAGAAGGAGGGGCAGGAGGTGCTCCAGGCGCCGGAGCAAGATTCCCCTGCAGCCCGTGGTGAAGACCATGGTGAAGCAGGCTGTCCCCCTGCAGCCCATGGAGGGAGGATGAGGGGGTGTAGCGATTCCACCTGCAGCCCGTGGAGGACCCCACACCAGAGCAGGTGGAGACACCTGAAGGAGGCTGTGGCCCGTGGGAAGCCCATGCTGGAGCAAGCTCCTGGCAGGACCAGTAGACCCGTGGAGAGAGGACCCCACGCCAGAGCAGGTTTGCTGACAGGACTTGTGACCTCGTGGGGGACCCATGCTGGAGCTTTTTGCTCCTGAAGGTCTGCACCCCATGGGAGAGACCCACGCTGGAGCAGTTCATGAAGGACTGTCTCCCGTGGGAGGGACTCCATGCTGGAGCAGGGGAACAATGAGAGGAGTCCTCCCCCTGAGGATGAAGAAGCCGCAGAGACAATGTGTGATGAACTGACTGTAACCCCCACTCCCCGTCCCCCTGTGCTGCTGAGGGGGGTGGAGGTTGAAGCCAGGAGTGAAGTTGAGCCTGGGAAGATGGAAGGGGTGGGGGGAGATGTTTTAAGATTTGAATTTTTTTCTCATTCCTCTACTCTGTTTTACTTAGTAATAAATAAGATGAATTTCCTAAGTTCGGTCTGTTTTGCTCGTGACGATACTTAGTGAGTGATCTCTCCCTGTCCTTATCTCGACCCATAAGCTTTTCATTGTACCTTTTCTCCCCTGTCTAGTGAAGGAAGGGAGTGATAGAGCAGTTCTGGTGGGCACCTGTCCTCCAGCCAGGGTCAACCCACCACAACAGGTAACGGTTTAGGTTTCAGTAAAGGATGATGCTTATCCCTGAAGCACACTAGGATAAGGATGCAAGATAATGAAATAGTGGGATCGTCATTATTCCTCAGTGGATACCTGGAACACACACACACACACAGAGGGGACTCAAAGACTGAGAATTCAATTGATGTTGTTAGCTCCAACACAGTTTTTTGGGACAAAAGGGAAGAGAGGAGCATCTCTATGAAACCTTCAGCTATATACCGCAACAAAAGGAGATGAAAAGCATGGCTAGCTGCAGATGGCAGCCCATGGAAGAAAAAGACAAGGGCAAGTCAAAGGACTAGACTTGTGAATATGAAAACAAACTGAGAAGGCGGTTTGATGCCTCAGAGAATAAAAAGAAAATGAAGGGTAGCAAGAAGGAAGAAAACGGATGCTAACTCTGAAATAAGATGACGATACCAGGCATTGGAAACTGAAGGGGAATCAAATCAGTACACAGAACCACTGAAGAAAACCAGAAGGGACCTTCAGAGCCTGAGACAGAATTAAAAGTGGCACACAGAGAAGAAGGCTGGAGATTCACAGCACCATGTTGAGAGGCAGGTCTGTGTGACCACAGCCTTCTTATTACTGGTTGTTAGTCTGGTCATGGAAAGGGATCAAAATCCAAAATGGTATTGTCTGTTAGGGGCAACTGGCAGGTGGACCTGCAACTGAGAAGCCTCATAAGGAATCTGGAAAACAATGACAGACCCTCAAAACCAATACTGCCCAATTCCCACTGGAAAAAAACTATCTAGGACTGTTTCAGGAAAGACTTGCAAACAAGTAGACATTTGTATGAACTTCAGGGACATCAAGTCTCCAGAGAAGGAGTAAAAAGCCCAATAAGAGAAAAAACTAACCAATAGCCAAATGATGAGTGGTACAAGGAAACTACTGTATTGTTTGACTGTTGAGATGCATGTATTGAAGGAAGTCATTTTTCAAAAGAAAAATTTGACTTGAATGCCCAGGGGAATAGCTACCTGTGATCAAAGCCAATACAACTGATAAGAACAGTTTTAAACTGAGAAATGACAGCTCTCCAAACACTAGTGCAAAGACAAAATATAGAGTAAATGAGAATTCAGAAATGGATCTAAAAAACCTGTGGTAGCAGGAGAACATATGGTAAATAAAAAGAATTAAGACTGTGAACAGCAATCAGGTAACAGGAGATGACATGCCCGAGTCTGCTCTGTATAAGCAACAGAGTAAGAAACAACTCTGATGTGTAAACAACTCTCAGGAGTTTTCTCAGCACAATGGAAGATCTTGAAATACTTTTACAGAATGTGAAAATGAATGTTAAGGAGAACAGAAGCTTGATAATATAGACTTCAGAACAGGAGTATAGATATAGAAGGACAGATACCATTCAGGAAAGATAATACTAAAGATGAGAGCAGTGGGATATGTAACAAGATATTACGCGTTATGAAGGAAAGCACGGTTTTTGATAAAAGTACATTTTTAAAAAGATAAAGATTTTCTGCTGGAATCAAGGTGAAAGTTTTTAAAAGATCTCTGGTCAGATTATAAGAGATCCCTGGTCAGATATAAATATGAATAAAGATCACAGTAACATCATTGGAAAGAGAAATACTATTAGATATTGTGACAGGAGAACTTCCCGAAAATTATTACAACTGACTATAGACAATAAAAGCAGCTAATGACATTGGTAGAGTCAACCCACTCTTGGATGTTACAGCCAACAAACCTGTGTAACAAATAGCCAAAGCTAACAAAAACATACACTATTTAAATTTGATTTTGTCATGTAATGAAGATTTAAATAGTTTATAATTGAAAGCTGAGTTAGCATAAATTAAATCAAGTGCTAAAATAATAGTTTCATAACTCAATTATCAACTTCAAAAGGGTAAACGTCAGTAAATCCAGAGAGCTCTTCCGAGAACTCAGATGAACTGAGGAATTCAGAGGCTGGAATCTTTAAGTCAAAGATGCTAGGACAACTAAGAATCTGTATTCTAGACATGCGAAGGGGACTCTAGATCTGATTAAATTAAGAACCATTGCAGGACAGGCTACTAGCTACAAGCAAAGAGCCAAAAAATGCAGGAAGGATTATCAGGGTCATCTAACCTTTACAACAACATGGAAATTGAATGGGACTTGCCAAATTTTCCTGGCATACTACAGCAAAGCAAAAAAAAAAAAAAAAAAAAAAGGCAGATCATGATTTGGTGAGTTTGAACAAAGATCAATGACAGCCTAAATTGGACCAGAAGCTGATTTAGTATTTTGCATCTGTTTTCAAACAGATTTTGATGACTATCAAAATCGGCATGGATAACAACAGGAATACAGAACAGAAATTATCATGAATGAGGTAAAAATACCAAAAATTCAAAGCACTATGTACTCTTGACTGGGAAAGAGTAAAGCTTCTTCACAGTAATACCAACAGACATAATAAGGAGGAGATTGCAACCTCCCCCCTTGCTTCCTCATCAGAGGACAGAGTAGAAACTATCATGAGCAAGACCTGCCAAAAGACACCTTATTTAAAACCATGCACATGTAAGCTCAGAAAAATAACATGCTACAGGTGAAAATAGGCTGCATAAAATGGCTCAAGAATTTATTAAGTCTGTTTCTCTCACACAGTTCAAACTAATACTTGAACACCCGCATCCCCTTTCACCCCTCAAGAAAACCGTTTTATTTGGCTTCCTCACGCAGAAACAACAAAAGCCAGCATAAAACCTTGCTGCCCCCACGCACACACCAATCTAAAATCCTTTGGTGTGGCAGCTGTATATCTTAATACCCAGGAGAGCAGGCTTCACAAAATTTAATTACAGGTGGGAAACTAGAATAACTTTGTAGGACAGGAAGCTATGTCACTCCTCAGTGACAGAACAGCAGAAAATGACTTCAAATACCAACACAAATTTCATCCCAGTTGCCAACACAGAGTTCACACACTACGAAACTATGAGCAACCACCCCATCCCAGGTCTGGCTGCAGAGGCTGTTGATTACAGCAGGTAATTCTGCAGTTACTCTGGGAGGAAGTACCTTGGGCTCAGCCAATTTGGCAATATCTAGCTTATCTTAACTGTCTCCAAACTGTATGTTCCTCCTTCAAGGCTGAGATTCCCATCTCTTTCTCCTTGCACCACATTGAATTAGCTACCACTTGCAGCTGATCATTTTAGCGAAGACTGATAACAAAAAACACATTAATGACATCTGCCTCCTAGGACTTATTTGTCCAAAGTAACAAATTTGTCCATCCACAGAATGACAATTCCCCTGACTTTCCTCTTAATGCTAGAGCATGCAGCCAATTATTTCTTGCTACCCATGCAACTTATTTCCTATTTTCTGCCATTATCTTCCTGATTTTGCTGTGCTTCTCAGAGTAACCTGATCTTTCCTCTTCCTCTCTGTGTTCTTTCACCTAAGGCAAATGAAGAACAACTGATTTTAAAAAGCTGCTATCTTACTATGTTTCTTATCTTTCAAGGAAAATGGAAAATTATGTATGTCCTTACTACTCATGTATTTAAAGAATCTCTGCCTCCCTTTGGATCCCTTATCTCTCAGACAAGTTTCCTGGAAAATTATATCTTCCAGATGTTTGAGTTTACTGAAGTCTACTTCCCTAAAATCCACCATTTCTGTCTTGCCAGTAGTCCTCCTAGGCCACCACTTCCTGATCACTGTTTCCTATCTTACTTTCAGCCTGAACAGTCTCAGTTCACTCCCAAAAGCAAAAATCAAATCTAGAATACTTTCATCTCTAGCTGTTGGGGCATTTTGTTTTTTCCGCAATTTGTATCAAAAAACATCACCAGTGCATTTCAAGGACCTGTTGAATAGTCTGTGTCCTGCTATATTCTTTTCCCAACAGAAATCCAGACAGTTAAAATCCTCTGTTTAATCACTAAATCTTGTACTCTGGACAATTCTACAAATCACTAGCAAAAATCCCTATCCAGCTGATCATCCTGGTTCAGTGGCTTATCATGAACTCTCATTATTGTAGTGGTCTTGGGGTTTTTCCACCTTCATCACTGAGAAAACCCGAGCAGGCTTAGCACCCCTCTGCATTCTGCATCTCAGAATATGAGAACGCACCTCTTTTTGATATTTTGACAACTTCCCCAGACAAAATCCCCTATTAACTTCTCTGTCATGTCACATCACCTCTCTTCTGTTTCAACTAAATCATAATTTTGATCATGTATTAAGACTTCATGTTTCCTCCTGCTTATTCCTTCTTATCATGGACCTCTAAGAGGTCCATCAGACTGAGCCAACTGTCTACATAGACTTGAATAAGGCTGTACCTCCTAGTTTTTGTCCTGGTCCAAGACGGTTGTATATGCAGTTAGACTTTTTTTATCTTCTTTCTCTTTTATAGAAAGCCCTCTTCTTACTAGGTTAGTGAACTGGTAAGTTCAGCTGATAACAACACACTTTTTCCATTTTTCTGAACCTCAGAAACTGTTAAGTATCATATCAGATTGGGTATTCAAAGAGGCAACACATGTCCTGGACTGTCAGATCAACAGGTTGCTCTCTCCATCAGTCTCAAGAGACAGTCATATTGCTTCCTCCTAGGAGCAGTGGGTGGTGAATCTTACCACCTATTGCCTACGTAAGGTTTCCTTCTTATGCCGTGAGTGGTGGATATTAATTTGCTGCTAGGATGGCATACTTATGCCTGATCTCAACTTCCCCATTTTGCATAGTAGTATCACTGGTGCTTCTCAACCTGATCACCTTCCCCTCCAGGTCACCTATTTGTTTTCACTTCCCATGAAGCACTTCTTCTCCTTGTTAATCCTCACTGGCAAAGATATGTAGTAGACATCTCCCATTCACTTCAGAAGCAGAGTAGAGTGTGTGGCCTCTTTCTGAAGGACCCCTGCTACATACAAAACAAGAGCTGGGAGCCAATACAATGCTGGTTCACCATACAACATGTTCATCATTTTTCCATATAATGTGATACTTATTAACCTTCCTTAAACCCCATTTTTGGTACTACTATTTTTAAAGTTCTCCCAAAAGATCACATCTTACTTGGCTAGAATAGCAGCAGAAACAACTCGATTCAGCCTTCAGCTTCTTCATATCTTTTTAGCCTATGTATCATCAGACCTTTGGACATTATCAAAACTTTCATCTCATCTGATGAGACTAAGTACTCAGGAAGCCTTACTAAACAGCCCAAGAATATACTTGGCATTAAAAAAAAAAAAAATTTTTTAATGCCAAGTGTATTCTTGGGCTGTTTAGTAAGCCAAGACCTTTCTTCTTTGGTGTCCTGTGTTTCTTACTCTCCTAGTTATTTGCCTGCTGATCTTTTCAAACCTTTTCAACCAAACTGGATTCTTACAACCATTAGGAAATGGTTCCAGTGGAGGTTTTAACCTGGAAAGATACCAAAAAAAGAACCTAATGCGACATTTTGGACAATGGACATTTTGGTTCTACTTTAAATTAGTAAGTTTTGAGTGAATGATCCTGTGGACAGACTATTTTGGCTATGTAGAATGTCAACTGTTTATACTGTCTCTGCTTAAAATACCTTTGAGAGGATTATGTAGTACATTTTCTAAGGACTATAATTGAAAGCCACCAAGGTTGCATTAAAATCCTCAAAATCAGGTTTTAACAGAAATCAAGAAAAAACAATTCAAAATATAAGTTGTTGGAGATGCATTTTTGCACACAGTAAGGACAGCAGAACAGATGTAACAGAATGGCAGAAACATAACCAAGAATCTCTTTCCAAAACGTCTACCATTTAGAGTGTCAGTCTACCACCTGTCACTAAGGTGGGAGTATTAACATAGCTCTGTTCTTCTGCTAGCACAGCATGTAACCACATCTTCTTGCAAGATTACAGTCAAAGTGAATAGTTACACATTTTTATACCTTCTGAGGTTATATCAGAATAGACTGACTCTTTGAATTTCAGTTTAAGCAAAACATTTTCCCTCTCACAAACTTGCATGAACACTTACATCAATATTTTCAAGACCTACTCAAGTTCTGGGATTTGGTTTTGTCATGTAAAACTCAACAAATGTTTGGTTTGCTTCAGTAAAAGCTGGAGTGTCTTCAGCACCTCTGCAATCTCTAATTGCAGCATCCCTGAAATTATTTCCAAACATCAGCCCCAAGGAATAAACAGCCTGATAAAAAGCACATAACACATTTCAGATCACATTTACTCAGAGAAAGCCATTAATCAATCATGATTCATATGAGCTACTGGTATCTCTATGTAGGAGATAGATAGAAGTCTGGTGATTTTGAAACATGACATAGCCTTGGAAACCCCTTTTCCATTTCACCAATAAGCATACAAATCAAATACTAATTGTTCCTATTTCTTAAAACAATTGCTTAAACTATAAGCTTAAAATCCAAGCTTTTTGATTTTATCAAGAAGTGTCTAATTATGCAAGCTATATCTTCCTTATTTTTTCTTTTAAACATATGTCTTCTGGTATGTCTTTTCTAAGACTCTTCCATTTCTTTTAGCCTTTATGTACATTGTAATAAATACTTGACCACCACTCATGTGGTCAAACCTATGTTAGTTTTCAGACAGCTATCTCGGGTACCCTAGCATTACACATCTTAGCTCAACTTGGGCACTTACACCTTAATTTAGGTTCTTGGATAGCTTCATTTGAATTTTATAGCCTGAGTTCTGTGCTGCCACAGCCATGCTCATCAGTTACTTAATGTAATTGGATTCCATTTGTGTCTACATAACCCGTAACCATACAGTCTTTCAAAGAATAACTGTGTACACTTACTGTGAGCCATGAAAAGAAAACTTATCACCCTCTCTCCAGCTTTGATAAAAACCTGCTATTGGCTTTTCATCAGTATCTGTTGCGGCTCAGACTTCAGCAGTGCCATGTCTCTGTCTGATCACGATATCATTACTCTGCAGATTTTCCAGCTGGTCAAGAGCCTGACCACTAGGATTGCTGACTCTAAAGAGCCAAACGCAGACAGTGTCTTAGTCACAGAAATTCCTCATACTCCTAAAGAGTGAAAATACTCCTTAGACTTACCCAACACTCACTGGTGCATTTACTTCTCTTTATAAAGCTCAGATTTTCTGTATAAGCCATTGATCTTGTCAGTCTTTTTGTTTTTTTCAAGACTGTTCAAGCCCATGCATGCAAGAATCCGTTTTGAAATCCAAGGAGGCCAGCACAGCTGGTTTTAACCATGTCAGTGCCAAGTCACATTCAAATGGATTTCCTTCTCCATGCACAAAAGCAGCTATTTTTAAAAACTGTAAAACTGCACACATCTGGTAGTGCTTACAGTACTAGTAATCCCTATATAGTATATGTTGTCATCACTAGTAGAAATTCCCCCTTCCTTGACCGTAGGCCCAAAGGACACAACTTCTTTTTGAAGCAGCTGTGGTTTATTTGAGCTTAAGTTCAGATTTTTGGCCATACACTTATCACAGATTATTAGTAATGTTTCAGTTCTGGAAGCGTCTACCACATAACACGAAGTCATCATACCATGCTATAAATATTGAGACATGTATACCACACTGTATTCTTTATTATCCTACCTCTTTCAGCTCTTGCAGTTTGCAATTCAAAATCCTGAAGAAACAAACTACAAATAGGAGACAGGGATAGTGAACACCCATGCTTCTTGATACATTTATTGAATAACCTCCAACAACTCTTTCTTCTCTGATGGGGTTATTTGGTCAGATGGCTGCTTAATGGTTCAGTGTTCTTCAGAAAACAGCTTATGCTACCCCCATCCATTACATCCATCATGGTTTTTTTGTTCCTTTAAAAAAATCCTACCAAAGTCCTGAAACAAGAGTTTCTCATTTCCTTTTGTGCTTTGTTTCTAGTCCCACTTCTACCAGATAAACAGCTTCATTCTATGCAGCATCTCTCCTGTTTGTTGCGTATTTGCTGTTTGTGAGAGTTATCTGGCAAAACCGTCAGGAAGCTGTTTCTACTTCAAGGAATTCTGCTAATTTCATTCCATTAAGAAAGTTTCAAGACAAGACTCAACAAATCCTTCCTCTTCACTAAGCTCCCATTCATTACATGTAGCTGCCATTATGGTTTCTATCCCTGGAGCCAGGAAACTTTGTTCACTGAAAAAAAACCCCAACTGTGAAAACATACTGCTTTCATGCCATTTGCCTCACCTAGCCCACATCTGCATGAGGAACTTCCATGGATGAACTTTTAGGATGTTTTCCCTGCCACTTATTAAGCAGTAATTTATCATATTGGAATCCAAACCAACTATTATTTTAACCCTTATTTTTGCTTTCCAGCTTTCTTCTTCAAATTTCAGACATCAAATCTGCAGGCTCAGTTATCTCAGCTTTGGATAAATCCATGTTTATCAACCACAGCCTATTTGATTTCAACCAGTTAGAAGGATTCACATTGCATCAGGGAGCAGCAAGGGCCAGCTGCTCCCTAAGGGAAGGCTGACCCCAAGCTGAGGATGACCCAGCGTAGGCAATGCCCTCGCTGACCAGGGCACAGCCCCACGGCACCTGAACACAGCACACAGAGCAGGGTACTTACTGGTAACAGGGCCCTCTGATAGCCCCAGACAAGGCAAAGCGACGAACCAGCTCCAGCGTCGGTGCAGGCAGTCCGGTCAGGTGCAAAAGGAGACAGGACTGGAAATAAGGTTACAACACAGATCCAAAGTCAATTCGGAAAACAAAGACAAGATGGAAGACAAGCAGTAAAGTACATCTAAAGGCATCCATCCAGGAAACAAGCTACCTACAACAGAGGTCTGAGGCCCCTCCAGGAGTTAGAGGCACACTCACACTATAACTTGAGGGACACCTGAAGTCCTAAGCCTGAGCTGAAATGGGCTGTGGGCAGAGGCCCCCAGGTAAATCTGGTCAGGGCCACTAAGGCCTGCTGGTACTCTCAGAGCCCCGCTGTTTTGCAGTTTCTATTTATTTCCTACATGTTTACTATTCTGATTTCATTTTTTATCACATCTACTAACAGTTTTCCTTGCCCAAAGAGTCACCGCCCCAATACACTTCTCAGCCAAACCTGCGTTATTGCTCTTCAGCAACTAAAATTTTAGGGTAACTCTTGCAGTTTTATTTGCTGCTTCTATTTTATATCCTTCCATTTCTCTAACAGCTGAATGACTTTCATATTTGACATTTGTGACTATCAGCTCTACCCAAATTTACAGATATGGTATTTGTCCAGATCATTTTTCTTTTTTTGTTTTGTTTTCCACAGAATGACCAAATAACTGAGTTTGGGGTTTTTCCCTTAATTTTTCAGTACTGCTAAAATGTTGGAAATAGCTATTGGCCATGTTTTCTTGGGCCTGGTTTGGAAGAAGGCTTCACAGACCTCTACAAGGTCTGGGTAGCCAAGTATCTTTCAAAAGTTGTGATCTGCCATACAAGCAGCTCTTGGCCAGGCAAGCCAATTTCCAGAAAAACACTCAATTCTTCCAGCTCCACTCTTACCATTCACTTATTCTGACCATTTTGGAAAATGGGATATTAAAATAAATGAACTATGATGTTTTTCCTCAACCTTTTACCAGACTAACCTTCTTGTGAACTTTTCATGGGCTGCAAACCCAGTAACACACATATTACAGATGTCTCTTCCAACTGGGACACGGCGCTTGCCCAGTCCCACATCCTAACAACTAGTTTCTTCCCAAGCCTGTAGCTCCTTCATTTGCTTAGTGGTGTGATTTGGTTGCTCTCCGAGTTCAAACTGAAGTTGCTCCGTTCTGGTCAGTAGTAGCGTGTTTGCCATTTACTAGCACAATTTGCTCCAGTTTGGTCTCACAGGAATACTGATCACCAGTTTGCTCCTTGGAAACTGGATCCTAGAGCGCAGCCTCTTTTCACTAACAAGTTGGCTGACATTTATAAATCTGTAAGCTGGCTCTATGACAAGGCAGAGACAATGGGCTCACGATACCTTTGTTTAATTAGGAATTACCGTATAAAGTAAACCAGCATGAATTAATTTCTTTTATCACAGGCCCAAGTCTTACAGACTTTATGCCAAATTAGCACTCCCTTTTTAATTTATGACAATTGCCCAACTTCTCTTTCACCTCCTTTTCTCTGCCTCACTCTGAGTCAATTCAGCAAACTTCATGTATCTTGGTCAACTTCTCAAATACACCTTTGACTTGCACTTAAGTCCCAGGTTTAGGCGTACCACTGCATAAGAATTTAAGCCATTCCTTATATGTCTGCTACATTCATGTTTGCAAACAAAAATGCCAGTAAAGTTCACGACAATAATTTCATAGTAAATAAAGACAGCAATCACATAACTTATATTCCATAGTTGTCAATCTGTTCATAAGGCCTAAACTAACATTTTAATGTTAATTTCCACAATTGATGTTCATAGTATACTACACGCAAAAGTGAAAAGCCAAGCTGTGCTTGCATCTCTAGGGTTGTGACTGTCCCAGGCAACGCATGCCTTTATAACACTTTTCCACGGGCGTCTGAGAATCTTCATGTCTTCTCCCTCCCACACAAAACCTCCACTAAAAGTCAATTAAAAAAAAACCCAAAACTCAGTTATCTTCCGGGTGCTACAAACCCATCGTTAGTACTGCCTAGCAGGCATAATTTAAGGCCCAAGATCTTTACTCATGGATTTATCTACCTTACAAAGACAGTCACAGTTTCTTACATCAGGAGATGCTTATCCAAAGGGATAACAGGAGCTGATGGAAAAAGAAGTGGTCAAGGACGCAACTCTGGATCTGCTTCGTGTTCAAGGCCGACACTGGAGCAAGAACCTCGGGGCTGAGAGCTAAGGAGCAGACCTGACCCCGGGGCACGTCCGGGCAGCCTTCTCCTCACTTTTGCCAGCGCAGACAGTCCCTTCTGGCCAGCCCTCGCTTCCCCACTGCACAAGCACTGCTTGGGAGGCGGAGGAGGAACTAGAGGGTTCCCGCACGCTACCCTCCCGCTCCGCTTCGCACCGCCGAGCAGCAGCACCCCGCTCACCCCGGGCAGAGCTGCAGGCAGGCGGCGCCGGCTGGAGCCGCTCCTGGCCCCGCTCCAGTCCCCACGGCGGCCAGAGGAGGGCGCCCGCCCCGCTCCCCGCTCCCCGCCCGGCCGCCCGCCAGACAGGGCGGGAAGGCGCGCAGGCCGGCGGAGGCGGTGGGTATCCTCGGCCAGGCCCCACGTCCGCAGCACCCGCCGCCGCCGAGGGGGAGAAGGGAGAAGGGGCCGAGGGAAGCGCCGTGTTCCTTCCCCGGGGCGCTGGAGAGAGGGGCTTGGAGACCGGCTGCCCGGGGCTGCCCGAGGGACAGGGAGCCGCTGGCCTCCGCCTCGGCTGCTCGGCACTCGGCAGAGCATCGTTCACGGCCTCGGGATAATACTATTCCCTTTTTTTTTCCTCTTTCTTTTCCGTTTGTTTTTTTTTTTTTTTAAACAAAAATACCCCTGTAGTTTATTTGGTAATTTAACGGCATATGATTTAAATCAATATAAAATTCAAATACTTTTGTGCCACCTGTTGGATTTTGCCACTAATTACATGTAACTGGAAGCACACTTCTGTCTTTGGTCTGAGAAGTATTTCCCATAATGTTACTAGGTGCCCTTATGAAAATACTATTTCGTTTGCTGCTTAGAAATATTTTCTCTCTGGGCAGGCAGATAGAGCTGTTTTTTCCTCATAAAAATTTATAAATTATAGACAACATTCAATGAAGGCGCAGTGTGATGCGGCGCTGGAGTCAGAGTTCTTGTGATAATGCAATAATTATTTGGAAAGGTTATTAAGGGAGAAACTCCAGTCTGAAAGCCCAGGAGGTGGAAATGACCGGTTCCAGGCACACAAAGCCATAAACGCACCTGACAGTATCCGTGGGCCAGGAAAGGGAGGGGTACACCAGGCCTGCGTTTTCCTCACGCCTGTGAATACACAAACAAGAACCAGCGCTGCTGCTCAGACTATCAATCATGGGCGGTCATACAACACAAAGCATGCTGAATGTTATACAGTTGAGACTCTCTCAAAAAATAATTTTGTTCGACCCTTCTTCACCAGCTGTCAAGTCATAATGTCAGGATACATTTTATTGTGTAAGAATAACCTGATTTTATTTCACAGTACAGTGGCCAGATTTATTTATTGCATAGTAATTTTATTTTAGAGTGTCCAGGTATAAGTGAACTGCAAATAAAACCACATTCCTCTAAGAATCTGAAAATTAACCAACAATTTTATCTGGATTTCTCTAGAACAGATAATGACCTGTGGGTTATCAAGTGTCGTACTTGTTATTCCTTCTCCGCATATAATCACACCGCAGATACCTTACTGTTCTCTGAGATCAGGAGGTGTAGAAGCATGTACAGAAATGCAAGTGCACGGGGAAGGAGTGGCCCGCTTTCCTTCTTCCCAGCTGTAACTGCTAAACTGAACGCGGGAGGTCTCCATGATGTCACCTTCATACAGTGACAGGTGAAAGGCCCACCTCTGCTTCTCATGAAACATTGGGTGACTGCCATCCCTTCAAGGGATGGGAAAGGACACCAGAACCCAGAAATGTTCTTCCATGGCAACACCAGACATAACTAAAGCCTCAAAATCGCTTTAATTTACCTCCATTTACATCTTCTTACATTATTTTCCCATTTTTAAACAGAAAGTATACAGGACCTGTAATGTATAAAATTGGGAGTTGGTGTCGTTTTCAGTTTTGCATGCAAATACAGCCATCTTTTTGGTACGTATGTTTCCACAGTGCATTCTACATTTACATTAAAATGCAAAAGTTTAAAAAGACATTGAGTACGTTTAATGAAAATACACGTTTTCTAAACTCTGTTTTTTAACCGAAAGCTGGCAAAAGACTTAAATACAAAATTAAACTACAAAATTAATAAACTGTATCAGGCAAATACAGTATTTCAGTGCTGACATCTGTCAATCTGATTCGCAGAAGGCTTTAGTGGTAAATTTGGCTGAGTCTTCTATTAGCAAACAGTATCTTTAAACTGACTCCATTGACCCCAATTTTATCTACTTTGGATTTTGTGATAACCCTGCTTCAAAATCTTCCCTGGTTTTATGAAGACAATTTTCCACTGTTTGAACAGTCATAAATGGACACAAAATGTACAAGATGACAGAAAATCACACCAAGTAAAATTAAAGTGTTTACACACCAGTATTTTGCTCTTGGCAAGTGCCTAAGTGACTTCACAAGATGCAAGTCAGTGTGCATTACATATTACATATTGTCTTTTTAGACCAGTCCATAGGCAACATGAGCACGTCCCAGGGCCCCAGCACAATGGCTGGTTTTTTGTTCAGTTTCTAAAGACTCATAAATAGCATCTCAGGCTTTAGTTCCTAATGTGGTAAAAAAATATGATGGCTTGGACTAAACTGAAACCAAATTATTTAAAAAATGCACAACTGACTTCTCTGCTTTCATTCCCATCAACTTCCCTCTCATGTGGATTATATTAATTATTTGTTATAAATTTATTGCTACGTATTCAAATAAGCCAAGAAGCAGGGAAAACAGAGTCTTACACCATTTGAGATCTTTCCTTCAGGAGAAAAAAAAATAAAAGAAGCAGTTCCCGTTTAGCTAGTACTTTTAAAAACAACTGTAAATAAGGTGCTGAAATCTCTTGTGCAGTGGAATTTAAAATTTAAGGAGCCTTTTTTAGAGGGGAGGAGTCAGTAAAAGTTTAGTCATTGTAAGCCAAAATCCAGAGGGGTATGTCAATTAAGGAGGAAACAGTGATTTTTCTGATCCTCTTTCTTAGTAAACCTGGGTAGACTTCTTTGATGCAGGAGAAAAAGGTTTGGCTTGGTATTGATACCAATCCTTTCTGGAACGAAGGAAAAGCTATAAAAGATCTAAAAGGGGCACCCTGCAATAACATCAGAGACCTGCAGAAGTCATGACAGATATGATGTCTCAGCTGCACGAAGTCACAAGGAACGCAAATATAAACATTCGCTGTAGAGGTGATTGGATCCCTGCCTGGGAGGGAGACCTTCAGGCGCTCGCTGAGCTCTTTGCCGTTTGAACTGCAGAATGAGGTAGCCCTTTCGCAGTGACAGGTATGCCTGGAGGCGAGCACAGAGAAGGAAATCCTGCACAGAAGGAGGAAGAAGGAGGAAGGTTGAAGGTTCTTCTTCAACCAGGAGAACCGTATAGCCTAATCTAGGAAGCCATCTTCATTAGAAAATGTTCCCTCAATCTCTTCTTCCTGGCGAAGAGCTTAATGCTACCTAGGATGCAACTTTCATCAAAAGACATCCTTTTCAATTCTTCCGTGATTTTCATTACTGTGCTATGATTTCTCAGCTCATAATATAATTTTAGTTTTAATGCCTTTATTTTACAGGCCACTCAGAAGGGAGTTAAGTTCCTTTTTTCCATTCTGCTGCATTTGAAAAGCCCTGTGTTTTTCTCTTCTCCCTTTCCATGTATTCCTGCAGATTACTCCAGGAGCAACAATTTTGTTAACTGCTCTGTGTGACACCTTGCTTAATCTATATTCTTCCTCACTTCTAAAGAAGGCATAAAAATAGGCTAATTATGGGGGCAGAGCGGTTGAAAACATATAAAACTCATATTTATCTTTTGAAATAATAAGAGTTACATCCACAATTCAGGCTCCATTTTTCCTGAAAAAAGGTTCTGCATTGACTGCAAACAGGCTATAAAATATTTTCTGTAGATGTGGAAATATACTACTGTGGGCAGAGTTTGGAGAAATGGGCACAGACTGTGCAGTAATGTATGGGATATAGTTTTCCTGGTTCATAAGGTATACATTTTAGGTGATGGTCTCTGTGTTTCAATAACTGTGGGAGGAAACCTGACTTTAAAAAGTGCATCCATCTTCCTAGACAAAAGAAAAGATCAACTTCCCAGAAACTTTTGTCACGGAGTCAATTCTTGCACAATGACAGTAATGCTAAATAAATCATTTTTTTGAATTACAAATTGTGAATCCATCACCCTGGACAAATGTTATTCATCTGAGTGGGGGGAAAAAGGATGAACTAAGAATAATTGTCTACATGTATTCAAAAGAGAATCTGATTTGTCCCATTTTGGAGTGCCAGTGCCAAAGTTGTTGCCAGCTTTTAAAATCTCTCCTTTGAAGTAACACGTGTGTGGTTAAAAGCCAATTAGAGAACTGTGGTATGATTTGGTGATGCAAGGCAAGGGGCACAGTTTAAAGTGTCATTAAAAATCTACGCTCTTTACAGACTTAGATAAGGCCTTTCTTTCCGTTAGTCATGCTTGCACATCCTATTCAGTGTAGTTACCAGAGTGATATTAACAAGAATTAATGCGTAAAAATAATGCCCTCACTTTGCATTTTCTAACACAGTCTCTTCAAGGTAAGCTTTTCGGCTGTTTAAAAAGTGTAATGACTGACTATACTTTGAAGCAAAAGGAACTGTTCTCTCCAGCCAAACAATGTGACCCCATCCTCCATCACTGCCCTAACTAGCTGTAAGCTGAAGGTCGTATTCTTCCCTTCAGTTCACACTAGCAGAATTTATCTACAAGCGTCAGCAGGAAGCAGTTAATTTACCTGACAAATCATAAAACAATATTTTGTGATGTAAAGAAACTTTGGACTCTGCCAATGTGCCATTCAATATATATGTATGATGAATCATCAAACAAATATTCGAGGGCATGGGGAAAAAAATAAATCTAGGTTTGGCCCACATGCCAATCAATCAGAGATTGCCTGAAGAATCACGAAACACATTTGGAGACAAGTAAAATATTTCTGGGCTCTGCCAGGGTGCTGGGCCGATCAATCACGGTGCGGCTGATGAATCATGAAACACGCTCTGCAGCATGTCAGCACACATACGAGGTTGGCACAGTTCTCATCACCCTGAGTTTGTCTTGCAGTTAAATTGACTGAAGGTGAGTTATAGGACTGTTGTTTCTCCCACCTACTGACCTCCGCAACCAGCCACTCTTAAATACTCTTGCCCTGCCCTTCGTTAAAAGTGGAGATTCAAGACAAAGGTTCAGCACGAGAGCAAACACGGTTTCGATGTCAGATGGGTTGTTAACATGCTGCTGAAAGCTGTTGAACACATATTTTGACAATAGAACAGACACCTACAAGAGTGGTATTCTCTTCAATGTTTTTCCTGTTATTTACATGGAAATGTAATATAATACATACCAAATATGTAATATAATACATAATATAAAAAAAATCAAATGAGAAAAAGTAACTGTGGAATTTAGGTCACTGTCCCATCAGTAAAATTTTTACCTAAGCAACTCCTAGGTCTACTGTGATTCATTACACCAGGGGACGACGAGGCGGGGAGGGGGACAGACACGACACGACACATGATGGCACTGTTATTATTTTTGTTCTCCTTTCTCAGCCAAAATTGTTCAGCACAAAATATTTCTTCTATGGAACAACTCAACTTTTTACAAGTCATATCAGAATCATCTAGGTGAAATTAACATTGTCTGCCCGTCTATTCTCCTTTGCCTTGTGATCAGCCCCCATTAAAAATATTCTAATAGTACACTGCAAAGCATTTTCCATGATTACATGAATCTTGTGTGACATTTTCTAGGTAAAATAATATTTTTGAGTTTAAAAATGTATGTTTGAAAAAGCAACATTTTTACTAAATCCTAACTCTTGTAGAGTTTGAGTACTCATTGTGTCCCTCTACCTAATATTATTTTAGGGTGCGTTTTTCTAGACCAAAGCAGAACTCACAACACCAGCAGGAATGGCATTTGCATAAATGATAGTGGTAGTCACTGTTTTAAAAAAAATTAAGATCAAAGAAAGAGCCCATCCTCACACCATATTTTCCAGCTACAGTCAGAAAGGCTATGTGATGAAATGGTGAAAGATTCTTACAGGTACTCCAGCAGCAGGTGTTCCATTTTTATATGAAATGGTTTACTGAAAGAGCAATCTGGGTCCTGATTCCCCACAAGTGTGCCATACAGTTCCTTATGGACTCTCTAACATCATCATCATTTCATTAAACAGATTTCTCAGACTTTCCTAATGAGACTTCAGCATTCACACAGCATAGCAGAGAGGATCCTATTGTACAAGTTTCTTAATACAGCATTCAGAAACATCCTAAGCTGTGGGAGATTTAACTAAAACATGTTGTTCTGCCATACATAACATTATAATCAATTTAATAGAAAGAAGTTTGGTTCCTTACGCCAGAAGACAGGAAACCCATTACTAATTTCATAGGAGTAGGTAAAGAAAAAAGGATGTTTTGAAATAAAAAACTGAATTATCATTATCAGCTAAGGAAAAATTTGATTTGACATTTTCTGTAACTTCTGTTACTTCTTAGTACCTATTAATAATATTCCTTTTTCTAAAGGCAATTAGCATCCCTATTATTGTTCGGAAATTGAAAATGATGGTGGCAACAGGACAACAAGCAGTTTAAGTTGCAAAATATACTGTTTGCAAAGAATTCCGCCTTAAATGTAAGTTGTAACTACAGTTTCCTTTGATGTCAAGGTGATGGTAAGCATGTTGCAATATTACATCTATGAATAATGTGCTACTGCTGGAGGAGGTGCCAGGAAAAGACCATAAGTTCTCAAAAAGATATGCACGTATATATGCATTCATTCACGTATATTCTGAACAGAAGTGTATGTATGTCAGAGAGATGATTTTTGAAGAAATCAAAGGATGGCTGATATCTTTCATCATTCTTCTTAATAATTAACTCTTGTCACCATTAAGGGCTCCCAAAAACTTGCACATATAGTCCTGTCTCAAGTTAAAAATATGCTGATAGGAATAAATAATGATGAAGAAGAAATCGTGATGAAGTTACATAAAAAATATTACTCTTGAGTCTTCAGTTTAAATAAAACTTCACTTTTCACTTTTTGGTAAGGTGGTATTTGGTACTAAAAAATATACTCCTCCCATCCTATGATAAGAATATCAGCTGGATAATCAGATGATGTAAATCACCAGGACTATGCTGGTTGATGTTATCGAAGAATACTACCCTTTATGTTCATTATTTTAAAGAGCAAGTACTTTTCCTACTGTGGTCAGTAAGTGTCCATCTCTTTATTTCAAGTTGAGTTGTGCTACATTGTCAGCCTAGTTTACTTATGCTTCACTGAATTAGTCTGAAGAGGATGCAGAAAAAAATTACTGTATAATACTTATGAAATAAAGACCTAGTCCAGTTCTCTCCAGGATGAAAATATGCATTATAGTTTAAAACAAGTGCCAACTCAGAAATACACTGATTTGCCAGCCACTGCTTGTTAGAGCCACCACTAAGAAATAAACAATAAAACTCGGGAAAGTGAATCCTTCCCAAAACCAAAATTTGCAATGCTTATTGTATACAGATGCTGTTTCATTCCAGCAAATGTATGCCACATACACACAGCTGTCTTTCTGTCACTTTTGATCCACCTCAGTGTGTCTCCCCTGCTAGTTCTGTCTGTACATTGTCGAATGTGTTAGAAGGGAAAAAGTTCATTTCTCATTTCGAAACTTTCACTTCTCTAATATCCCTCTACCTCATATTTCTATGGGGCTTTTGTGTCTCTGTGATGTGGAAGCCACAAACGGATCGGAAGGTGTTCAAACACCAATCGGATATAAAAGCTCATATCTGAGTTCCCAATGAAATTAAATAAAAGCCTAAAACAATAATAAGGTGGAGGTGCTAGTCCCTCCTCTAAAAAAGCCAAACGTTGATACTTTTCACTTAACTGCCTGAAGCTTATGATTTGAAGGCTTGTTTTCTCAGCTGATAGCCCCAAGCTGTGCCCGGTTTCTCTACAGACAAAAGAATAAGAGAGATGGTGACAAGCACACACCCCTTTTATGAATCAGAGAAACAGTGCTCTTCTTGTTCCCCAGGCACCAGCCAGTTGAAACCTGAGCCTCAGTTTTACAGCTTAGCACTTACCAGCTGGCTTTCACGTGACAGGCTTTTAAAATATATACATCTACGCACACACACACACACAGAGTAAGATATTTTTGATTCTGATGACAGCTACAGAAATATAGAAGAAAATGAGCTCTAAATCACGTTTCTTGTTGCAGATGAGGCTCTTTGTATCTCCTCCTGTGCACCTTGGACAGGGGGAACAGATTGTGCCTCTCCTCTTTTCATCAATCTTTTATGTATTTGAAGGCTAATGTCATATCCCCTTCAGATGTTTCTTCTTCAGGATAAATTAGTCCAGGTTGTTCAACTTCTCATAGCTGTTATTTCTGAGTAGCCCAGGCTGGATAGTTTGCTCTTCCTAATACTTGGAGCATGTTGATAGAACAGAAGGTTTACTTACATATCTTTGCATGGCATTTCCATGTTTTATCATCTCAGTGAGATGTTTGCCTTTCTTTGCAACAGCCTGAGATTGCTTCCTAACCAGTTCATCCTATTTGCTGCTCCCCCCAACCAGTCCAGCTCGACACTTGGTAGAATGGATGTATTAAGTACCTCCACATTCGGCCCAGGCTGAAACAAAAGAGTGTGATACATTGAGTTTTCTCTGCTTTCTGGATTTATTTGGGCAAAAGAATGTAATAGAGTTCCTCTAACATTGTGGATATTTGTGTCTGAACTAGGCATCCAGTATCCCTTGGTAGTTAATGGCAATAAAAAGAAACAGGCAATTCTGTGATACAGTTCATCTTGCTCTGCTATACACATCTCAAGTAGGTCAAATGAATCACCCACTATCTGATTCAAAAGTCAGGAATGTGAATAAGGAAAACTGGGAAGCAAAGGAAGACAGGTTTATCAGGGCAGATGGAAAAAATATTGAGAAGAAGAAAGCATTAAGTAAAAGACAAGAGGGAAGAAAGTGGATATAAATTATGAAGGCTTCATTGGTCTTTTAAAAATAATTGCTAAGATCAAGCAAACAAAGGGTGTATTTGAGTACTGAGTGAAGAAAATCCAAAGTGAAAATAAGCTACAAAAAAAGTAATAACAGATTCTGTACATGTTGAGAGCTTTTCAACTAAGCAACCTTACTAGTAACACAGAGAATTTCTCAATAGTAGTAGTACTTTCTGTTAAGGAATATTACATGTCTACTGGAAGAGGAAATTGTTTTGTCATGGAAGATGCAGGAAAAAGGAATACAGAATGGGTGCACACAGGAAGCAAAATGTGGGGTTTTCTGGGCTAGATACTGAAGTGTGAGAAAGAGACAAAAGTAGAGAATGGGGGAGAAAGTGGAGTGATTCAACTGGAAAGGCATCAGAATAAAGGGAAAAGAAAAGCGAAGAGGAAGAGGAAGAAAGTTATTGAGGAGGAAAGGCAAATGCAAAGCCATGGGCTGAATTGTAGGTTAAAGAAAAGCCTGTCAAATAAGGTTGGATTAGTTTTATCTACCTTCAGGAAAAAACATACTGGAGAAGCATTACATGCAATTACACTGAAAATATGCTTTTTCAAGTCACTTTTATTCTTTATGTGAAAAAAATGAGAAGTAAATGTATTACAGGAACACTTTTGTACTTCTTCATCTTGAAATATCACAGAACAACATTTTACATTATGATCTATCTTTTGCAAGATGTGTTAAGCAAATGTTCTAAGTGTTCCTTACTCAAACTAGTCCTTAAGTAGATTAAAACAGTAGAAAAATATATGAAACCATTGTAAAAATTGTTTCAAGCTCTCTGCTTTTATTACTTTAAACACCTTAAGGTACCTGGAGGTTTTTCTATATTCATCTCATGTACAGAAGAAATTGGCCCAAGAAGAGAAACATTCCTGGATAATGGGAAGCAACATGTGTGTATTTCTAAAAACAGAGAAACTCTTTGAACATCTTCCAGAAAATCAAAGTATATGCACACATCCTTCCAGCTAAAAGGAGAGCTAACACTCGCTATCTTCTTACATGTTGCTTTATTTTATCTTATGTATTTATATAACTCCTGCTTATATCCTGCAGTTGACCCATTAAGCACAGTTTTGTCTGGGTGCTTCCCCCCCCCCCCGCCCCCATCCTTAGTGGATCTTAGGGAGGAATTGTGTCTCAGGGGAGAGGGAAGAAATTTTTTCAGGTAATCCCGTCATGTGGAAAATGGGCACCCCTCGTTATAACATATCTTAATCCTACCATCGTCTACCCTGTCTTCTGGTTCAGCCCAAGAAGGCGGAAAGGAACAAGCATGAGAGCAGTACTTTCCCACTGTTCCCTCCTCTTGGCTTTGCTCATGTTTGAAGAAGGAATTACTTCCTTCACATAGGAAGGAATTACTTAAAGAATGAGGAGACTGCAATTACAAAAAAGAGCTAGGAAACAACTACTGCTGTGCTTTCGCCTTAGCTTCTGCACTCGTTTCACACTCACAGTCTCATGGTCAGTGAAAGTGAATGACTCCTGGAAACAGAATTAATGCCGGGTGTTACCTTCTGACAATAATTTTTAAGTTCTTTCTCATATCAAATGATTTAAATTATCCTCATATTAACTGGTAAAATATAACATAGCGGCACAGTTTAAGGAAAGAAATTTTGTGACATCTGAAGTAATTGCTTCTCAGAAGCAAGCTCAGAAATATCCAAAGAAAGGGGAGCTCCTTCAACCCAAATAAAGCATGAAATTGAACAGGAAACAAATTCAGTTCTACTAAGAACGGCCAGTAAGGAGCCAGATGACTGCAGCTATGCTCACCTGGCTCCAAAACTTAATCTCACGGTCAAACTCAGTGTCCCACCAAGGGATATTAAGGATGCAAATATTTTTTCGAAACACTTTAAAGAATCAAGAAGGTAGTTAAAATATTATTATTAAGCTAAATAAGTCATTCATGGGACAGAGAGCTTTAGAAACAGCATGGAGTCTGCTTTTCTCTGCATGCCACTTACTATTTCAGCCAGAGATGTCTTACAAATGAGAAAGGCAGCCAAAGACAAAGGCCCTGAAATGGCTCACTTTTACCTCCTCATTTTGGCCACATTTTTATAACCTCAAGAACTGGCAATGTAGAAAAAGCAATGCTAATGGAAAGGAACATGGTACATATCATGTACATTGACAGTCATGGTTGGAAATTAGGAAGGTGGTGAGGAAAGGTGAGAGGGAATTTGAAGGGTGAATGAGCAGCATTTCACAAACAAATGAAGTCAGTGATGTCAAAGAGGTCAACCATCTGTGTGTTTGCAGATTGTAGGGCAGGGATTTTAAATTTTTATTTAAAAGGCACATATGATTGCACAGAAAGTGCCAGAATATAGAAGAAGATAGCACTTGTACCATGTGTAAAACCAGTCTCTCTTTGCAAACTGCAATAGATCTGCAAGGTGTATAGAAAACCCCTTTTTTGCCTTCAATAGCAGACTCAACTGAAACCTAACCTGGCATATAGAAATGGACCTAAGCCTACAAAGGCATCCATCTTTCTAGCTGAGTTCTGCCTGGTGAGTTGTTCTGCATTTTGATTTTCAGAAACACCCACATATCCATTTCTCCTCTAAATAGAGGAAGAGAGAACAAATGGGGCATGCATCACTGTGGGATCAACATAGTTGTGTTTTCATGTCCTGAAATAAATCACCTTATAAAGCCAAGACTTCTCACAGAGAACTTTCTGTCAGCTTTCCTGGTTAAAAGAGGGGCTAGCAGATACCGCAGGCTTTCAGATGGTCTCACTAAGGGAAAAAGCAGTCTCTGATGATATCCAGTCACAATCTACTTTACTATTTGTTTGTTTATTGAAAATTATTTATATTATTTTACTTTATTTTACTTGGATGAACCCAGAAATATAATTCAAGGCAATATGGTTTTATACATTTACTCCCAGTATGAATGAAGACTCATGTACTCATTTAGAAAATAATCACATATAAGAGCCTGTATGAACAAATACATAATTTATGTACAACTTCTGTTTGGAAGATGAATCCTTTAAAAGTCTGGTATCCTTCTAACACTGGTAGGCAACTCTCACACTTCCTAGAGTTTCAGTCATAGCCTAGAACGAAAACACCTGTCACTAATGTTAGTATGGGAATTGACTGACAGGTGGCATTGCCAAGACCAAAAAAAAGCAGGCAGGTATGTTGGAGAGAATGAAACGCAAGGAGCACTTCTGTATGTACTCTTTGGCTTCAATGCTTAGCCAAAATAGTTACTTGAAAATGTCCTCAGAGGTGAATTGTAAATGGTTTCAGCAGCAGGTTTTATACTGCCTTAACAATAAGAACTGAAAAGTAGGTTAGTTCACTCCTACTACAGTTTTTGGGTGAGCTTAGCTCAGGATAATCTAGCTAAATTGAGTTTCATTGGTGAGCATATAACTGAGGTATATTGTGAATTAAGGATCGACCCTGTGTTGGTTGATTTGGAGTTTTGACTTATTGTTCCTTTATGGTTCTGCCAAGGCAGTTGAATAAATTCTGTGAGTTCATTATGTCCTTGTTGAAGCAAAGAATTAACCACCAGAATATTTTACCTTCAGAGCAAAAAGTACCGTCTATTTCTTCATCTTGTCATATCAAATGCTTGGGAAGCTAAACATTTGTCAGTGTAATTATGCTGTTATACATCCTGGTATCTGTGGTTTGGTCCCGAAGTGAAATACTGCAGCACCTGCTCATTGATTTGAAGTTTCCTTGTCATCCTTATATATTTCAATATATTTTTCTTGTTTGTAAGTAGTCTCAGAAGTTTTTATTCTCTAGGTCGGATCTTCACATCCTTATTTATTAACTTTTCCTGGTTTCATTATTTTATTTTTAATTACAAGTGCTAAATAACAATATCTGAGGACTCTATCTCCATGTCCTTGCTTCTGCTGCTTTTCCTCTTTCACAAGGCTATTTAATAGATTCCAATCATGCAGTAACGTGGAGGCATAAGCTTCTCATTTCTGCCCATTAAATCTCTGATCGCCCACTTCGCCTTCTGGTCAAACCAACCATATGCCCCAAGTAATGCAATTTGTTCAAGGCCGGCCCATAACTTGGGGTATTCCCTCCAGGTGGGAAGGGTGCTCAGCTTAATGAAAGAGAAGAGCATGAGCACCAGTTTTCCTTCATTCCCAGTCTCACCTGCCCATGAGTGTGGAGAGCTGGCAGCAGCTCTTTCACTGGTTTTCCTCTGTGCCACAAGCCTACTGTCAGGTCGACCAGTCTGAAATGCAGGAGGTAGCACCAGCCCCCTCTAGGGACAGTCTGATGTACCGAACAGGCACTTACAGGTTGGAATCCAGTTTTGACAATGTTTCTGGTTCCTGTTATTGACTGGTTACTTAAAATATTCTCCAAACAATGTAAGTGTTTTGCAGCAAAAAATAAGCATCACAGTCCTTATTCCCTAGAGATGAGAGTAATTTGTATACTAAGATGACGAGAATCATTCAGATAAAACAGACAGATCAGATCAGTTTAATGCAGTAGATGCTGACAATAGCTAGTGGTGCATTCCTAGCCAAGAGTGCAAGTACGGGAAAGCAAAGTGGGATTTAACAGTCTCTTCCATAAAATTGTCCAAACACCATTCAAACCATGTGAACTTTTAGCACCCAGAATGTTCTGTATCAAGGAATTCCACACTTTAATTCTGTGTTACAAGAAAAACAACCTCTTGTTATCTGCTTTGCACTCACTATTCAGTAGTTTTCACTCCAAGTCTTGTAGAAAAGAAAAACAGAGGACAGACAGTTCCCCTTCTGTCCTCTTAATGGCACTCCTGTTTTAGTACCCCCTCAGCCATCTCTCTAGTCTGCTCTGTGGTTCCTGCGTGGCTCAGAAACCATCCCGGAGTTTTGATTGTTCTTGTTGCTGTTGTCTGAGACTTTTGCCATTCTATCATTTTATTTTTGAGATGGAGCAACCAAGTAGTACACAGGGTGTTCAAGCTGTACATGCCTCAGGGATTCATCACCATCAAGTGGCGGCAGAATAATGTTAGTCTTCTGTTTTATATTACTTTCCTCAGAATCCCTAACATTCAATTTCTTTCTTTTTTTTTTTTTTTTTTTTTGTCTGCTACTGAATGAGCATCTTATGTCCATGTTTTCACAGAGCTATTCATTAAAACCCCAAGATCTTGTTAATGGGTAGTAATGGTCAACTCATGATACATGCAACATTAGGGGGTTTGTCCCATGTACATTATTTTATATTCATCGACGGTAATTAGCGTCTCCATTTGTCTAGTAATTCAGTACTGTGAGATACTTCTGCACCTCTTTTACAGCCAACTTTCGGTTTCACTGCCGTAAGTTATCATCAGCAAACTGTCACCAAAAGGTGACCTTCTCTAGATTTATAAGTTGAACAGTATAAGCCACACCTCAGTTGCAACTGTGTTCATTCCTAAGTCATCAAGTGATCCACAGAAAGCATGAAATTATATAAAGTCTTTCTTTCTTTGTTTATCCTTATTCATACTGTGTATGCATTAGTTCTAGCTTTAAGGAGGGAGGTTGTCAGATGGTGTGTAAGCAGGCATTGAGAAGCCCAATATTCATTCTGTTGTGACTCCTACAGGCATCTCACTTTGGTTTGGGAGGTAAAAAATAAAGAAAATACATACAGTGAAGCAAGAAGCAAAGTTCAGAAACCATTGTGGGAGGCAGAGAACGTGAGGTAACGACTTAGAGGACTGGGAGACTGAACAAGAGGTAAACCTGAACATGGCCTGGAACTGCAGGGATGAACAGAGAGCTTCAATACCAGAAAATGGCAAAGGGCAATTGAGGAACAAAAAGGAAGCTGAAAGGAAATAAGGAGGCAGAGGAATTCTCCAGGAAGATACTCAGTACCAAGGGATAGAAGAGAAATCATCCTCCAGAAGTAGAAGAAAACACAGGTAAGGAAAGGAGGAATTATTTTAAGAGACAACTGTCCCCAGTCTTTGCACTTAAAACTGTAAAGGATGTAATTTTGTTTTCCAAATAAGACAACTTAAGAGAAAAGTAGAGTCCTACAGTGTATAAACCCACCAGTTCTTCCATTTGCCATTCCAGCCTAAGTCAGAAATCTCACATCTGCTGGTACTGGCTTTGGTAGAAACTACAGAACGATGTATGTGTAGCTTAGCAGTGCTTTAAGAGTTGAGAAAATAAACTGTAAGTAAAGAGCCTGTAAAAGAAAATGGTTACAATCTTTCCTAAATGGCCTCCAAAGGGAATTGCCCATATTGCATGCTGTATAGACAGTGCTTATTAGACAATGACTTTCTCAGCAAGACCCAATGGATAGAAGATCTGATTGATACTGTCAAAAAAATCTGTTGCCACATTTCTAAACTCTATAGTTGTTCACGAAGCACTGAAATCTGTGCATCTGGCAAAGCCTCCCTCTGACCCATAAAATTGCTAGTTCAAACATTGTGCTTGTGAGAATCAGTTGAGGGCTGATTTTAAAAGTCTTGTTTCTATTACAGGGCTCTCTCCAAACTGCAGATGAGAAAATTAATCAAGAGATGGTAAACTCCAAGTTGGAGTGTGCTTCACATTCTATTTTTTTGTTTCTCATTAGCTGAATTGATATTTCTTGGCTAGTATTTTTATCTGTTTAATTAGTAACGAGCACCAGAGTGATAACTCTGAAACCTTTGCATCGTTCACTGTATAGATAGAGTACTGCCAGCAAAAAACAAGATTTCCAATTATGACCTGCCAAATTCCTTTAGCTTTGTTACAGAAGATCCACTCAGAATGACAAATTAATTCATTTTCCTTGCCAATCTAGTCATTGTCCTCTCCACTGAGACTGTCAATAACTGCCAATTGTGATGCTGAAAATTGTGATGTTTTATGAGACACTTGGCTTGCTTGCTGGTGGCAAGGGATACAAATTAGGTTTCACAAAATCACCTGGAATTTGTGCCCTACAGAACTGGTAAAATCTTACACCCAAGGAAGACTTTCATGCCTGAATGATGAACAATGACCCCCCAAAATATGTCTTAAGAATAGAAAAGAACTGATCAAGAAACAAAAAGATGTCTTTTAGAGGTCAGAACTATGTGGATAAAATGATAAAATCACTGACAAAAATTATGCTGTGTTAAATTCTGCAAAGAATATTAGAAAACAGAATTCTTTAGCTGCAGGAATTTAAAAAAAAAAAAAAACAAACAGAAAAAAGCAAGAGAACATAGTAAGAAGAAGGGAAACAGGATTGCAATGACAATGAGGTGGAGATTAAAGATAGCTTAGATACAGCCCACAAACTAAATCAATAGTCTACCCTAATTTCTCAAAAATTATGAAGATTAACAATATAGGGGGATGGCAAATGGGAGTGGTGTGTGCGGAAATAGACATCTCTTCATCATAGGTGGAAGAAAAAAAGATTTACATGGGGGCAAGCGTGGGAAAGAAGAAAAATTACCTTGTTAATGTCCATCTCAGTATTCTGAGAAAATTGGCACTCACAACTAGCATTTACAATATTGCAGTGTGTTTGGTGTAATACCATCTGATTGAATTCCAACATATGTAATGTCTATTTTTGAGGATGAAGGGTGAAAAAAAGTGCCCAGACAAGTCTGTGGCAATTAAGATGATTGCCATAATACAGTAGACATTAGAACAGAGTTTGAAGAAATTAGCGATTAATAAAATGGAGATAAATAGAAAAGGAGATAGAATGCAATATGGATTTAGCAAATGTAGACTGTATCACACAACCACATAGTCTTCTTTAATCAGAGACATGATTCTTCAAAGAGAATGGGAATGCAATATACCACGGTTACTCAGATTGCTATAAAGTTGTTGGTACAGTTGGAGATGGGAAATTATAAGCTAAGTGGAAAAAGAGAATGATGACTATAAAACCTATGAGTAAAGTAGTACATAAAAAGAAGACAGCAATAAGTAGTATTGAAAAAGAGTGTATCTGGCTAAAGTGAGGATTAGTATAGGAGTGTCTTAAGAATTGGTTCTAGGATACCTTTCTATTTATTCAGCATTTTCATTAACTGTCTTGCCACAAGAAGCAGGAGTGAGCTAATTAGTTGTGCTGATGACAAAATGTGGGGAAGAACAGTCAAGAAAGAGAAGAATCAGGACTTTCTGTAGGAAGTATTATTTTAATAAAATCAGATGAAATTCAGTAATGAAGTCACAATGAGTAACTTAATAACTAAGGCAAAGCATTTCTCCTAGGACCTGGTCATTTAGAAAGGAGCGAGAGGGAGAAATGCCTGGGTGTATGAAGCAATCACAGTACCCATCTTAGGAACACGGTGTGGTTGTGTAAAAAAGAAATGCAACCATGGGATGTTCTGATACTAATTCTATTGAAGGCAATGTTTGTCAAAGCAGAGATGTTTCAGGCAGAAATGACTGGCATTTTTCAGTGAAATTAAGGTTTGCTACTGAATTTCCACCCAGCTTGAGCAGTGTTACAGTCCTGGAGTGTCAATGGCCTTCTCTCTTGAGTAATCTCTAGGCCTCTTCATGATGCTTTTAAATGACTTGAGATAAATGGCACAACCAAGCTGTACCCAATGGCGGGCTGATGGCATCATTTCACTTCCCAGAGCACACTCGGTAGCTCCGTTTTTCATTGTGTTTGCTGCCATGGTTGCTTAGAGTTTTGTTAGAAAGCACAGGCTGCCAGCTCCACATCAGGACAATTCCTACATTTCCTTCTTACCCCTTTTTTTGAGGCTTTGTGCACTAGCTGCTTTGAAGAGCTGGGGCTGTTTGGAAAGAGCACAATATTTAAGTGTTCCTTTGCATTTCCAAATGTCTGTAATTGAATATTATTGTGGATGTGGCTCAAAGGTTGACAGGACTTCCAAAATAAAAATTTCAAAATTGTAGCTCAGCTTAATAAATCCATGGACTTCCTTCACAACTTTTGACATGGGCACTTCCATAGTCGCTCTTAGACTCTGTCTGGACTGGTGTCTCAGAAGGCAGCAGGTGCTTGATAGAGGCAGGAGCAGTCCCCGTTGGCTGCACTTTTATTGCATTTGGCACTCTTGCTATCTGCTTAAAGATAAGCAGAGTATTGTCTCTGAATATTGTCTTAGAGTAAAAGCAATCAAAACTCAGGACTGCGCTTCCATAAGAAAGGTCCCCCCCACCCCAGGCACTTTATACAAGACTGGCAATGCGTTACAGTTCAGGGCTCAAATGAAAAAGTACGTGCCAGGGGGAGGGAGGGATTGTCTGTTCCTTAAGGAAAAGTTAAACCATTTCTCTCTCTTTTTTCTTGAATGACGTGGAGCGCAGAGCCATCCTAACTCCTGGAAAGTCTTTGTGCTTACCTAGGACCTGAGGGCAGCTTCCCAGGCAATCCCAAGGCTGCGTGAGCCTTGGAAGTTCCCTGGAGGCACAAGGATCGCCCTCCCACCTCAAACCCCTTGGCTGAGTCCCTGAGAGCTGTGGCAGCATCTGTACTGCCAGGGCAGACATCTCTTATTCACAGCGGACTCTAAAGCTCTCTGCCTTCCCTCCGAGGGGTTTGCCAGAAGTGTCCGAAAGCAGTGGGTTATCCAGTCTCAAGGGGGTCGTCACCTTGGACCGCAAGCTGTTTGTTCGATCAGTGGCTGAGAAGCCAGGCAGCAGTTTAATGGGACTTTGCCTTCATCCTCACAAAAGCACTTGAACATAATGTTTTGCCAAAGCCTGGTTAGATTGTGTTGAATTGGTTTAAAAATACTTTATCCAAAAATTCCGAGGCAGCTGTAAGCAATAACTCTTCCCAAAAGCATAGATAACACTGGAATAGCTCTTGGGATGAGCTGCTACTCATAGGAATGACTGCGTAACAGTAACCGCTAAATGATGTGGCACAAGTTGTCAGAGCTGGTCTGTATAGTTCACAGGGAAAAACTCATTCTTAACATAAACAGCAAACATTTTTTTTGCCCTTAATAAATCAGGTAACCAGGCTGCACTCATTTGCAATGTTTTACAACTTATTGCCATTTGAATGTTTAGTGATTTGGGTTCAGTGCAGATCCTTGAGCTTATCCCTAACCTCTTTTTATCTCTCATCTCTGCTAATGTGAAGATTAGTTTCTGTGAAGATTGGGATGCATTGTCTCTGCAGACTGTTAGCTTCTTGTCGCCAATTCTTTGCTTCACAAAGGCTGAATTTCGGAAATTTTGTTGGCCTTTTTCCATCTTAAGCTCCCGCACTCCTAGTCCATAAAAGATATTTCATGCTCTGTCAAGATGCTGGACAGCAGAGCTGGTTTTCTCTCATGCTGAAGAGGATCTGGCAGCATACTACAACCAAATCGGTTGGCTGGCATTGCTTACTGCCTAGCAGTGGGAGATGATATTGTGTGTCTCACGTATGGTGCTGTCTCTAATTAACCAAATGTCCGTGGTTCCAAAGCTAAATGTGGGTGCTGGGAGCTTCAGCTCTGTGGTATGTTTCTGTGCCATCTTCAGCATCTTGGTTCTGGGCTTAAGGAAAATGTTTTTCTAATTTCTCATTCTCAGTGGAGTTTCAGTGCTTGTCAAGCAAGAAGAGTTTGTTATCAGCTGTCCTAGTGTTTCAGGCAGTGTTCCCGGCAAACGTTTCTCACTCTTTTTCTCAGTGAGAGAGTGAAAAGCTTTACCTTTTTGATCAAATCCATATTCCCCAATATCAATTTTATTACATATACAAAATATAATTTTCTTCTTTTTGCTTGTATGTTTGCCTGGAAGACAAGTATACTTTGTCGTTGAACTCCCTCCACGCTAATACTGCCAATCTGTTCAAGTTTTAAGGGCTATTTTCCTCTTAAATACTCACTTTTTTGCTGTACTAAATCCTCATAAACCAACCATTGTTGCCTTATTTCATGTGACAGAGAGAAGTGCATGTTTCAGCAAACTGAACCAATCTGTGGACCTATTCAGGTAAGAGCACACAGCCTTACAGACTTTTATGTGGAGCGTCATACGACTGTCTCCGTAACAAAAGGCCACAGCTAAGTACACCTATGCATTATCAAGCTGCGGACAAGTGGGTCAAGACAACCGTGCAGGATGAACTCATGCATCAGTCAGATAATTAACATTCAGCCACAAGGCATATTTTCCCATCAGTTTGTTACGGAAGGACACTGGCGTCCCTCGGCACAAGAGGGTTTATCCTGCAGGAGAGCTTTTCCCTCATTTGGGAATCTGCACTTGTTCCTTGAGCTACTGATCTACTCGATTCACTTCTTGCTTAGTACACGTTTGGCTGCACCTTCAGGTAGCTTCCTCTTTTCTTCTGTCCACCCCACTGGTGAGGGTGTCACCAAGGCAGGGAGTCAGAGGAAGGCCAAAGGCTTATACCACAGATGCCTCTGTATCCTGCCGAGGGCATTTATTTACCTCTCTGATCAAGGCTGAGTGTAAATTGGGGCAGCTAGCTGTGAACATATTTCCCCCTTTTGTACATCCTATAGGACAAATAAGGTGGCTGTAATGGACAGCTGAGCATTAGTGCATCTTGAATGTCATGCATTAAATATTTCCTTGTATACATTTTCAATGTTCAGCATCATTACTGAGGTGTTCTTGAAAAACTATAGCATGGCTTTTTATGTATTGGAAAATTAAAACTGAACCACATCATCATATAGCGGGCAATGCCAAAAAACTTATCTTTATTAGAAGAGCTATACATGGTAGAGTAAGGAACTCATAATATTCCATTGAAGAGACAATATTTCCTTCCTTAGTCATCTTTAATAAAACAATAAATAATAAATAAAACAATTTAAAACAAAGCTTGTTCTCAGTGTTAGTCTGTAGTCCAGATTTAGTATGAACTTTCATTCTGAGAAAGTATTTTTTAAAACGTACAGATAAAGAAGGAAAATAACACTGTGCTATTATAAAAACTAACAATAACAGGAGCTAATAAGAAATTCTTAATTATTAATTTTATCCTAGGAACAGATCTTAAGTGTTAAGTGATTATTGACAGAAGTGTTAATAATCTCTTTGAGCTAAAGTGAGCACTGAGCAAACATACCACATGTGTAGCTGCACAAGCAATATCACCAAATTATTCCACCTTTTTCGTTCTGAAATACCAAGTTAATCAAACCCAAATTTTTCTCTAGAAGTGTTTTAATCTCAGCATTTTTCCCTTGAAAAAAATTTCTGATCCAAGTGAGAGAGAGAGAAACAGAAGCTATTCCCCAAGTGACTGTTGAACTGGGACGTGGAAGCCACAGGTGCAAGTTCCTGTCTATATCAGACAGAAGGAATTTCACTGCGGAGCAAGTATTTCATTTCACATGAGTGCCTCCAGTATTGCTATTCTGAGAATAGGTCTTTTTTTTCTTTTTTTTTTTTAGGTTTTACACCAAGAAAAAAATGTTTCAAAGTATCTTGTTCTTTTCCAGTATGGAATGAAAACAAATTTCCGAATCTCCCACTTTTTTTTTTCCCCTGAACTTGAATTCTTATTTTTCAACTAGCTCTACAATCACATGGTCCATTTTATATTTTACTGCCAATCTTATACATGTCATAAACAGAGTCTCTAGCTACAAAATTAATTATTTATATGAAGGGAGTGAATCCCAGAACGTCGCAAGTTTCCTGCATGAATACTTTCGTGCCTCTCGTTTGTCACACACTTCCTCCCGTATTTGGCTCTTGTCAGATTGAGAGCAAAGGCCCCGAGAAGCTGCCCCAATAGGAGCATCTGCTCTTCCCTTTTTTCCCAGAGCCCAGAGGAGGTACAAAGATGACACTGCTACACTGGGAGTGTTTTATTCCCCCCCTTTGTATCTGCCCTGTCCCTGTGCTTGCAGTCAAGTAGGGAAGATGGGAAGATTTCTTCATTCTTAATGGCTTTTCTCATGGGTAGGGTGAGTTCTGGCACATCGGCCACATCTGCCTGAACATCATGCTATGGTATATACAGGTCCTATGTGGCTACAGAGACAGTAAGTGGAATAGCTTTTATATTTCCACAAATAATTAAATGGGAAGGAGGCTTTTCAAATTTTAATATAATTTTAATATTTGTTATTTAAAGTTTTGTTGGTTTCTTTTTTCTTGTTCTATAAAATTATCTGATTTAGTGCTCAGAGTACCCATGGCGTGAGTGGACGCCAGCAGATCCTGAGGTGTCAGTTCTTTATAGCATGGAAAGACCATATACCTGAATTCTCCCATTTGAACTGCAGGATTCTCCTCCAAAACCACAAATCTGGTAGAGTCTGTAGAGAACAGGAAAATGTATGAGCTATGAAAAAAAGCCTTAATGAAATGGAGTGGACCTGCAGAGAACTATCCTGGGAGATAAATACAAATTATGGAGCATGGCTCCTTTCAACAACACCAGGAACAAAGCAATATAAATTACATGCAGAAGAGAAATAAATCTAACAATAATTAGTTCAGAAGTGCATGTATCCGCAATAATGAGTTTTTCAGATGCTGCAGCATATCATCAGACCTGTTAAGTACTACCCCTGCTCCTCCACTTCAATGCTCCTCCCCAGCTCCAGGCTGTGACTCCAGGTTTTAGACGTGTTTCACCAAGAGCTCTACAACCTGTTGCCTGCAATGGCCCTGGTGCATCTCCAGAAGGCTCTGAGTGCTTTTTCTGCCTTAACTGACAGGAGCAAAGCCTTCTGGGATAATTAGTGCTGCTTCAATTGGACAGGTAGCGGATGGGAAATAAACAGGTTCAAGAGCTCAGGGGACATCCGTGTTGCTGTAGGCAGGGAGGCAGTGGAAAATAAATATAGCTAAGCAGTTGGAAAAAATATTTATTTATTTATGCTCCTTTCCTTTTGAGATGTGAGATGAGGGCCAGCTTCAGCATGAACTCAGGTTTTTTTCTAAGCAGTTGCCAACTCTCTCCAGCCCTTGAAAATAGCATCCCACATAAGTCTATGGTCAGCTACAGTGATGACCCTTTTGGAAATGCTTTTCCTTATTGTTAACTGTGAAAGGAGATAATTTGTTACATAAATAATGAATTAGATGTGTATTAATTTAGAACTGCTTGTCTGAATGGTTTGCAAAGCAGCTGTGTGATTTTAGGCAGTCATATGCTGTCAATTAACAACTTATTCTAAGCCAAATCTGTTTAAGCTTATTATGTGTATCACACAGTGTGGAATTTCTTCGTAGGTTTTACTAATTCTGGCTGTATACTATTGGCTACATAGTAGTTTAAAACTGCTAAAGATTAGTAAAAATCCCAGTTAAATTACTAAGGGGCAGAGGGAACTTCCAGCTGCATTCCAGCTATTAATCTGCTAGTGATACTTTTCCTGTTATTGAGACGTTGGGAGACCTCATTAAAATCCCCAGTTTTTCTTCATGGAAAACTTAATACAAGTCTAGGAAAGCAACATTAAAATTGAATATTCATCATATATTATCAATATATTATTCAATTAGGGAAAGGAGCTTTTCAGTTCATAGTTAAACAAGCAGCATAGCTTATACTTACAAGTCTGATTGCTGACTGTCTTTCCAAAAGCAGTATGTCCCAAAATTTCGAAGGACTGATCTTGTGCCATTACAGAATTTGGGAATATCTGAGACAACTTACTTTAAAAATAGGTTTCTTCTTCAGAAGAGATTAATTTAAGCCTTTGACAAGTTTCTTTCATTTTTTAAGTGTATAGTGTATGAAAAGAGGAATTCTACATTTTGATTATTCTGATCTTGTTGGAAGCTAACAGGACCTTTAACAAATCTTGAACGGCTGCCACCGAACAGTCCAATTATTCAAAGCCTCTCTTAACAATGCAAGTTTTTGTCGCTCAATATTTCAAAAAGGGTAATCCCAAGCTATGCTCTTTTATACTTGGCGTTAGTATTTGCAATATTTGCATTTTCTGCAAAAGTGTCCCTTCTCTAAGAATGTGGTCATTGCTAAGTAAAAAAGACAAGCTCTTACACAGAAGTCCTGGGCACTTTTTGGCACACAAATTTAGTCATAGTCTCCCAAGCATATGGAGCTTTAAGCATTGTCACAGGAAGAGTTGCTCATGCTGTGTATCAAGTCCTTAATAAAATCACTTATAATGAAACTTGTTCCACTAGAAAAATTGTGCAGAAGCCTTGCTAGGAGTCAGGCAAAACTCAAGAGTATCAAGATTGTGCATTTCTGTGCTTTCCAGCCTGATGGCTCCCCAGCTTCTCACTCACTCACATTATCTGAGCACCTCACCACAGCTAAGGAGGAGAAAACACAACTCTGTGCAATTGCCAGGAAGTGTGTCCTACTGTAAGGAAATTTTAGGAGTTTCCCTATTAACAAAATTCTCTACTAGTGCTTTGGGATATCTGCTTCTCTAACCTGTGGAAGGAAGCTCTACCTTCCATTCAATACAGTGTGAATAGGCTCAGTCCTGACTCCTTTATTCTTCTTCATCTTGATGCTCCTTGCTTTCTCCATTTCCTCTCTTCTCCATCTGATGTATTTCTTCCATTACCTATCCAGCTCCATTTTTCCTCTCCAATCTATCTGCTCCCTCAGAGACAAATCAAATTTTTCAGATCTGGAATTCAGTAGTCCTCCTTTCCAGACACACAGAAAAAAATTTCTCCTTAAACAAATATTAAAAAAAAAAAAAGTAGGAAAACCTGCAGGAAAAGTTTAATCAAAATGTCTTTGGGGTACAACTGCTTGCAGACAAACCATTTCACCAAATTTAGTCAATGAATAATGAGTTTCTGTATCACCACTCTCTGATTCTTCCCTCTGTCAAGTAATTCAGCTACAGTTAAGCAGGCAAAATTGCTGTTAACATGATATGAGTAAACAGAACCGCCATAAAACTGAGACGCAACAATTTTTAAACCCGATAAAAGAAAGTATTTTCTTATGCAGAAAATATTTCACATGCAGTTTTCCTTGGAACAAGATAACATTGACATCAAGAGCTTAGAGCAATACAGAGAAATACAGTGATTTCTACAGAGAGTGTGAACATCCAATTACATTAGACAGATTTCAGTTCGAGACTGAAATGGCTATTATCTAATCTGCCAGAGTCAGACCAGGATGAAACTTTCCTAACAGCAGATTATTTCATAATTTTCCATCACAAAACTTTCTCAACCTTCTGCTGAACCTTTTGGCGATTCAGACAGGTACAGAGAAAAGGTAGTGTACCAAACTAATAGCTTTAGTCTGCTTCATTTAATTGCAAGCAAAAGTAGTAGCATCGTATTAGATCATATGTCGATATTTCATTTATGTTAGTTAAAATCACAAAGATTCATCCTGACTTATTCAGGTCAAAGTTCTTCTTCTTAACTAAATGAGCTGCTCTTTCATTGCATTTCTTCCTCTCTGCTTCCTTCTTTTTCCAGTTTGCCCCTTCTGCCTCTCCATATCTCTAGCCGCGTAGTACAACCACTTCCTCTCCTTCTTCACTCAGACTGGCAAATTTTGATTCCTCAGCTAAGTTTCTCTAGTAAGCCAAGCAGCCAGTAAAATTAATAAGATTTTCATAGCAGTTCTTTTTAATTTGCTCTATTGCTCAATTTGCTTATATGATTGTGCAGCTGAAGAAAAGGGATAAAATGTCAGACAATTGTACAGTTCCAAACCAGCCCCTTTGAACTCTGATTTTACAGCAGAAGCATCAAAGAAGAATTGCTACTCCAAGGCTTTTTATCAACAGAAACTATAAAAAAGAAATGATAAAAGAACATATTCACATTCTTACCTCAATTTCCCATTCTAACTTCAGGAAGCTCCTATTGACTTTGATGGTGTAGGATTAAGCCTTTGGGCCCAGATCCTCAAAGGTACTTAAATGTTGCAAAGCTAACTTTTATTCCCCCTGTGACCTCGTGAATTTCTCAGCCCAAATACAACTTCCCAGGAAATAAATGGTGAGAGTGAAGGGCTGACTAGAAAAAAAAAAAAAAAAGGAAAAAAATCAGAAATCAGTTGAGCAAGGATCTGCCTAAATCAGCCGCAGCTGAAGAGCAGCGAAGTGGGACTAGGCATAGTCATCTGGCTCTGCATAAGCTCTAAGTGACCTCAACGCCATTCCTCTTCACCTACATTCTGGTTATTTTGGTGTGCGAGGGCTAGTTGATGGCTGTATCTGTGTGACAATGGCTGACATATGCCCAATCCAACTCCAAAGCAACTGGTAAGTAAAAAGGTGGGATGGGATGGGATGGAATGGGATGGGATGGGATGGGATAGAATAGAATAGGATAGAACAGAACAGAACAGAACAGAACAGAACATTTTCAGTGATCATCTAGTCAAACTGCCTGACTAATTCAGTGGGTAGGTTCTGGTCCCCATGAATCTATCTCAGCATGCAGGGCTAATTCACCTGGGTGAAACACAGCTCTAATGCAGGTATGTTGCTTCTGGAGCCAACTTGCTCAGAGTCAAGTTCCGTATCTGTCCACAGAGCTGCACTATTAACTGCAGATCAACCAGGTCTCCTGCTGAAGCCCTTCCACTACAAATTATTGCATGTTGATTGCAAGAGAGCAGAACACTCATGATGAGAGACCTCACTTGACATGTAGGAAGGTAACAACCGCTTGACTTGGGGATTAGACTTAGATCTGATCTAAAACCCAGTTGCGGGTAGAGGCAGGGATCTCAGCCACTGTTAACTCACAGGTTGACCTCAGCATTTAGGCTGAATAGTGTGTGATCACCAGTCAGCCAGCTTGGGTTTAAACACCCATCCAGTCAAGCGGCAGTTTGGCAGAGATTTTGAACACTTAAATGGGGTGTGTGTATAGGGATGCTGAAGAAATACCTCTGGGGACCTGGGCCTCATTTTCACTAACCTGGAGGACCTCTCTTTTCTGTGTCCAGCCTACTATGATACTTCAAGGACAGGACACTCTTGCATTGATTGTGAACCCACCTCATCATGATGGACCTGTTGGGGTGATGGAGACTGTGGGTTACCATCACCAGGCGGCTCCACCCTCCCTGCTGGGACAGGGCAGGACAGCAGCCCTCAGCAGCAGAGCACTGCCTCTCCTGCCCCACCACCACCCCCTGCCCTTGCAGACCACCAGCTCCTCCTGCTCCCTGGCACATGAGACGTGAAATAGTGGAGTCAGGGAGTATTGCAGCTGCAGCAGGATAAAAGATTTGCAGCTGTATCTATCCTGCTGCCGCCTGTGATTCCTTCCCCAGCTGCATTTGTCAGGCCCACCATCTTTCACTGTGCTCCATCACCTCTCACCCTTCTCTGTTGCTCCATTTTTATGGAAATTCATTTATAAAATGAAGACAGTTATATTTATAATGTAGAGCATGCTGGAATACTTAATCTTTCACTTCATTTTTTTCAAGTGTGCCTTACTCAGACGTGGACTGATAAGATGACAAGTGCTAAAACAATCTGTGAAATGATGCATGGACTTTTAAGCAAATTAATAAGTGCCTTGGAGCAAAGATATATATAATCACAGAAAAACCTGACTCTTTTCATAGGAGATATATCCTTGAAATACTGTTTTATCTGGTTAATTAGAGTTAAAGGGTGGAAACGCTGGCTTTCCCAAGATTAAAGAGAAAACTTAAAATATTCAGATGGGAATTTGTTTTATATAATATACTACATACACACTTAAATATTAAAGTTTGATCCTTTAATATTTAACCAATGGACAGTCCACTGAGACATCTCTTTCATTTCCACTGGGGTCCTGGTACAAGCACCAGCTAGTTTTAATAGACATCACACATTTTAAAAAAAATAGGCACAGTTAAGTCACAGTTCAGCTAAGAGCCATGGGGCACAATATGTTGCATGGGTCAAAAGCGCACGTCCTAAAGGAACTAGTGAACTAGAACAGTGTCTTTGTTATTAATCCGGAAATTGCATTTTTAGAACATATATTGCTGACTATATAAGTCTCCTTTTTTTTTTTCTTCCAGTAATTTTTTTTTCACATGAACAGAGCAAACATCTCTCTTTGTTCCTTATAAAGATCTTTTAACTGTGCTCCTGTTCCAGCTAGGCGATAACAATCCCTTACGCATTTTAACATTTATGTTTATGCAGGCTAGAAATGTTCGTGCTTATCCTCATAGTAGACATCTTTAATACACACTTCCATCTGCCAGTGACCTGCTCGTGACCTTCTTCAGAAAAGCAAGGTAACTTGGCTAGCTCTATTTCTGGTCCTTCTGAAAAAGGATTGTCAGGTCAAATTGTGACAGTTTAAGTGTGATGTCTGATATTGACTGCTGTCCAGCAGGGACTGTAAGCACTGTGTCTCCCACTTCATTCAGGACCTTTCTATTGACTTGCACTATGATCTTAAGGTTAGTCTTTTATCTCCCATGCTTCCAGGCAAAGAATAAGCGGCACTGGAGCAAACTGCTGTACCGCAGCCCAGGGACGCTCCTCTCGTGAAGCTAGCAGCTGTGTGACTTCAATGCGCACAAATTAGCTGACCACTTCATAGTGTGTTGGGTGCAGCTGCAATTCCTATTAAAGCACGTTTCTGTGGCTCACTTTTAAATAAAATAACTTTTCCAAGTTATCTCTTTGTGTGTATGTCTCTGTGTGTGCGTATACTTTGGACGACTTCCGTCTAAAATGAGGCAGGAAGGTAAGGGAGATATCAAAACCCAAGCAAAGAAGTGAGCAAACAAACAAACAAACAAACAAAACCCACTCTTGTTTGCCTTTTCTAACTGTACATTATTGCTAAAATATTATCGTTTCACCTTTTTCTTTGTCTTTCCATCCTCCAGGCTTGTCAAACCACTTTCCTAACACGCATATTTGTGCTTGCCAATCCTTTCCAACAGCAGTGCAGGTCCTCTTGGTTACTTCACTTCCAACTCTAATTTTTTGACATAAAAATTAAATGTGGGACATTAGGAGCTTTGAAGTAGTCCTTCTAATAGAGTGGTCGCCTGAAAGAGCTTGGGCGCATGGAGGATCCCTGCTGATTACTGGCCAGGGTCACTAGCAAAAGGGCAGAGGACAGGAACATCTTTACATTCCTATCTTTCTCCTTTTCAATTTATTGGATTTTTCTATGTAAATAAGTCGGTTAGAGTCAAAAATTGAAGGCTTCAAGAATTACAGCATTCAGTTTGCTCTGATCTTTGACCTCATTTAATTTAACAATGGAATAACAGACTCTTCAAAATATGCAAGTTACTTATAATTAGTAGATGTCTTGCAAATGGACTCCATTCAAAAAATAGTTTGTAAATCAGCTGCACTATTATTTCTGTTGTATCAAATTGGAATGACTGTTATTTAGACTGTAGAAAAGCTTGGGTCAACAGGCTATATGTACCTTTTAATCAGACAGTTGAACCCCCTGTCTTTCTGCTGCATGCAGCAATTGCACTAACCATATTGACCCAGGACTATTGGAAAGGCTGACTGCATGTATCATGATTTCTAAATAAGAAACATTTTTTGCCTAAGTACCACAGCTTTTTTTAATGCCATTTGTTAATTTGACCAGCAGTGCTTCTTTTGTAAAACTGCAGAAATTTCAGGCGTCAGAGAATAGTTTAAATTCTCTCCCCTTTTTCAGAAAAAAAAATAAAAATGAAAGCAGTTAAAACAATTTATTCATTAATTGCAAAATATAGATTTGTTTCCCTACTATTCAGGGGCAGATAAAGCTTCAGTTTAAGTGGATGGCATTACACCATCCGCCATATTTTATCCCAGGATAAAACCATATCATTTTATTCTTCTTGCCCACTTTCCAAGTGCAGTTCCTCACCTGGATTATTCCATGGCTGGAATCTTTTTTCCTCTCCTTCACTCCACATGAAACTCTACCTGAGCCTTGAGGAAACCTTTGCTGAAACAAATATATCAACAGTATTTTTTTTTTATCTCAATTTTAGCAAAAGAAAAGTTGAAAACTCCTGCCTCATTCCACACATGAAAACTTTGTTCAGTGTTGGCTTAGAATAACTCGGTCTAGTTCAAAGAGATTAGCAAAAATGGGTTTTCAGTTTTTACAATATTAATCCATGATTAATCTAAACATATTTTAATGCTCCTTGAAGCACAGTATTATTTTCCTCATCCCAAATTTGCTTCATTGATCCCATACTTGCTTATTTTTCCCACAAAAATTCAAGTTATACAAGACCATAGCTAAAGTCTTTGCAGTTAGATCTGATTGATAGTACATTATTATTATTACACTGAATGTAGCCATAAGAGTCAATAAGACAGAAAGATAGACCTTTTACTCTTTCCTGCCCTACAAACATGACCATCACCCAGAAAAAGTACTGAAAGGTGAAGTGTTGATGTGAAAACTTGTCTACCTACTTGGTCTTCATGAGTATTAACAGATGCTGGCTGTCTGCATTTTATATTAGCAAGAAGAAAAACAGTTAACAAGATGCCATAAGATGCTAGTTAAAAATTTTGGCCACAAATATGACATGTCAAAAAGGAGAACATACACAAGTTTTCAGAGTGATATGGAGATTTTCTTGGATTTTGAATTATGCCAGGATATTTCCATGAACACCATTTGTTAATATTTTTCATTTCTTTCAGGTGAATAATGGAGCCTATTTGCTATTTCTGAGTTGACCTCAGTATCAGAGACAGTAATGAACAATTAAAAGAGTGTGATAGTCACAAAATATAGCTTGAGGCTCACATAATATCTCTAGAAATAAAATGGTTTCCCACAATTATTTAAACAATTAAGACCTATATTACAGAACAAAGGTAGGTTAATGCCAAAGGTTGATTCATGACTCCTGTTGTTTAAAAATAAAAACTTCAAATGAATTCATTAAGTGTCTCCCATGGCTGATGCCTCATAACATCTGCAACACTCGCCAAAACCTCTGCGAAGGTCAGGGCACAGGCTTTATTTAGCCTTTGTTTTTAATGTGCGGGTTGTGAGCAAACTCAACACCATGGAAACAGTTGAAAGTTTTAGAGAATTCCCTTTGCATTAAAGTTTCAATGGTCCTTAGTGAAAACTAATCATATTCTTAACTGTTAATTTTCCTACTTCCAGACTGCACTCCTTTGTCATAAGTAATCTTTATTACTGCTAAAGGCTTTATACTCCCCAACAATATTTAGGGAATCCAAAACATATCTTTTAACCTTTCTATGTAAATGTAACACCCATACCATGCAGCACTGCTCCTCCAGTGACCGTACAGGTCCGTTTTAGCAGGGAGGGTGTTTCGGCAAACTACCGTCCTCTCCAGACTGAGTACAGCCGTGCCACGTTTAGCCCCATATGGCTCTCCAGCGCCATGGTCAGATGGACAGAAAGGAGCTTCTGGCTTTGGGGCGGCTGTGAGCAGGCAGCTGCCCAGGCTGCCCATCCATTCACCTGTAGCGAGAAGAGGCAGCGTCCACGCACTCCAGCCTGTCACAAACTTGCCTCCTGTCAGAGCCTGGCACCCGTGGGACTGAGGTTCCCCTCCTTTGCCCGTGGAGGACATCAGAGCTGTCACACCACAACAAAACATCCAGTGCCACTTAAGTCAGGCCAGCTGATAGGCAAAAATAAAATGCTACCTACATGGAGAAATACCCCCTCTCCCACCAGTGGGGACTATCAGCTTTCCCAGTGACTTGCCGCACGGAGGTGAACAAGGACACCTCTGCGGTTGCCCATCACTTATGGGCTGCCACTGTGATTGAGGACACCTCTCTGGTTGTCCATTGCTTATGGGCAAAGTTACGGCCCTTTTATAATTTATTCGGTCTCTAGCAACATCTGCTCACATCCAGGGAGAGGAATAATCTTCAGGGAGCTGCGATACCCTCCCGAGGCTAGTGGTGCTTGTGGGGCAGCTCTGGACTCTCCATTCCCTGCAGGGCTGGGAAGGGTGGGAATGCAAACAAAACAGCAACGAGCCAGGCAGAGCCTGGGCAGAGGGGTCTTCAATCTGTGTATCCAGAGAGGCCATGCTCACTCCCAGTTATCCCAGCAAAGGCACCAACCTTCCGATATTCAGAGGAGAAATCCCAGCTGAGCCTTGTTAGACCTGGTCAAATTATATTTGAGGGTATAATAGGTTCAGAGGTTTTAGAAATAAAGTACATATTATTTACAACTAAAAGTATTTCTTACTCAAGCCATTCTCTCAATGCTAAAATAATATTTAATGGATAATGTATTAAATCATTTTTTTATGAATAGTCAAATAATTTTGATTTCTTTTTTCCTTTTGTCAACATTTAAAAGCCATGCTGAAAAAGAGCTTATTAAGTTCATGTCACAACAAGATTTATAGTTTTTTCTTCACAGCTCAGAAACATGCCAAAAAAAGGAATAAATAATGTTTTCTATACCTTAACACTATTATTCTTAAAACTCAAAGCAGTGTCTATGCAAATTAAAGGTTAAAACGTGTTTAATATTTGATCGCTACATTCAAAGTTCACATCTTATATGGCCATTGAGAATGTAAAATCTATCTCACTGTTTTATCAGCTGTAAATGCAAGCAGAAGAAATGGCAATATCATGAATTTCAGAAAAATGTTAATAAATATTTGAATGATCAAATCCTTCCCAACCCAAAAAGAAGCAGTAGCAACTATTTTGCATATCAACAGAAACTCAAAGGAGATTATAAATCACAGAAGTGCAAACTAGAAATACAGTGCAACAATCCTAAATGATATGCAGGATGTGAAGGAAGAAGTTGCAGGGTCCTCTCCTCCTAAAGCTGCTGTACAGAAGTGAATGGTAGTGAGCCTCTGACAAGCAGTGCGATGACTGGCAGAAGGATGACACGTACCAGCATCATCCATAGTTTGCAGAATACCAGTGTATGCAGCAGAAAGCAATAATTCCTGCCACTAAGAATGGACAGTATCCTTAGGACCTACTCATAGCATCAAAAAAGTCCCCAAGTTTGAAGTGTGTTCCTATAAATGCTCTAAAGAGTCACTATAGATTTACTTTTCTCATAGAACTTTCTCTATATTGCTTCTATGGACAAGAATGTCAGTTATGAATGTGAGTCTTATTTTCTGCAGATACTATATATATATATATATATAGTATTTCTGCTATTCAACACAAGTGCTAGAATATCAATAACATGCAAATGCATAGAAGCTATATGCAATGTAGAAAATAACTCACATTAAAAAACCCTAGTGCTTTTAAAAAGTGGCTGCACTATTTTCCTTGTTCTATATACTGCAACATCTTTTTATTTGTTTGTTTGCTTTTATGTTCTCTTACAATACTTGTTTTCTTATGTTTTAATTTGGCTGGTTATGCTCAGCACTTTCACTTTTCATCTTCTTTTTTAACATCTGAAATATTTGCAGCTGGAGTCTCTTTGGAATATCTTTTCTTCTGAAACAGGATGCAGTACATCCTGCCAACTGGAACTAAATTTTATGAAATTTATTATATATTTAATATAGGAATAGAGTCTCTTACCTGTTGCAACAAATAGTGCTAAATGTTTGCTTATTCCAAGAATCATTTTATTTAAAGTTCTCAACCCGATTGAGAGCAATGGTACAAGTAGTTAACATGTTTGTTTTCTGTTTATGCTGTGAGTACCATTTGTTATGTTTCTTTAAAGAGGGCAGGGGGGCTGGGCAGGAGGAAGGAAAGCAATTTGTCCTGGTTTCTGGGGACCCTATGAGGGAGGAGAACTGCACCCTTCCTGGGCATGTCTGGCACCAAATGGTTCTAGGGCACGAGCAGGAGGGGGGACATGACAGAGGAGTCTGCAGAAGGAGGAAAGATTTGGCACAAGGAGGGAACCTTGGCGCAGCAGGGACCAGACGTCCCTCTGGCATGATGGAAAGGAAAAAAAAAAATAACAAAACCCCAAAACTTTTCTAAGCAAGGGGTTTGAGCAAGCTAAGGGCCATTGACTGATTCTGGTCTGAAAGGCAGATGAGGGGGAGACCTTGCCCTGTAAGGATACAATGGGCAGGAGAGGGGAGTTCAGAGACTTGTTTTCAAAACTTCTTATTTAATATGGGTCACCTGACAGATCAGTGATCTCTCTGTACAAAGAATTATCTTGTTCTAGTTAAGCAATTTTGATCTCTGATAAAACCTGTCTTTAGAGTCAGGGAGATATTTAGTGCCCCTGGACACGCTCCTTGAGAAAAGGCAGAGCTTTCCCACACTCTGGCCAGTGTCAGGTTGGGCTCCTGTAATTCTGTGTTTATTCTCAGCAAGTGGTTTGCCTCCAGTTAAACATGGATATTATTTTGCACCTTACATGCTTCTCAGTAAACAAAAGTTGGACGGCAGCATACCTGACGTGTCTGTGACAATTTGTATGGCTTGTGCTAGATCACAGCTTGTGGTGGAAAAAGCTGAGGTGAATGATATACTCAAGTCTGATACATTACGTCATTTATGAGAGCGTACATTTCTGATACTTTTGTGCGTGTAGAACAAAAAGGATGGCTGTTAGTACCATTTTGACTGTCACAGCACTTACGTTTTCTAGTCTACCCACCTGCAAAAAAACAGCCGTACAAATTTATTTGCATCAGACCCCAAATTACATAGTGTTACTTGCTTCAGACCTAAAAACGCTGACTGAACTGGAGGTTAGATTGGAGAAAGATACAGGATCCCACCCCCTTCCTAAGCCCTCTTTGTGAGTGACTAGTTACAGGTGTATTAGAAAGCCCTGTTCACGGGGAGGAAGCAGCCATGGGTTCTAGTTTGTTTCTGCTTATATTAAAACATATTACTTGGTTGCTCCAAAGTTAACCAAGTTACCCAGGTCAAACTGAGTAATTTACCCTGATTTACCAAGCCATCAATCTCAGTATCATCTGCGAATTGTATATATACATCTTGCATCCTTTTCTTAATATTTTTTCTTCCAGAAATTTGATTGAGTTGCATGGGCCACACAGCACTGCAGAACCAACCTGCAGTTGATAGTCCTTCATACTTCCATACATCCATATATCAACAAGCAAACTTTTAATCTGTGGGAGAATACATGCTCTCACATTTTGACTGCGGGTAGTAACAGGTTCTTGATGAAAACATTGTGCAACTATTAAGTCTGAAGTCACCTTGCTGATGGCCAGCTATGCTGCATCAATGCAGTTGCTTTTATCAGTTGGATTTGTTATCTCTTAAAAAAAAAAAAAAAAAAAAGAATTAACATATTTTCAGGAAAATGTTTTTCCACCAAGCCAGGGTGATTGCTAGCAACTCCTGTTCTGTCCTTTGACCCCATGTGCACAAGGTTCAGTGTAGCACCACCAGGATAATCCATCTGATCCCTGGCCTCAGTGACTCTTTCTTAGGGCAATATGGGACTAGATGCATTGTCCTCGTGGCCACCATAGCTTCAGGAATCACTCAGATGTGTCCCCATCATACCACCGTGCCCCTAGAGAGCACTCTACCTTGTGTATGTGCTGGGCAACCAGCACGAAGGGCATATGGTAGGTTTTAGTGCACGCTGTAGTACATTCACAGCTTGCATTCTGCATCTCCTCAGTGAACTCACAGTAACACCTTCAGGGTAAGAAAGGCTGTGAAGGGGAAGGCAGTGGACTGTGGGTTAGTCCTGAAACTGCTGGGGGGGCAGGGGCGGCTGTGAAAATTTGGGTGTCACTGCTTCACTTTCCATTTTGTTGAGTACCATTTTAGCCATTGTCATAGGATGAGCATCTAACTGATTAACTAATACTAGCTGGTTTCATATTTTTGAGCTGCTGTTACTCTTTTTCAGACCCTGGTATAACCCTTTCATCCTCTCTGTTTTCCTTCAAGCAATTGGCAATGGACACTGCAACAATACCAAGAGTTTGTAGGTTTTAATTTTCTTAATTATATTCACTGTTATTCATATTCATGATGATTGCTTATTTTACTTTTTTAATTCTCTCTTTCCTTATATCTTTCACTCTATTTTATAACTTACAGAGTTCTTTTTTGGTCATGAAATATAGTGTTCTTAAATAAATTTCATTTTCTGTTTGTTTGTAAACATCTCTTTTGTTTAAATGTCTAGATATTATGTACTGATACTAATACTGGATGACTTTATTTTGGGGTAAAACTAACTCAACCATATCTAAATTACTTTTAGTACAGGAGCTACCATATTAATAGTTACTTTAGTCCTATTCTGCATAAAGTAATTGCAGAAAACTTTTCTGAAGTCTGTCAGGAAAGAAATAACATGCCAATATTTGCTAGTACATGTAGTTTCTATTATAGGCTGCTCAGCGCAGAAAGTGTATGCAATGGGTGATGGAATGTCATTTGATTCTGCATTTCTGAGGTTTTTCAAGCTGCAAGTTGAGTCTTTTGTCCTTTCTGACTGTTGGCATGAAGAAGATACATGCATACAATTTCCTGAGCTTTTTTCATGAAACGTGTTAGAACAGGGGGTGATCAGTATAAAATTGCCCAGCCAATTTCAGCACATCTTGGACAAAATATTTTCCAGGCAGTGCACTGAAGTACTGTTTAGAGCTGTTATTGTTTGTTAGTCTACGCACGTGGATATACATAAGGGTGTTTGTGCACATTTGTGGTTACCAGTAGGTATCTGTTCCTGTGCTGTTACAGGATGCTTTGATACAATATTTTTCATAACCTGGATGAGTCAATGCAATGCAGAATTAATCAGAGCTAAAAAGTATATCCTTTCTTTGAAAGGTACCTTTATCTATATTATTTTTTCTGTGGTTTTCATTTAATTGCATGCCTTTTTCTGGTATCTTTTTCTATTCTTGAGAAATGCCTTTCCACCAAAGATATATTTTTTTATGCCTTGAACTTACAATGCATTCCAAAAAGTAACTAAATTAATGTTCGTTCTTATCATTTCAGTTGATTCATTTGTTCAACAAACACCAATTTAATTGCTATCAGTATATTTCAAGGAAATATGGTTATAGTAGTCAGACATAATTGTTTCTAAGTAACTTGACATTTTAAAAACATGCATGCTTCTAGTCTTACAAAGAAATTACAAAAACACTACAAATACTGCTAGAAAATACTTTTCTATAGATTTGTGGGACTCTGTTCACTCCTTAAGCTTCTGTGGACTGTTTTTCAGCAATAACTACTGAGGCTATCTCTTCTTTTCCCACTGAAATCATGTAGACGTCTAATTTTAGGACCTGCATTTAACTGTGTTAGATTAGTATTAAGACCAAGCAGTGCATGACTAGCATTCTGAAAGACACTGATAATAGTGGCTTTAGAATAATACACGCATCAAGTGATGTCCAAACATACAGCTGTTGACAACCTACATGTTTATGATTTGGCTATTGTGTTCAGACTATAGCTGCAAGTCCCATCAGAACAAGGTAAGTTTTGTCGAGAGTGAGAGATCTCCTCTTTTGTTCAGCCAGTTTGTCAACCAGAGGACGTTATCTTGCTCTACAACTCATTTACTGCATTTTCCACAAGTTCTGCCGAACTCACTGACAATTACACATGCAAGTCAGGGGACAGACTGTTCCCATAGTATTTACAAATCACAATGGAAAGAAATGAGCAGTGTTCACTACAACTGCCAGCTCTTATACCTAGCTAGACCAGAGCTAAAGCCTTGTCACCAAGAAATGCAGCTGTTGAGACAATAAAAAGGATGATGCATGAGACCGCAGGGCATTGCAGTACTTTGCAGTCTGTAAGTAATTAAGAAGTATGTTGAACAACATCCACGAGAGATAAATATCTTAAAACCAAAAGATTCAGAAAATTTTCAGCCAAGAATTCCATAAGAATTAGCTGAAATGCCCTGCTGGCTGATACTCATCTCCAGTAGATCTTGCAATAGCAGAAATGTTTCAGATGCCTAGAGAGCATTAATTTTGTGAAAGCTCTCAAAAGAAGGGCAAGCAGATGACCTGCATAACTAAAGACCAGCAATCCTGGTATTAATCCAGGATAGATTAATGAAAAAGTCATTTAGGATTTACATCACAAAAAATTAAAGGATAAGGATATTAATACTACCAGTAATCATCAGACTATATTGGAAAGTACATCTTGTCTAAAAACTGATTTGATACTTTGAGGATAATGGCTCACAGACAGGTCTCAAAACGTTGAGAATCACCTACAGCAGACGAAGTTTCTAGTGGGGTCTGTATTTAACTCGATGCTAGTCAACATTTTAGTCAAATCTATGGCTGCCACTGATCCTACCTGAATGGCAAATGGAATTGAGAGGACGGCAGCCCGGATACCTTGCCAAACTCTGAACAGCTATGCAGCCATTAATACAGGCTGGGGGATGAAGGGATTGAGAGCAGCCCTGTGGAGAAGGACTTGGGGGTACTGGTGGATGAAAAGCTGGACATGACCTGGCAATGTGCGCTTGCAGCCCAGAAAGCCAACCGTGTCCTGGGCTGCATCAAAAGAGGCGTGACCAGCAGGTCGAGGGAGGTGATCCTGCCCCTCTACTCGGCTCTTGTGAGACCCCACCTGGAGTACTGTGTTCAGCTCTGGCGGCCCAGTACAGGAGAGACATGGAGCTGTTGGAGCAAGTCCAGAGGAGGGCCACGAAGCTGACCAGAGGGCTGGAGCACCTCTCCTATGAGGACAGGCTGAGAGAGTTGGGGTTGCTCAGCCTGGAGAAGAGAAGGCTCCGGGGAGATCTAATTGTGGCCTTCCAGTACCTGAAGGGGGCCTACAGGAAAGATGGAGAGGGACTGTTTATGAGGGAGTGTAGTGACAGGACAAGGGGTAATGGCTTTAAGCTGAAGGAGGGTCGATTTAGATTAGATGTTAGGAAGAAATTCTTCACTGTGAGGGTGGTGAAGTACTGGAACAGGTTGCCCAGAGAGGTTGTGGATGCCCCATCCCTGGAAGTGTTCAAGGCCAGGTTGGATGGGGCTTTGGGCAACGTGGTCTAGTGGAGGGTGTCCCTGCCTGTGACAGGGGGGTTGCAACCAAGTGGTCTTTAAAGGTCCCTTTCAACCTAAACTATTCTATGATTCAATGAAAGTCATACATCTAGGAAAAAAGAATGTGGACTGTAGTGTGGTGGGTTGATCCTGGCAGGACACCAGGTGGGTGGACCAAAGCCGCTCTATCACTCCCCTCCTCAGCTGGACAGGGGAGAGAAAATATAACAAAAGGCTCGTGGGTTGAGATAAGAACATGGAGAGATCACTCACCAATTATTGTCACAGGCCAAACAGACTCAACTCAGGAAAATTAATTTAATTTATTACCAATCAATATCAGAGTAGGATAATAAGAAATAAAAGCAAATCTTAAAAACACCTTCCCCCCACCCCTCCCTTCTTCCGAGGCTCAACTTCACTCCCAATTTCTCTACCTCCTCCCCCCCAGCAGCACAAGGGGACGGGGAATGGGGGTTGTGGTCAGTTCATCCCATGTTGTCTCTGCCGCTCCTTCCTCCTCGGGGGAGGACTCCTTACACTCTTTCCCTGCTCCAGCATGGGGTGCCTCCCACAGGAGACAGTCCTCCACAAACTTCTCCAACGTGAGTCCTTCCCACGGGCTGCAGTTCTTCACGAACTGCTCCAGCGTGAGTCCCTTCCATGGAATGCAGTCCTTCAGGACTAGACTGCTCCAGCGTGGGTGCCCCACGAGGTCACAAGTCCCGCTGGCAAACCTGCTCCAGTGTGGGCTTCCCCCAGGGTCACAGCCTCCTTTGGGTGCATCCACCTGCTCCAGTGTGGGTTCCTCCACAGGCTGCAGGTGGATATTTGCTCCACTGTGAACCTCCACGGGCTGCAGGGGGACAGCCTGCCTCACTGTGGTCTTCTCCACGGGCTGCTGCAGGGGAATCTCTGCTCCAGCGCCTGGAGCACCTCCTCCCCCTCCTTCTGCACTGACCTGGGTGTCTGCAGAGTTGTTCCTCTCACATATTCTCATTCCTCTCTCCGGCTGCAATTGCTGTTGACGTTGGGTTCTTTTGCCCTTCTTAACTCTGTTATCCCAGAGGTGCTACCACCATCACTGATGGGTTCGGCCTTGGCCAGCAGCTGGTCCATCTTGGAGCCGGCTGGCAGTGGCTCTATCGGACATAGGGGAAACTTCTAGCAGAAGCCACTCCTGTAGCCCCCCCACTACCAAAACGTTTCCATGCAAACCAAAACACATAGCCACAGGCTAAGGAATTGCATCCGGGGGGGGGGGGGGGGGGGGGAAGCTAATAATTAAGGGCATCTAAGTACACAGATGTGTGAAGGTAAGCTTCCATTACAGTGACCCAGCAACAGAGGCATCTACGATCCTGAGATACACAAAGAGCAATAAATGGGGCAAAGTCAAGGGTCAAGGTGATTTTAGCTACCTTTATAGCATTGGTGAGACTAATACTGGAACGCTTCCTTCAGCTTTGGTGTTCTTATTTCAAGAAAAATGTTGAAGGTGCACAGAAAATGTCACCCCAATTATTTGAGAGCTGGCAGAAAATGCCTTGCATAGACAGAATAAGGAATCTGCTCAGCTTTTAAAAACCAATGGTGAGACATGGTTTGTTTACAACATATAAAATATCTATATGGCAAAAAATGACTATAAAAGGAATTTTAATAAATCAGGAAAGGCATAACAAAACAAAAAAACCCCACCCAGCAGACAAAAGCTAAACACAAGGAAATTTAGATGGGGAAATGCTCTAGCTGTTAACTGCAAGAATGATTAATCACTGCAGCAATGACCAGTGGACATGTAGTTTCCCCACATCTTAATGCCTTCACATAACGATTGAAAGCTTTTCTGTAAGAACTACAGAAGTCAGATGCAACATATACACCAATTAATAGTAAATTATTAACCTCATTAGAGAGGTAGATACTCATATTATACAAGAGATCAGACCAGATGACCTACTGATTCCTTCTGTCCTTCAACCCTACAATTTCATCTAAAGAGCTGAATTCCCCTCTTCCAACCCAACTTTCACGTGTTACTGACACATGGGTGTTTTATGACTCCTTGCTTCTCACAGAAAGCTCAATGCTGGAGTGACCATGCATGAATTACATGCGAACCCTATCCTATTGTCTTCCTCTGAGGTGCCAACCATGATGGTCCTGATTTAAAATGAGATCAAAACATGGTCATTAGGAACTTAATTAAAAATATTTTCATTGCAATTTTTTTTCTGCAATGTGTTTGCTCAAATAGTCTGTTCTGCAGCTGTCACTTAAGCAGTTCAGAAGATCCGGCACAGCATTCTTTTTCTTTTGTGTGCAAAAGGATTGTAATGAGCCACATTATGTAACCTGCTGGTGAAATAAATATGATTTAGAAGAAGATATTGTAGAATTTGGTACAGGGAAAAAGGGTAGACATGAAGAATCTCTCCTTAACTCACAGTTAGAACTAATGATGACAGACTGTCAGGAAAGAAATATGAAGGTATATAATTATTGGCTGGCACGCCTCAGGCATCACCCAGGTGTTAACAATACATAAAGGCTGGGCATGCAAGGACTAACTTCCTCCAAAGGTCCTTTGGTATCTATCCCCCAAATATTTTAATAGTGCCATTTGTTTGACAGTATTGTTGACTAACAACAATTGGTTATAACAGAATAGTAATAGAAGCACACATGCATATAGTCCTTTTTTTCCCCAGATATTCTGAATCCACATCCAAGATAACTCAAGTTGCTAAATTGTACAAAAACATAACTTCTGAACACTATGTGCTAAACTGACAAGTATCCCTGCTAAACTGATGGTGAGTAGTTCCTAGGAGTGATTCTTTTGATTCAGTAGCACAATTCAAATGAGCAAAAGTTTATTAACATTACAGAAGGTATGCAACACTTGCTTCCCATTAGATGAAGACTTACAACAGGAATTAAAAAATCAGATCCTTTAACTGTTGTTAAATTCTGACTTGATTTGATATTCATTTTTCAAACTTCTTAAAAGTTTTAGTTCTCTGAAAGGGAAGCTGAAAGCTTACACTGTAAAATTGTTAATCAATCACCTTATGTGAACAGCCAGTGGTGACACACTGCAGCAATCAGTTTATGGACATTCTGTAGTCTGAAAATTAATCACCCAGATTATTCAATTTATGCTTACAAATAACAAAGCAATAGCAGAAATCTGGATCTGTTTCTGAGTGATTCATAAGCATGGATGGAAAATATAATCCCAATGACTACCTGACGAGCTCTGACACACACAAACACCCACGGACTGGCATACAATACAAAACAGTTCTTGTGGTTGCAAAAGAGTTTCCATTTATTCCCTGCTTTCCAAACTTAAAACGTTCAAAAACATTTCAGGACAATAATTTCTGGTGCTTTCTCTTCCATCAGTGGCTTTGAGATATTTTTTGTTCTTGGGGTGGATTCTTTAGAAAAGTCTGAAAAAAGATACACAGTCACTTTAAAATAAAAAGAAGCTTAAACATATTTTTTTCATAATTTAAAAATAATATGTGAAAAGAAAGTTTTCCCATTTCCTTTAAGGCCTGGAGCAAAAAAATTATTTAATTTTAAAATGTCAGCTTAGCAAGAAAATATTTTTCCATATGCACAGTGGGCTTTCCAGAAATATTTGTTTAAGGGCATGATCCACCTTTCATTCACTTCAGACTGATATTGACTTCAAAGGCTTTAGCTGAGGCCCTACAGGTACATTTGGACAGTGGTAAGCTTTACCATGCATAAATCTGTAGTTAAGTACACACAGAAATGCCAAGTGCCATTAATTACTCCAGTATGGTCAAGGCAACTTTTCAAATGCTTCGAGAAACTCAGGAGCCGTCTAAAAGCCCCTCCTCTCCTAAGTCCACCACCTTCTGCAACCAAGACTGTCCTGTGAGCTACAGGTCTAGGCTCTTGAAGATCTCACAGCCTTTATTTCTTTTCTTACACTTCTGACTGAAGATAGTGTTTCTTTGCTTTCTCCACACATGCTTAATTGAGTGACTTAGCTGAAGTACCTGTGTCAAACCCAAAGAGTCAGTGAGGATGTAGCTAAGCTCAATAGGCACTATGCTTGAGGAGGTCTGGCTTGGGCATGGATAGCAACATAGCCTTAGTGTAGTTCTGCACCCAGACTAAATGCTGTCACCTCTCGGTTAGCATGGATATACTGCTCCTAGATCTGGAAATGTGACCAGATCCCTGGTCAGTGCTGTCTGAGGAAATGCAAAAGACCAGTATTTCAACACAGGATAGCTGGGTCATCTCAACAGGTATCCAGAACAGTACATTGCGTAGGGAGTGTTAGCCATGTCAGCCTACGACGCACCAGGGGAGTGCAGATAGGACTAGCTACTCACCTTCCTCATCCCTATATGTACCAGCAAGGGTTCTGCCTCAAGTGCTCTTAAGTTTCACATTTCAAAACCGGAATTAATTCTATAAATTGATTTGCCACTTCCATTTCCAAATTATGCTCTATTTGAAAATGTAATTCCTACATATTTCACCACAAAACAGAATTTTAAGAAGAATACATTAATTTACATGTGTCTCATAGATCATACATCAGTTAGTTTAAAAGTACTCTCACTTTATTTTAGAGAATTGATGAGTTCTGCTTTCTGAAGGAGCCTTGTCCCATAATAAGAGTAAATTCTAAAGTATATAACATTTGCTGTTGTGATGATCCAATTATGAAATCTCCAACATCCTTAAATACTAGTTTTATGCTTCTCGCTTGAACCAAATTGTTTTAATTCCTTCTGTAGTTGGCTCCATTTCACAATGTCTATTTTGTATTTTCTACCAAATGTTTTCTTGAAATGCAAAGAGAAGATCACATAGATTTACTTTTCTATTTTCTACTTTGTAACTACCAGAGCTTGCTTTCAGGCATGTATTTCACATGTAATGTTGATTGAGAAGCACCACACTCTTACTGTTAGTATTATTTTATCACTCTTTTTACTCTGTGTTTCTTTTTCTTGTTGAATTTTAATGCATACGAGTGCCTTGGAGAAGATTGGTCGTTGAGTTTCATTCGACATATTAATTTTTTTAGCTGCCAGTTTAAGCTAAGAATGACAGCTCTTACATACAGCTTAATACACCTCCTTTAACGCTCCTTCCTTCCCTTCCTCAGATCTGTTCATGCCACCCATGCCCCCTAAGGCACAAGTGTCTGTTGCAACTCTTTAACTGCTGTCACTCCCTCATCTATTACTTCATTCTCTCTTTTCTTTCCCCGCTTTGCACCCAGACAGGGTGTGGTGCATTTCTGTAGGAACACATCTTCAGAAATAGCGCTTCTTAGTATTCCTAGAATGGGTTGCAAATCTGCAGTGCCAGACCTCGTTCCCCTACAGCTCACACCAGTTGCCCCACAACGCCCCAACCTTTGGCTCTCCACCCCAGCACCTCAGTGACCACAAACACTTATCCACCACTGAAAGGATGTCCTCCAGCAGTCATACAGGCAAGGGGAGGCAATTACATTCTCCCAGAGTGCAAGCAGCACCAGAAGGAGCTCATCCTGCAGGTGTTCAATGCTTTGGATCTGGGGAGAACCTCTCAGCTGGCTTTCAGTATGTCCCCTACAAATAGGTATGTTGTAACCCAAGACAGCACAAGCACGCAGTAAACTGCAGTGGCCTGAGAAACTCACAGCTTTGCATGCCTGTAAGGGGTGAGACAGTCTGCGGTACACCAAATCTCTGCAGGTGCTTTCTCTGAGGGCCAGCTAAATTGAACCATTATACAGCTGCCACAGGCAAAGAACACAAAATTGGGCAGTTAGCACAGCTCAGCTGACACGTGTTAACTTGCTAGGCTGAATGCGTAAGATCACATGTTTTCTATAGCTTACAGTACACATCAGATTTACTACACATCAAAAATTACCATGCATCATCTAAATAATCAAACTTAAAATTTAAAAAAGAATTAATCCAAAACACTTTTGGTACAAATTGCCTTTCTATTTATGTGTCCAAAACAGGACAAGGGGGAGCATCCACGGGATATGTTTAGGATCATGATCTCTGCTGTCTATGGTGGAGAGTGGACAAACCAAGTTTTAGCAAGTTTATTACACAATGAGAAAGAGTCAGCAGGAATATAGCATGGTGGCAGCTGCGGCAGCTTAGAAGTGCACACCGATGGCAGAAGCCTCTGCGGCCCAGCAGAAACATCAAGATCCCATGAGGTCTCTCCCAGAAAGGAGCACTTTTGGTCACTGTCTACAACTGCAGCATCACTACTTAGCAGTCAACTTTCTTGAGGGATGACGCATGTGAAAAATTACTCCTGTTGTTTCCCCACCATAAAAATCTTGGGAGACATCCCACTAAGGCATTTCAAACCTGAGGCCACTTCAGCAATAGCCCACTGAGATTTACAGTGCCAGATGAGTAGGGTATGGAGGAGCAAGAAGCACTGCTGCCATGATAGAGTGGACCGTCACCCAAGCTAATTTACCCTGCTTCTCAGATGTTTGCTCCTGGATGATCATCTCTTTTGTCCCTGTTTATCAGAGGTTGTTTCAAAGATGCTTCAAGAATGCTATCTGTGGCAGCCCAGTGCCAGCCCTTTGAGGATTTATGAAATAAGGGTCATTACTTCAGTGCCTATTAATAACAAAATGAGCAAATAGCGTAAGACAAAAGCTACTGATTCAAAATTATGTTCATTAATCTTTCTGCATTAATCACCCTGCTGCATGCTGCACCTTGTAAAGCTTGTATATCTCTTCATAACTAGCCTCAGATCACTTTGTAGTAGTCCAGACTGGATGGGAAAAAGGCATAAATGACTATGTAAATGCTTTGTAATCCATTTATTCCATTTGTTAATTTGTCATCGTGCTAAGTACCTGCAAAACAATGTTTGTCAAATGCCACATGAGTGCAACGCATCAATCATGACAAGACGCGGGGCGCACAAATATGCTTTAGGATGCTGACTTCAACCCGCTGCTGCTTAGTCCCTGGTTTGTTTGCTTGGTTATTTGGTTGTATTGTTAATGGGTGTTGACTACAAGGTGGGTTTTTGCTTGTTTGGTTTTTTTTTTCTAATTCAGGACATGTTTTGGATTGCTGGGGATGGTTTGGGTGGGGTTTTTGGTCATCTCTAAACATTCTGCACCTCCAAAATTTCAGAAAAATAAATCATACACACATACAAAAATTATGACACGGATTTAAAAAAAAATAATAATTTTTTCCAGTTGTGTGCAATCATTTCAGTACACCACAATTAAAATGCTCTATAGAAAGTACATTTTCCAAAATATCTTTGCTATTAAAGCCGTTTATGGTTTTAATATGTAATAGAAGGAACCTGTAAATAATCTTCTTACTATTGCAAGGAATACAATTTTAATACTAATTTTCCAGGCTTTTAATTAATTAGGTAGTTTAAATTTCTTTATTTATTCATTACAGTTTCATGCTTTACCTTACAGTTTTAGGTGAGAGGTATTTGAAGCCTTAGGGAAACAAGTTGCAACACAATCCTGCTCAAACCACACAGACCAGGTTTCCTGAAGATACACATTTCATAGTCTAGTCCCAATTTACATTCATAATTCCCACTAGAATAAACAGGAGTTAAATAAAGCTACTGTGGGTTTAAGTCTTTGTCCGTTATAAAAAAGGGGATGAAACTGTCCAGACCTGAGTTGCGGCTCTTGCTATTCTTTATTCTTTTCCTTCCTAATCCTTCCCGCTCAGCACACATTTCTGAAGTTAGCAGGCATTTAACAAGTATGAAATGTGCTTTTCCTTCTGGTACCTCCTTCTACAGAAGAAAGGCTCAGATTAGTCTTGCTATGGGTTCATCAGTGCATTTAATAACTGTTAATTTAGGCACTGCCTTCTAATATTGACATGACAGGGGAAGCTTAAAAAAAAAAAAAAAAAAAAAAAATAGTATTCAGGTCCTGAAACACAGACGAAAAATGTGCAGCTAAACTTCATAAACGAACGCTCTGGGGAGTGCAGGAGCCCCTACAGCGAGCTGCGATACTGCAGTGCGCTTACAGGAGGAGCCATCTACCAAGTCCAGCTAGTCTGATCAACCAGCCTAGTTAAACAGCTATCTACCTTTGCATGGATGCGCGTGCAATCACAGAATGGCTGGATATTACAACTTCTGATGAAGTTTAAAGTGTTTGCTAATAATAATACAAAATCTAATGTGAGCCAAAGTACCTGTTAACTTGGTATCTGAGGAAAATGGGGATGGCGTGGTGGTACTCAATGTTGTTTTGTCCTATCATCAAGCATCTTATAAATGTTCAGAGAGGGAAATTCCTTCTATCTCTGCCCAGCTCTTCTTGCCCACTGCAGGTTGTGTACCTGCACTTTTGGTTGCTTTGGGGTTTCTTTTTGGGATTATGACCCTGATTCCAGGCTGTTCTTTGGACTCTGGGAAGTTACAATTTGGACGGTTGCAAAGAGATGCATAGGGAACTTCAGAGGTATTGTGAAACCCCTTGAAAATATGGTTTGCAAATTCAAATTAAGGTGGTTGTGGGATGTGTCACGTGGCATCTCTACAGAAAAGACACATCAACTCAAATTGCAGACAGAAGCCTTGGGGAAACAACTGTTCTCCTAAATGATTAAGGTCCGAAACACTTTTTTGCAGAAGCCTCGCAGCGAATGCTAAGCTCGCCAAGAGCACTAGCCAACAGCTTGTTTCGAGTAGACAGAAGTCATGGCAGGAATTTGCAAGTCTTGCCAAAACCCTCGTAACTATAAGACTGATAATCAGATATACCCACAGGTGAGAAAGCATTCTCACAGTGGCTTGTAAGAATCTTTCTCTGTTCAGTTTGCTCTTGATATGCAATAGGTAGATTTTTACAGTTAGGCAGGGTAACTAGTTAGGCAGCTTGTAACTAGTGCTCTTAATTTCTGTATGGATCCCTCTCCTGTTCAGATCCGAGTAAAAAGCCTCTTTTGAACAACGTTTGAACAGTTTTGCTTGTGCTGAAAATGCTTCTTAGGAAACGATTATTTTACTGCCTGGTTCACCAACCTTCAACACCATGTATTATGAATCATAAAATATTAATCTTGAGTCTTTAACAACATAAATAAGAATCTTGTTTAAACAAGAACAAACAATCTTTGAACAGGGTTATGCTACTGTGAATGAAATTCCCCGTACTTTGATAGTGCCAGGCTCCCAGCCTGGATGCTTTCTTCCTAGTTCTTGAACTTTCAGAAATAAAAATCACAACAAAAAAGCATAAGAGCATAATTTTGTTTTCATTTTCATGATACAAGAGCAGACACTAGCCAAATACATAGATTTCAAGTTTACTTCAGGATCTATTCACTAACACTAAATAATTGCATGCTTTTAACTAATTGTTCTATTTATTTAACTAATAACTTGAAATAATTTTAATATTACTCTAATTTTAAGAAGTATTACCCCAGAATACCAATAGCAAAAGAAAAGTGAAGGGATCCTTTTAGCCAGCAAAATACATAACAAAAGGAAATGAATTACATTTAAATGGCATCAGACCTTTAACACCTCTGCTAAGCGTCAAATCCAGAGAAATAATAAATAATGCACTATAGCTCATGTTAATTCTAACATTATTCATTCATGAATGAACAGAAATAGGCAGCTAACTCAATAATGGCACTTTTCTAGTATATCCGTGGTAATGTAAAAACTATGTTGGCATTTTGGGTTGGGTTTTTTTCCCATAAAATGCAGGTATCATAAACCACTGTGCAGAGTCCTGGCAGGATGGAGGACACCTAAAATAATGTGATTTTTTTGAGTGAAAGCATGGGGTGGGGGGAAGACTATTTTCCACAGAGTTTCAATTCATACAAGAGGCTGTGACAGTATCTTTATATTAGCTCATGGTCAAACCCAGCACAGTTTCAAGCAAGTAATATGGACATGATGGAAGATGTTTTCAAGCATTTAATGAAGTGGATGCTGGTGTCATAATTTTTAAATGGATAGGTTACCTTTGCTTTTGTGTTAGCGGAATTGTTATCCACTCTCAGAAGGGTTTATATGTAATGCTAAAATTATGAAATCCCCAGGAGTCTTAAATCTTTAGTCACTTGGCTACCTCTTCAAAGTAAGCAGCATTTACATGAAACTGAAAGATCTATTTACTGAGTGGCTCATGGGTTATGTTGTACAATGAAATTAAAACATGGCATTTGGAGCATGTAAAAATATTTTTCCGATTTCTTTTCATTGTAATTGATGTTTTTTACAGTATGTAAATTTTTTATTAAACTAATGACAACCTTATAAGGTTAGAAGTCCTTATTTTATCCTCTAGTTATTACATCATAATCCTTTGAATAAGCATAAAACTTCCTTTCTTGGTAACATATTTCCCATGACCAAACAGCTGCTATAAATGGCAGAAAGAAAATGCATACACATGAACATACAGAACCACCACTCATGTCACATTACACTATCATTCTGTTTTCTTTCTTAGGCTCTGGACCTGAATTTCTTGCATATTCCAAACTACCATTACATTGCGGGGGGGGGGGGGGGGGGGGGGTGTAAGTGCTCAGAACATGTAATCGACACCTATGTACAATATAAACAAAAATGGATAGTAAAAAGAAAAATCTTTGTCATCTAAGCACTTCCATGGCTTAACTCCATTTCATTTGAAGGACTTAATTGATAGGTTTTCTATTAAGAGAAATGCAAAACAGATACTCGTTCTTTTCCAGCGTGAGATTTGCATACACAATGTCTGGTTGTCCAACATCAGAAAGCAAATCTTGATCTGTAGCTACTCTAAATTCTAGTTCAAGACACTCTAAATTATTGTATATACGCATGTTAGTGTTACACAAATGACAAATAGCAAAAATGTGCATTTAGCAAAACTAAGGTGATTATTTCTTTGAACAAAAACTGAATTCTTACTTTTGTTGTAGAAAATGCTATCACTGGAAAATGTCACACTAAGTGTGGAAAAGTAAGCCCATTTTATGGTAACTTAGTTTGTATCTGAAATTCGTTAATGCAGTTTTTAAATACTATAAGAGGCTCTATAATTTCTAAAGGAACTGTTTGATTTAATGCCCTAAAAGTTGTGAAGTGTCTTATTCAGGTAGAAAGATCTGACAGATTTTATAGGAAATGGTGTTCCAGTTCCTTGAGAAGTAGAAATTCAGCTGAAGCATATCATAAAGCTGATTTTTATTATTAAAAACACGTCCTGTAGCTGTAATTTAACTTAAGCAAAAATGAGCAACATAAAACTATATTCAGACAAGAAAAATCTTATATTTTATGTTCCAGCACAGCAAACTGCAGGCCCTCAAATATCTGGTTTGATTCCAAAAAGGTTTCTTTTTTTATTTTTTCGCTCAACCTGAGTGCAGTAAGGCTACATGCTCTGTCTGCAGGGAGGGAGAATGGGGCTTTAGTGTGACAGATGAGTCTAGTGAATACTTTTGTGAAATAATAAAAATAAATATGTCAGCTTGTCATTAAAAGAAATAGGTTGTCGTTCTTTGTTTATTAGTCCTGCCTGCAACCCAGGGTTACCTACTGTGTATAAATAGGTTTGCTAGATAACTTGATTTTCTGTTTCTTTGTAAAAAAAATTTGGAACAATTGGCTCATTTATAACACTTGTTAGGTTAAAAATTTGGGTTTGTATCGTTTCCTTTAAAATCTGTACATTTTATATAAAACAAGAGGAGAGGCTATTCTAATTCTGGTTTATCCTAATATTGTCTATGAGAAAAGGAAGAACAATGCATGGCAATAGCTCAAGTGTCAAATGAACTTCAGAGCAGAACCAGAAAGAGCCTAAATGAGCACACACACATATATATATATATATATATATATAAAAAACATTAACAAAACCAGAGAAGGGTGGGTGGTCACAAGAGCCACAGAATTGCTGGATACACTGTAGGCTTCTCCTGAAGCCTAATACAAATGTCTCTATTATAACATACACCTTACAGTGACACTGGTCCCTTTGTTCCTAAATACAGCCTTGTGTAAAGATGGAGCGCTGTAATTAAAGGAAATAACCAAAGTAAATTACTATTTACAGCAAATTGAAGTAATACAGTGCTTATTTTTCAAAATGTACCTGGCTTGGGTGACTTCATTTAATCACGCTTTCAAATATTTCTGTCACAGACATCTATAGGTTTGATCTGCTAGTAAGAGAGATGTTTTGAGAGCTCGCTCCCTGCCTTTGCTCATGGCAGCCAGGGAAAGTTAATAAACTTAGGACATCTGTTCAAATTATCACTTTCTCCTATCCATGGCCAAGCAGGCAAGATACCTCACCTCATTTCCAGAGCCAAGACAAAAGGAGGAAAGACAACAAGCCCCCATAATGAAAGCACTGAAAGGTGTTTATTTTTGGATACTGTGTCCCAACCCTGGGACTCTCTCCCTGATGAGATCGCTGTGTGAAAAGGCACAGTGCAGCTTTCAGGCTGCATCCGTACCTTCTGGTGTGCAAGAAGAAGGTAGATTTTGATGCCTCAGTGACCAGATCTCCTTCCAAGTAGTTTGCTAAATTCCCACTGGCTAGGAACAGCAAAGCTGGAAGTGCACTAGATGGAAACCGGGGGCCACGATAATTGTACAAAGGCCTGCTGAGATTTTCCTAACTGCTTCCAGTAAAAGAAAAGAGTCCCCTAGTAACAGTGGTAAGTCCCACAAGAAGGAACAGTACACTATGTTCACTCATATATGAATAACACTTATTTTATCACATGAAGTTATAGATCCAGGTGCCCTAATGGAAAGAGGGCTTAAACAAATACATCGCTGGGTAAAAAACTTGCCGTTTTTTCCTCAGATATAACTTAACTTGTAGTCCTCTGTTGTCTCCAACATGAAGGGTCTTCTGTAAGCAGTTAGAATCAGGAAGATTATTTTTTATTTGGTATCATAACGAATACAAACAGATTATGTGAATTCCCTCTTTTGTTTATGCTATCTGGGAAAAAAAGGAAATCAACTTAAAGGGCAATGTGATTGACCATCATAGGTAGGAGGTTACGTTGGTATGACAGGACATTGTGAAAGGAAAACCTGAGGGGCAGGTTCTGATCTCCCTTGCACCTCTCCATGGTTGTTTAATTATCCCAAGCTCAGTTATAACACTAAATATAAGGTGATTAATCCCAACAATTGTAAAAGGGTTAAAGCTTTCTGATCTTTTCTACAGTTTTCATTTTCAAAAGCTATGTAATATTCTACTACTAAAAAGATAAAATCCCATTGACCACTACCTGACTTTGCACACATTTCCACCGCAGGAGGGAAATAATCTGAAAGCCCAGGACTACAGAAGTAAAAAGTTACCGGAGGTGAAAAGCTGTGCAGACCTAGCTGTGGGGATCCCAGGTACGGCAACTGGTTAACCAGGAAATGCCGCAAGCATGAATCGTCTCTCTGCTCAGGTAGTGCCAGGTTTTGAGACCACTAAGTGTTAGACAAAGCAGGACTGCAGCTACTAAGTTAGTCTGTGCTTGCTTACAGTGTTGCTCTAAGATGAAGACTAAAAACGTATCTTCAGAATGCGTTGTGAGTTCTCAGACAATTAAGCTTACTGTCACACAGTCAGTGGGGGACAAAAATCTGGAGAGGACAGAAAATGCATCGTTCTGTGTTCTGTCAGAATAGTTTGAGTGCCCCTGTCTCAGTGAAAGAAAACAAAAACAGCGATGATATCTTTTCTGAGGCAAGAAACCTGCACCAGGATCAGACTGAAGAATCATTTATTCCAGCATCACGTTCCTGACAGCAGCTGCCAGAGAAAGGCTGTGTGAACAGCGTGCAGGGTAGGAACGTAAAGAGCGACAGCATGAAGTCAGACTGCAGGTTCCACCAGGAACTCTGTATCTAGCCTCTAACAATGGTCACTTATTGTCAAGCGCGCAGTGAGACTTCCCCTGAACGCCCTCTGAGCAGCAGGTGATGCCTACTTTGAGTCAGAAACATCTTTGCATTCCACAGCTGTCAGTCTGGTGGGGTTTTGGTTACCCTGAATTTGTCCAGTCACTTTCTGAACCCATCTAAAATGATCCTTTCTTCTCTTACACCCTCCCAGCTTCCAGTACCCTTGAGTTTTTTAAACTATTATTTTTAATCTGCATTTTTGCATGCAATAGTCCTCAATGGCTTTATCTACCATATATTCTGCTTGTCTCCCACTGCTAAAAGTCTACTTAATCAGTGCTAGTTTCTCTTCTCTCTCAAGCTATACAAATTATTCTCCTAAAATATGTTAGTTCTCCCTACAAGTTCTGCTTCTGGTTTTGAAAGAGAGCGAGCAAAAAGAAAAGTTCAGGGTGAAATTCACTGTAAGATCTGCAGTTTTGCTTACCCTTGGCTGTAGAAAAATGTGCAGCTTTCCACAGCTAGAAGTACGCAAGTGCTAACTCACAACTGGAGAGGAAGGTGCCGCTAAGCCCAGGTGAACCACAGGGTGACTGCAAGTAGAGCAGTGGTGACACGGTGGGGGTACGTGTAGGGAGATTATCCCACTGAGAGTTTAAATCCGTTGAGTAGGAGCATGTGTCTTTAAAGTAATGTATAAATTGGGCATTTGAGGTATTCTCAGAGTTAGATGAGTGGTTGGAAGAGATTATCAGTAATCTCGGATGACTGCAGAGATGCTATCTCGTCCCTGAAAAGCACCAGGTCAAGAGCAATACAGTGATGCGGGTTAGCCAGTGGGTGGGAGGGGAGAGCCGACCTGCTGGAAGGGCTCAGGAGCAAAAGGTGGTGTTCACTACACACAGAACAAATGTGATACCTGAACCTTTATCCAGTCCTGCTTGCTCCCCCGACATGAAACAGCTTATTTTGACCTCTCTTATCTACACATCTTGGAGGGAAGGGTCAATTTAAAAACTAGGAAAAGCAATTTTCTAATTCTTTCCCTGTCTGTAGGCTACTTGGAAGAAATTAGAGATGTTAATCAAAATTCTAGCTAAAAAAAAGATTTTGGCTAACATTTATCTTCAGAACAATGTTCCTGGCACACGGGGGAAGCCATCACATATAAGGCCTCCAGGATCCAAGATCGCTAATTACTGGCACAGTTCTCCAGTCAGTGTATCCTTTAGCATTCTCCTCTCTGAGTCACTTAAAATACTGTGTATGAAATACAATACTAGAGGAGGGAAAGAGAAATCTATAAAGTATGATTATTTTAGACGTATTTGATTTTGACTTCGCTTCCTCTTCCTGACCTTTCATTAATCTAGATTCTCTGCTCTTAGATTACTTTCTATATCTATGCCTTTCTTTTATTATTCAAAGGCATGTGAACCATGAAAGCAACTTGAAAATAATCTCCTTTGGCTACTAAAACAAAATCAAATTGTTTTCACTGATTATAAAGAAATTTTTACTGCTCAGTTACAAAGCCAGTGAAAAGCTAATTTTAAACTTATGAGATACTGATCATTAAAGTAGAATATTCAGGTTTGTGTAATAAGAGCCAGTAGCGGTAATCAGTCTTTAAAATAACTTATTCAGAAGCATTTTCATTCAAAATATTTTTATCTCTGTTTAAGAACTGTGGGATGATTATAACTGATAAGCCTGCATTTCATACAAAGCATTAAGCAATTGGAAAGTGGATGAAAACAATTTCCTTTTCAGGGGAACTCAGCACATGAAAGTAACAGTCTGGAAAAAGCTTTTCAAATATTCCTAAAAACATCTTAAATTGCTGTATGATGAACAGCAATATCTGCTCTTGAGCTTTTTTTACGTTTTGATGAAAAAGAAAAACAAGCTTTTATTGCGACTGAAAATAAAAGCCAATCAAACTGAAAGTATATTTTGGTGTTGAGTACTGGAAGCATGTAGTCAATACTGTAAAGCAGGGTTTGAAGTGTTCTGTTCTAAACAAAACACAAACATTAATGTCACATTTTACTTTTCTACAAAGGCAGAAGGCTGCTGAAGGACGGGGACTGCAGCCATGAGAAAAGTCAGTGGAAAAAAGGAGTAGCAAGAATTAGTCCATTTCTAGTAAGAAGTTGGTTCCAGCTGGACATCTCTGTGATAAGAATGATTGAAAGAGTAGTCCAAAAGGCAGTGAAAGCTAGGTGTGGGCAAAGGAGAGGTGTAACTGTGCTGATGATGGGACAAAAAGGGAAACTGGTAACTATGGGAGGGCCCAGGAGATGGTAATGAGCAGAGATGGGGCAACTGGGCGGATAGAAGGTGAGAAATGAAACAAAAAAACAGTAAGCGCATGTGAGGAAAGGCAAAAATAAAATTAATAAACTGCATTAAAAAACCTCTGATAGTCCAAAGGCCTGAGGAATGGCAGTCAAACTTGTAGGTACGAGATACGTTTGATCGGGGAGAGGAACGACCGACGCGGCGCTGAGCACCGGTGGAAAGGAGGAAGGCGGCAAGGAGCACTGCGCGGCCCTGCCCGCCTCTGCCCCCCGCCCCCGCCAGGCCCTGCGCCTGGAGGGGACTTGGTGTTACCCAGCACGAGTGGGCAGGGGAGGGAGCGGGTGGGAAGCGACTCCACGCTGCTCAAGTGTGCTCCAGCAGCCCTTCTGAGCGGGGTTCTGTTCTGAAAAGAAGCCAAGGGGCACATCGAGGTGCTCACCGTGCAACGGTGCCCGGCATTTTGTTTAAGGCTTGAACCTTAGCTGTGACTGAGCCTGGAAGGAGGAAAATGAAAGCAAGAAAAGAACATGAATTATTAATGTTTCTACATTATTGTGCTTAGAAAGCAATAGCCAGGGAGCTGGGTGGAAGGGAAAGGCCTTACAATGGGGAAGCTGGGGGGCTAGATGCATCCCTCAGAAAAGATGAGGTGTGGAGGTGGCATTTTATTATTACTCTTACAGCTCTGAAAAAAAGCAATAATCACTCATCCTGATCAGCAGTATAAATGTAGAAATCAAGCGTTATGGAACTGAAGGCTACAAATTAAATTAAGATAGCATCAGAAGCAAGACAGAGACTTCTTGTATCTGGAATGTTTTGATCTGTGACAGTCCATACCAGCAAAGAGTTGGTCTGGCCAACCTCCTGGCATTTTTCTATTTGTCATTTTATTTTTCTATGCGTGCACTTAATCATAGCTTAAATGCCCAACTATTTTCCCTACCTTATTAGCACTTGAGTGTAGCTAGTGATTTTGAACACCGTTCAGAAACATTTGCAATTCTGTGTACCTCCTTATGTGCCCATCCATCATCTACTGTATGAAGATACTCTTGCTAAATAGCATGCTATTTCAACCAGCCTGAGACTTGCAGACCAGGAGTGGGAACTGGGTGGCCATCATATACAAACAAGGATTCTTGAAAAAGCAAGACATCTGACAAGCCTCCTTGCCTTCCTGACTGTTATTTGGCATACTAAACATAGGCTGTGGAGAGGAAATGTGCCCTCCTGTTTCTCCAGAGAATTTCTGTGGCAGTACCTTCCTCTGCATCACCATGCAGCAACTTTTTTCATATAAGGCAAAAAAAAAAAAAAAAAAAAAAAGGAATGCAATTTATAATATATGTTTTTCACAATAACTAGCAATACGATCAATAACTAACAATAGAAATGTTCCGCTAGTGGCAAGGAACATTTTATGGTCTCAGCTCCATCAGCTGACATTACTAAGAAATACATGCCATGGTTTTCTTCACAAGACAAACAATATTGTGGCTACAAATTCTCTGTGTTTCTTACAGGCTTGTTGTAATCTTTGCTTTCTGTCACATTTTATTTCCTAGGTTATCAACATATGCTTTGTCCCATCCTGCGGCACATCTACAAAGCTTAACATTTTAATTTATATTTCTGCTGAATTACCCCAGTCCAAACTTGCTTATGAAGCTTTGGGCGTGCCTTAAGGAAGAGGTATTTAAACCCATCTATAAGTAAGATTCTGTGAATCTAAATTGTGTCTGGCCATTAGGATCTAGCATTATGACCCTCAAGTAAGAGTTTTTAGCCCTTTCATGGTTAAAATCAAAGCTCTGTTGACTCAACCACGTTACAGCTGATGCCAGATATTCCTGCACAAAATAGGTTCGCCTCAGGCAATCAGTGCCCGGACAACACAGAATCTTGGATAGATGAGCCCAGAACTGGTATAGGAAATAAACAAGGGGGCATGTGATCCCCAGACAGGTTATATAATGGGTTTCCTTTAAAACATTTGGCCTGTGGTCTCCATGTCAGTTCAAACACAGTTTATAGAGACAAAGGTCTGGAAGGTACCTCAAGAGGTCATCTTGTCCAGCCTCATCCCGTCAAGAAAATCTACTATATTTATGTTATTCTTGACAGATATTGTCTCAGCTTTGGCACTTTCATCACTGAAGATCTTTACATACATCCTCTTCAACCAGTTTCTTCCTCCATCTTTACCACAAAGAAACAGCTCTTAACGTCTGTTAAACCCATTACTTCCTGAACCACCCACCACAAATTTAAAAAAAAATTAAAAATCAATGTTTTCTTTGTCTTGGCAGAAGCCTTTTGTACATTTGAATTCTGTTACCCTTTGCCCCATCCCTAGTCTTCTCTTATAAGAAGAATTTTATGGGATAAATGCTACTTCTAGACACTATTCAGTGAAAATAATGAAGTTTTGGTCTCTCACAGTAGTACTCATGAGATAAAAGTGCTGCTTTCATCCAGCTCAGTGTCACAATCACTATGACTACACACAAACCGGTCTGATTTACCCACCCAGTAAAAAAAAAGTCAACAACAAACTATTAGCTTGTTTTCCTGGGTTGGTTTTCTTTCATTCCCATTACCTGAATTTAACTGACATAAGGAGGACAGGAGAGCTCCCAGGTTGGGGAAGGGCCGCTCTCCTTGCATTGCTAGCAGGATCTTGGATTGACTCCAGGGACAAATTGTAACATCCCGCAGGCTCCCCCTGTTAGGTATGAAGATCACAGGTGACATGTTTGGTATCTCCTAACACACAAGTCTATATATCAAATGCCCCTTCTCAAGTCACGAACGTGGTGCTGGGTGTCCCAGCCCAGATCTTCAAGGGACAGGAGTCCTTTAGTTAGACTGAACCTGGAGTCACAAAGCACGTTCATGTTTCTCAGCACAGCTGATTTCAAATTAATGAAAACTACATTCCCAAATACATTTCTGAATCTTATTGCCCCTATCCACTTAATCTCCTGTCCATTATGCACTGAGAGCTTTTTTAGTACATGTTTGTAGGAGGAGTACCACCTACTTGGACAGCAGACATTTGCTGACATATGAAGAGGGAAGCCCAGATTTGATATACACACAAAAAATTTAATTGTAATTAGCGAGTGGAACAAACACCAAGCCCATATGAACAGATTCAAGGAACCAGCACCTGAGCACCAAGTGGTTGTTGAGATTACTTGAGATAGTTGTAGGCATCTTTTAATGCTGTGAGAGGAACATATGAAAATATTTCCCAGGAGGATAAGCATGATAGAAAATGGATGGACTGAAAGGAAATTGGAGTTCTGTCATCTTTTCCATGGTGCTTTTGATTTTGAACCAAAAATATAAGTAAGCATATACAGATTCAAAAGCCACAATAGGTGACAAAGGACAGAAATTATTGTCAGTGTTTATTGTTGACTACATTATTCTAACACAGTTTTTTCAATGCCATATGCAAACCATGTGCAACTGATAGAAATTAGATGTGATTACCTTTCTGTTTCTGGGACTCATATCACTCTTTTTTGTTTCATGAATAATAGGTCCAAAAATGTGTAAAAACTGATTTCTCCAATAAATTCTGTAGTCTCGTTTAAAAAAAAAAAAAAAAAAAAAAAAAAAAAGCAGGCATTAATAGGTTCAGCTACTTTTTATATACCAGAGACTTCTGATAAAACACAGAGGCCATACATAGAACAAGGTTCTGGAGATATTCAAATGCATCCACCAGTCATTAATTAAATCCATTATGTTGTTGTTATAAGACAAGTGTAAGGAAAGCAACAGCAAAAATGTTGCTGAAAACCAGACATCAGTAAGCATAAGAATATATACATCCAAAGAAATGCCTAAGAAAATCCCATAATGTTGCCTGTACATACACACATAGCATTACAGCTATAAGAAGTTACTCCTGCTAAAAGGAAAATTCCTGATTATTTGTGTAGTGTCTAGTTTTACCCACAGCCTTTCTGAGAGTATATTCCTTTCAGCATGCTCCAATATGTTAGAAAGTGAAGAACACGGTGCTGATTGCCGAGAATCAATAGAAATGTTTGCTGTTGAACAAAGACATGCTCCACAGCCTCTCTTTTAGGACTTCTTGATATATGCTTGCCCTTCTAAATTTTTTTTTAAATCTTACACCTTAATAAACTTATTTGGTAAGAAACACTTGTATGTGCTTAACATCTCCATGACCTTCATCGGTTTCGTTTCAATGGAAGAGTATGATCAAGTATGGTAACTGCCAATGGAAGAGAAAAATAGAGTAAGAAAATAAACATAATCTGAAATATTGATATAGGTTAATATATTAGAGTAAAATAATATCTTTCCCAGACTTCTAAGCCCTTTGCCACCATTTAAAATTCAATAGAGAAAGTTATATCAGCAGAGACAAAATACTGCTCTCCCCTTAAGGCACGGGAATGATTTCAGAAATAAGTAGTAAAACAATAACAACAACAGTCTTCCTAGCTCTCAATGATCAAAGAAAAACTCTGTCTCACTAGCAGAGGAATGCTTTAGATCCTCAGCATCATCTCAAAAATAGTTAGTTATTTTCGTTCTTTTTTTCTTTTCATAGAATCATAGAATCATTAAGGTTGGAAAAGACCTCTAAGATCATCAAGTCCAACCATTAACCCAACATCACCATGCCTTCTTTTTTTTTTCTTTTTTTTTTCTTTTTTTCTTGCTTTTTTTCTTGCTTTTTTTTTTTCTTTCCCCAGGGTTATTTTTAAGCAAACTAGCATTGAGTTTTGGAAATATCTAAGGGTTGAATTTCTCTGTGTACCTGTTTGCAAGGTCAGTTTTGGCTATCCCAAAACTCTAAGGGACATGTCATTCCTTCTTCTAGGAAATAACACTTACTATGTCTTTGTGCTCTTTTATCTTGATTCAGTAAGACCTTCATTTAAAATAGCTATCTAGATCCATCTATCTCTATATAAATGAATCTGACTCAGAACTTATACTTGCCAACACTAATACTGCACAAAATTAGAAACCTTACTGCAAAAATGGCTTCCATTTGATGTTGCTGATATAGGAAGAGTGCCATCAACACACTGCTCTACCATAATGTCTAACTTATTGCAAGGGAACCCAAAAATGTTGCCCACAAGCCCCACCAGCATTGCACACACACAGCCCCAGGAAATAAAAAGTTAATCTTGAGACCGGCAATAGGAGAAAAGTCTGATATTCTCCATTGCATGTTATTCACTCAGCAGAGTTCTTGAATGCTGAGAAGACCACCAGCATGAAGTATTACCCAAAGAACTATAATTGGCAGTTGATGTCCCCATCAGAGTTTTATTTTTTGTCACTATGGTTATGAAGAACTGCAATGTCCCAGCAAGGGCTACAGATCTCAGAGGTAAACTGCATGATGAACATGAAAGCCTCTTCTGGGCATCTCCACACACCATCTGCCAGAGCTCCCTAAGCTAGCTGGGCATAAGTCACCTCCAGTCCTAGCATAAATGGCTACATAAATCCCCCAAAAGTCAGGACTGACTGGTTTGACACAGGTTGATTAGTGAAGATGCAATGCTGGGTGAATAGGGCTAAGGTGCACCTAGATCCCACCAAGGATCTGCACCACGCACTGCTGCCCCTGTGTCATGAGGATCATAAAGACTCAGGCCATGAGTTTAGCCATCTGCACATTACATTGATGGCTCAGCCATGGTACCTATATTCCATTGTATGCCTTTCTCTTTACAAATGTTGTCTTAATCAGATATACAACTAGCTGACTGCTCATTCCCATGGTAAACACGAGTAGCTTCCCATACTTCATGTTCCATAACAACAAAAATAAATCTTCAGTTTCCTTGCGAAATTCACCAAATCCTCCCATCAATCCATTAACTTTATTCCATTTTGGTTTTAATACACAGGTGCCGTCACTTCATAGATTCATAGACTTTGAGGCCACAACTCTTCAATGAACTGCTCTGATGTCCTGTGAGTAAGAATGTATATCGCAGACCACAGTTCAAAGAGGGAGCTCCCTATGGAGAAAAAGAAATCAAGATAAAGTGGTTGGTAAGTGAGCGAGTCTCTACACAAGACTATGTTGTTATCAAGATTATTTACCATTCCCTTAATCTTTCAGCAATGATCTTGTATTGGCTTCATGAACAGTGAGGTAAGTGTCGCACTGTGCTGGCCATAGTATCGGTCCCTGCAGAAGACCATGAGAAACACCTACACTCGATGATGGTTCTCCATTGACAACTACCTGCATTACCTGTCAGCTAGCCAGACTGTAATCTATTTAACATGTGTTTTATTGACATGGTATAGTGATAGGGTTTTTCCTTTTTTTAAATCAGACCAGCGTGTTGTACAAAGTCAAATGCCTTTTAAATGTCTAAGTAAGTGCATCGCACCTACTTGTTTACCATATCAGCTATATTTATTGTCATCAAAGAATAAAAGCAAGTTTGTTTGAAAAAGATGTATTTTCCATAAAACCATTCTGGCCAGTATTAATTTTAGTCTGATCTTTTTGATTATTTATGAACTACTATAACCACAGGATGTTCTCTTAATTTACCACAGCATGAAACCCACCCTAACATTTCCCAGGCCTCATCACGTGCCCTCTTGGGAGTTTCAGGGTAACATGAGGGACACTCTTTTGTCCTGGAATTTTCCCCAGTTTTCTAAAACTTATTGAAAGCAAACACAGCTGAGGACACATAATTTCTTTGCCCACTTTTTCAGGTCACTTGCATGCAGGTTTGGAGAACGTGATGGAGGTGTAGCTTGTTTGGGGTTTTTTTATCTTTTGAAGAGAATCTTTAACCCCCTTAGATGCAAATTGCAGTATGTATCACAGCACATCATTATTTATACTCTAGTCTAGCTAAGCAACTGAGTCCATTTTAATAGCAAAATTTTATTTAGTCTAGCAAATTGTGAGAGATAAATAAAAAAAAAAAAAAAAAAAAGAGCCTGGACTATTTCTATATATAAGGTCATCTACCATGGAATCTGGTGAGTGGAAAAAAAAAGTCCACCCTCCCAATAAAATGGTTACACAAGGGAACTCAGCAGAACAGGTGACTACTGAATTTCTTCTCTCCCACTCTGGGAAAAGGAAGCAGCACAACAATAGTAATTTTGTTTGTATCATAAACTAAGATTTAAAAAAAAAACAACCTATAGGGAAAAAAATGTCACCAAACATTGCTGATTTACATACATACAGATTATTTATCTTTCCTGTGTTTTACACCAGTATTACATAACTCCTGATCTGAAAAAGTCTCTAGTCGCATAAGTTTAACATCAGGAGCAGACTAGCTAAAATACAGGAAGCTTCTTGCAAGAGAAGAGATAAATATGTGCACAATTGTTTGCAGGATCAGGACCAGTGTTGTCAATAATTGACTTTATCTTCACTCACAAAACAAAACAAAAAGGATAATATGTATGTTTATTTTATAAGATAAGTTAAAAATGTAATTCACTGAGGATATTTTAAACTCTAAATTTATGGTTCTAGGCTGCTGCTCATCTTTTAATGACCCAAATCTCTTTTTTCACTCAATTTTGGCAATTTTCTAAATGAAAAGAGTTTAAACATGGAAAGCAAAGATTATCTGAGAACACTGGAATGACACCTTTGATTTTTAAATAAATCATTTTTGTGAATAAAACGGACTCAAAATCTCTGGTGTCTTTGGTTTCTTTGAAAGGGCTATGTTTTGGAAAACATTGGCTATCTGTACAGTACCCAACTCATTATAGCAACAGCTAGGATGAGGGCATTGACAGCCAAATATGATATACTTTGAGTATGAGTAATGAATTACTACTAATGAGCTATTATAGTAGCTGATATTTTCTGCTTTAAATTCTTGCAATACATAATGGATTGGTTCGGGTTTGGGTTTTTTTGTACTCTAAAACTGAATTCATAGCCAGCCTTTTACTTAACAAAAAAAACCCAAAACGAACAAACAAACAAAATATCTGTCATAGACTATATTTGGCAATAGACAGTACAACAAATCCCTGCCTGATTCATTAAGGTTTCAAAAGAAATCTTTTCAAGAGGAAGTGTGGCTTTCAGAAAGGTCTGTGTTTCAGTAGGTGCAATTTTGAACATCAGGTAAGCTTCAGAATATGAAGGCTCAATGTGCAAAAGGAATCCCCAATTATTTTCAGTGCTTCATCAGTTCTAGAGGAAGGATATTATTAACGTCAAAAACAATAATATTGATGCACATTTTCAAAAACTAGAACAATTACCAGGTTTTATTTTGTGATACTTTTTCCAATAAAGTACACAATTCAAACGTACTTTTGAAAAGAAACAATAGTCAATACAAAAGCCTCCTTTTCTCCCAACGTTAAAAACAAATACCTTGTAAAATCAGTCTAGACACACTTGTAGTCATGGGTGTCTTTATTATTAAGCAGGCAGAGCTGCCATGTATGAAATGCTGGGAGTCCAAAACCAGAGCTGCACACCTTCTGACAAAGAACTACTCTACTGGTTTTGCTACTGTCTTCAAGGTTACAAAATCACTCAGTTTCAAGAATTTCCTATGAATATAAGTGCTGTTTTTATCAGGAAAATTACTTATGTTTTGATATTAAATTTTAAATTGTGGATGTCTGAAAAGCAAATGAAGCTCTTGTCTCTTTCTCCTAGAAAAGAAAAAAAAAAAATTGTAAACCTTATTTAGGTTCCTTGGATTTAATTTTTTCTGATTTCATGGGGGGGGGGGGAGGGGAGAATCTCACTAGCACTCATAATTGCATAAATGCTATAGAAAAAAAAAGAAAGGAATGGATGAATACAATAATTCAAGCAGTGACGTTTACTACCTGGACCAGATTAGTTTGCTGCAAATCTAATTTGCATGAGATAACATTAAACACAGGGGGAAATGTAACTAATGCCCAGAAGAGCTTATAGATATATAGCTCAACTACCAGTAAAAGAGTGTGGATAAGTGAAAATAAGGAAATTATTATTTAAGGGCTTTGTATTTAAAAAAGAAGTAATTTTGAAGATGTTACTTTTCATCTTTATTTAATTTCCTTTCCTCCTGTCTTGGATTACTTTTACAGTGTGGAAGTTTGCCTCTTCCAGCAGATGATCTAAGCAGCTTGTGGGCACATATTTTGATCCATTATAAAGTTCTATGCATTTTATTAGAAATTAAAGTGATATTATGAATAATCTCAATAGCAGTAAAATCTCAACACCTCTAGGAGATCAGCCAAGGTGTACTTCTGATGCACTTATAAGATTACTTATTCATCATGCCTCTATTGAATACAATAAAAAATAAGGTGCATTATGTTAGAAAGCATTTTATTGTCTTCTTCTGTATCTCATTTTATGCCTAAACTAGTAAATGGACTTCTTTCTAATGACATAGCCATGTTATTATCAAAGTGCATATTGTACTGCCCAAGATGAAAGCAGCATGTTTGGAAATCCAATTACAAATTCTTTCAATCAAAAATACTGTGAATGCATTTGAATATTTTTTTGACCTAAAAGAATTAAAACTACAGGTATACTATGTATTTAACATGTAGCTGCTTTTTTCAACTTTCCATTTATTTCTAGGTTCACCTGAAAACACAGCTAAGTCAAATTCAAGTAACTTTGGCAGTTCTGAACATAACATTACTTTTCCACAATAGGAAAAACTACTCACTTTTTGCCCATGAATAAAACACTTGAGACGCTAACTGTTCAACCCAGAATTTGAAATTTATCTGTCGTTGTCAGGGATGGTGATTCTGTATTGCACAAATCAAACAGGGACAGGAAGAAAAGAAGGCAGGCATGAAAGATTGTTTTTCTTCAAATGCCAACATACAAAATTAAAGCTGAAGTGAACACCTATTCTAAGAAGTAAATGTGTAAAAATACCAATTTGAACACCTAAAGATTCAGCTTCTAATCTTCTAAGATTCTCGATCTTAGAGAAAAACTACAACCTACCACCTCCCAGCCCTGCCAAATTCGAACAGGGTAGATGATCAGGTCACACTTCTCCCCCTCCTCGCTAATAATCCTCCTGCAAGTCAGATTAGTCTCTCAGGTACATTTCTTCAGCTTCCCATATTGCTTCCTATTTATATTCCTGGTAACACCTTTGAGTCGGTTGCTTCTTGAAAGTTTGTCCAATCACACAAAAAAGGAAAGAATTTTTGCCTTGGTCCTGAAGCTAGTAGCAGACTGCCCATTCGCTTTTCTTTTCATAGTCAAACTGGGTATAAAATAGGCACTTTAAGTCATGATTCACATGACCTACTTTAGATGTCGTTTTTAAAAGGACATGATCTGAGCCCCTAAAGGGGCACATTTCTCTCCTTTAGCTCTAAGAGGAGCCAAAGATAAGGAGTGCAGATGCTTGCATGGATACCATCCCATTTGCCTCTGATGACATTCAAGAAGGATGAGTCATACAAAAAACGAGCGCTGAAGGACTTTAAAAGAAGCAGACCAATCACAAAAAACAAACACTCAAAGTAATAAAGATCGTTAGCTACAACATGGAACAGGCAGGCAGAAGCAGGAGGCAAAGAAATGCTGTTTTGCAGATGTTGAGACTTTCAAAAACTCCCTAGCAATGCCTCCTCAGACAGGCTCCTCAGAAATATTACTTGCTCTTATTAGATAGTTGCTTCAACACAAGTCTGGTCATGGGGCAGGCACATGAGAAGAATGTGGGAGAAGCCATGAGGCAGGGAAATACATGTTACTCTTTCAAAAGATTTGGCTTCTGGAAAGAAAAAGGAGGGAATTGGACCACAGGCTCCTCAACTCTGTGAAAGTACCTGGTGTTCAACCAGGCTACTGCCTAGAAAGATGGATGTTCTTTTTGCTATTTTAAAAAAAAAAAAAAAAAAAGGACCTCTTTCAAGAATAGGGCATAATTACTTACATTCTTAAATTTAGGGTAGATTTCCAGGTTTTCAAGGCTGCAAATCCTTTGTGAAATATCTACCAGTTCTAATGGTGGCACTGTGTAAACTTCAAAGCCAACAGAAGGCCCTTGGTCATCTGCATTTTATGTCCTCAACATTTTGGCCTCCTTAGACATTTCCTTCAGTGGAACTGTTTTTAACCGGTCCCTCACAAATTTCTTCCTCTTTTAGGATGCAGGCCTACATTTCTTTGCCTGATCTGAAAAGAAGATAATGGAGTAACCAGGGTATAAGAGTGCTCTGATTCCTCCCCGTGTGGTTTATCTCAATTTCTTCAACTGCTCCACACCTCACAGCTTACCTAGTTTTTCTTAATCTTTCCTGATGGTAAGTTATCCAAGTAACTGTCTGCTATGTGTTTTGTCATCCCAATATTCACCACCATAAATTAATTTGTTAAAACAACACTGACCGTTACATTAAACCCTGGGGCACTTCCCTGTTAACCATGTGCCATCATGGGAACATGCTATTTTTACTAGCAAATTTAACAAATTTCCAATCCAAGCACTATAGTTTCCATAGCAGAACTAGTCTGTTTCTCTAGAAGCTCATAGGGGGCTTCTGACAATCTAAGGGAAAACTAGCTGTAGCTATGAAAGTCAAACAAATCAGAATCTGAAAACTCATTTAAAAAAAAAAAAAAAAGAAGAGAAAAGACCATGCAATGTAAATGAATTCTTGCTCTCTCCAAAAGCCCTATCTTAAATTTCTTCTCCTCACCCACCACCCCTAGGTACAAAGTAATGAGAACGTCAACAGAACCAATGTGTGATTAATGTAAATGAGCTATTATGTTACACACGTCTCTAAGATTTTTCTCTCAATGTCTGCTTTCTTCTGGATATAAAACCCAGCCACACAGTTGAGGGAAAAGGCTGTTTGGATGGACCACTTGTCTCCTGAACTTCTCTACATGCTGCAATGTTTTCCTGAAAGCTGCTGCACCTGGCACAACAGTGGGGCTTGGGCTGTTCTTTAAGGAGCAGGATGAGAGACATAAATGTAGCACAATGTCATGATCCTCTGATGGAGCAGACACAGCATCAGTACATTCTGCATTTTATCCAGTTCTAGCCACCATACCTCAGAAAAGAATAGTGGAAAAAAAAGACTTGGCAAATATAATTGGATGTTCAGAAACAATCTCACATTCTTCTTGAATAGCCCATGGAGACCTTCAAAAAAATCCAAGCTCTGCTGAGGGCAATGATGTTAGTGAGTGGCAAAGATTTCATTCCAGCACCTTTTGTAACTCATTTTTTAAAAAATATTTCACACCCAGAGTATTCCTCATATGCTGTGTGACTGTAATGCCATTCTGACATTAGCTGTATTTGAGAGACAGCAGGATTAAGTAGTTCTACTATTTTTCAGTATCTGAGCAATGCAACCAGTAAAGCATCGTTGGCTCCACTAGAGAGAGCTCTTGTGCTAACATAATTATATTAATAAACATAATTACTTATTTGAAATCAGTGGAATTATCTATGGAGGAAGATGTGTCATACACACACAAGAAGAGTTAGCAGAATCTGGTGTTGGATGACCAGTATTTCTTTGATTTACCAAATACATGCTACGAGATGTTCCCTTTGTGCTCACCTTTGGAAAGTATTTAGATAGAATGTTTTCCATTTGCATGAAGCCCTTTTCAAATTATCCTGGCTGGGGGCAGGGGAAAACCAACCAATCAACCAAACAAACAAAAACAAAAAAAACCCTACAGACTATGGCCTGAAACCAAATTATGTCCTCCTACTAAGCATTTGCAGCTTTCTTGACTTGAAGGCCAGTGCCTAGCATAACTTCAGATATTTCAAAGTAGAGTGACTGTAATCCTATTGAAATTCCATTGAGAATAAGTACTGGGGGCCCCAGTACAGGAGAGACATGGAGCTGTTGGAGAGAGTCCAGAGGAAGGCCACGAAGCTGATCAGAGGGCTGGAGCACCTCTCCTATGCGGACAGGCTGAGAGAGTTGGGGTTGCTCAGCCTGGAGAAGAGAAGGCTCCGGGGAGATCTAATTGTGGCCTGCCAGTACCTGAAGGGGCCTACAGGAAAGATGGAGAGGGACTGTTTATCAGGGAGTGTAGTGACAGGACAAGGGGTAATGGGTTTAAGCTGAAGGAGGGTCGATTTAGGTTAGATGTTAGAAAGAAATTCTTTACTGTGAGGGTGGTGAGGTACTGGAACAGGTTGCCCAGAGAGGTTGTGGCTGCCCCCTCCCTGGAAGTGTTCAAGGCCAGGTTGGATGGGGCTTTGGGCAACGTGGTCTAGTGGAGGGTGGCCCTGCCCGCAGCAGGGGGGGTTGGAACTAGATGGTCTTTAAGGTCCCTTCCAACCCAAACTATTGCATGATTCTATGATTCTATGATTAATTAAATGGGGGCATAACTGGGTTCAGTATGCTGAGGTAGGTCCTACAGAGCCCTAGGTGCACATAGACCTATGACAGACAGCATCAGGATTCCTGCTCTAGGCTATTTCAATGAAAAATACACAAAATATTATCACTGAAGGAGTAGGAAGAGATTAGGAAAGTTTTGACCTAATCCCAATGGGGTTTAGATTTTAGCTATAATCATTCATCTGTCCTAATCCTACAAAGTGGCTTAATACAGAAGAATGGAAGGAGAACTACTGAAGCATGCACAAAAGGTACAGAGAGGACTATTGATTGAAGGAACTAAGCTTCCTTTTCTACTCTGTTTCGACTGCAATTGGTGTATCTAGTTTTATGCTTTCAAATCTTAATTTCTTTGTTGAAACTGCACAGATTGGTTTTGCTGTTTTTATGGATGCTTTGGAAAGAAGAAGAACTGAATTGTAGTCTTACTTACCTGAAATATCCTGACTTCAGTAATACATTGATATAATACATACATTGACTACCAGATATAAGATCTAAGACTGAACATACAGGGCCTAAAAACCAAAAGTTTTGCATGCCTTCTTACCATATAGTACGTCAACAATCCATCTGAGTCTCTCCAATAAATCTGTAACTTTTTGATCAATAAAAGAGCACTGTTCCATCAAAGGAAGCGTTAAATTACCAGTGCACTTTATTCTCCCCACCCCCGCCTTCATCACTGCTTTCCCAGTTCTCACTTGCTGAATACCTTTGAGTTGAAAGGCTGCTTAACCCATGGCATCCCACTCGCTCTGCTATTTGTTCAACTTCTACTTACCTCAATGAAGACTTTGGGGAGTCATCATATCACAAGCTTGACTTCAAAGTTAAATACACAAGTGCTTTGGGTATCTTATTTCCAATCGAACCTACTATGTTCCCCTAATAGGTACAATCACTGTAAAACAAGCTCTCTTACTTTTTTTTTTTTTTTTTAAACAGAGTCATTAGAGATTTCTGTAGTGCATTGGCACAAAATACAAATTTATTTGGCTGATTGCTTCTGCTCATGTATCCTCTTTTAAGAAGCATTAGCAACACATACCACATACATCAGTCCAGTACCTTTAAATTTATTTTTTACAATCTAGTATTCAAAAGCATATCATTTTTCCTGGCTCTGTATACGAGCATAAAAGTATATGATAGTAAATTACATACATCAAATTATTCAATAATTCAAGAACTACTAGCATTTTTAGTTTGCTTTGTAAGGAATTTTCCACAAATATCCACTGAGATTCAACATTGATCTATATTCCTGAAATATATATAACAGAGTTTTTCATTCAGATACCTGTTATCCTGATGAGCTGTTCTAACCTATGGATCAGAAAAGCAAGCCCAAAGTCCTTTTTTCGGTGTTTCTACCATGCACTAAGCTGCATAAGCTTGTCGCTATGTGAAATTCGCAGCACAGACCCCTGTGCAAAACAAACCCTGACACGTACCATACATGAGTTACGGTAAGACAGCTACCTAATCACAGAAAACCAGGTCATATATCCCCCGCGACTATACATAGCTAAGATGTACGGCTACTTCCTCCTTCACAGGATTGCTTTGTTGACAGCTGTTATGCAGATAGAAGTTGCAACTTTCTTATTCCATAGAAGAGTTTTTCACCTTAATACCTTTAAGTGCTAAGCAAGTTACATTAAATAGAAATATTAAACACAACTTAAAGGAGAGCTTCAGATAGAGCGTTATCCACCAGACAGTCAAATGTGAGAAGTACCAGCTTATTATTCATCCACTAGGCTAGTCCTTCATTTCCCAGTCTTAACGAATTGTTCTGGGAAACTGCAGAGTTAAAGGATTTCCACCTATGCAGTAACTCAGTACTCGGAAATGGGATATACTGACAAAGAAGGCAAACCAATAACAAAATGCATTCAAAGGCAGCTACCCTTTTCTTTATACACCCCCAAATCCCTGTCTTCTGAGTTTTTATTTAGTTTCCTCAGTGCACCCTCAAAATTCACTGCAAGAATCAAACTGCTGGTACAAAGCAAGCAGTCAACTCACTTCCTAAGAGAAGGTAGGGCAGTTAACGTTGTTCCAAAAACCACTAAAGAAAAATGCTGATACCGCATTTGATAAAAGTGACAGTGCTCGACCTCTTCTAGAAGTTTGTAACACTGTCAGCCTTTATTGAAGATAAAGGCAGGAGCAAAGCACAATACAGAATATCAACAACATGTCGATTCTTTCAGCTTCAGACAATAAAACATTATGTTTTAAGGCTTGAGCTTTTTGTTTTGTTTTTACGTTGTGAATTATAGTTTATCTTGGTTTTGTCATCCTTTCAAAGTGTGATTTTGGGACCAGCTGCTAAGGGTGAGCTGTAAGCCAGGCTTTTTCTGATAATGAGTTGCTATAGAACGGCTGTTCATGCATTAGGGAAATAGGCTTAGTCCTAACAGAAAATAGTTAATTGATTTCATTGCATGTCAGGTAGATTGTAAAATATATCAAATCATATTTCACTGAAATGTCTTTGGAAGTTTGAAATAATCAAACCAGATGTGGTTTTACTGTTGTTTGGGGTTTGGTGGGGTTTTTTTCCCAGCAGGCCTCAAAATTGTCATAAAACTTTATTTTCCCAAGGAAACTAGTGGCAGTGAAAGATCATTTGACATAAACATTGCATGTACTGAACTCAGACACACACTCATATTTGCTTCTCAAAATATCAGAATATTTTTAAAGTCAAAATTGTGTGCTATTTATAATATGAATTAGATGCAAAACCAGAAAAGCTATTGGAAAGATTTGCTGAACCATTTCTGTATTTAAATGTTCATCAAACTGTTAAAAATAAATCTTCATTTCTTTTGAGTGTGAGTACTCTGAGCATGCCATGTCATCTCTAATGGAAAAGTCAGGTCATTTACTCAGGTATGATGCACTTGCTACTGAAAAAAACATGATGATTTGTCTCTTTTTATTACATATTATTCAGATAATGCTAAATAATTAAGTTATTTAGAATCCAGGAACTTGTGACATTACCAAAGTAAACAGAGATGGTAATAGGAAAGGATTTGGAATATTTTTGCTTAGATTTTTGCTATCCCAAAAGATTTTACAAAAGAAGTTAGAAAGATACAAATAATTTTCAAACCTGTTAAAAATTCATGCAATTAAGCACTGAAATTTTATCATGTTATTCTAAAAACATTATAAGAGAGAAGACAGCATATGATTTAATTACACATCAGAATTAATCTCCAGTTCCTTTATAGCTGATGTTACTTTATAATCTGTAGATGACTTTATGATATAACTACAGAAATTACCTTGTCATAGAAAGATTAAATGCAAAACACAGCTAAGGCAGGATTCAGCTCTGGACTCTGAAACATGACTTGAGGTATTTATAGTAGGTGTCTGCACGTGAGCTGGGGGTGGGGGGTCTCAGCTCCCTCTGAAGTTGAAGAAGATTTTGCCAACATGGCCAACAGCCTCCGGAGCCCCAAGGCAGGTTCCTGCCACCGAAGCCTGCCCGGCCACCAGCTCCTGCTCCAGGGGGGCACAAGTGTCCCCTACAACCTCTGCTAGATCTGCCAGATCTTTTGGATAAAGGTGATGCCCATGGCAACTCAAACAGCTCTAGATGCCTACACTTAGGCAAATGAACAAGTCCCAGAGCCCCATTGACTCTGATAGGAGTTGGACACTCGGTCACATGTGAGCATCTCCACTATCAACAGAGGCTTCTGTCAGTTATCTGAATCTGGAGCTGAATCACACCCAGTCTCACCCAGCACAGGTACCATAACTTTCCTCAGGAGAAATACTCTCCTAACTTAAATATTTAATTACTAAACTGCTTTGCAGCCTAAAGTCTTGATGATACAATATTTTGTATACCTGATTTTTATTTTTTTTTACTTTCTTTTTGTTACCCATAATTGCATCTTCTCAAACCACATGAATTTCCTGAAGGTGAAGAACCCTGAGCCATTATATACAGTTAGTATACTGCTCTCTTTTTCTTACTGCCGTTCCTCTACAGTCACGTCTTGTCAAAGCTGTGCATGCCTCGCTTTTATACTCTGTCCTCATAAACCAATTTTGTCTCCCATTGTTTCCATCCAGATTATTTTTGTTGTTCTCTAAATTTCTCCCAGGGTCTTTTTAGTAATGTGAAATTCAGAACTGAAACAATATCAGCTGCCGCCAACAAAGCTGCGTAAAGTGTTGTTTGTACCTGGGAACTCTTCCAGGGCAGAAAACAAAATGCAGGAATTAGAAGTGACAAAAAGCTGATAGTAACTGATGTGCCAACAGTATTACAACCATCTGTGCTTTGAATCTTTGTCTTTCCAAATTGGTAGGGCCTATAAGAAAGTAATTTTCATTCCTAAGAAGAATAGATTGCCTTAAAAGTAACTTATATCTACTCTCTGTGGGAAAGCCATTAATTAATCTTTACTATGTTCAGAGATAATTTTCCCAGTTTCCCTCAGTTTTGTTTACTCTCATAAACTGAAATTATCTGGCATGGCAAAAAGACTGTATTCAATCATTGCCCCACAATCTAATAAAGTGTCCAAGGTAAAATTTTAAAAGCTTGTAAATAATTTGAAAACCGAACCCAAATTTTCAGAAGTTAATATGACACCACTGGTATTTTGACACAGGAATGTGCAAACAGACACTTAGTCGATTTTTAGAAATTGCCTAATTTCTGTTGTTTTCTATAGGAATTCAGAAGCTTCAAGCTTTTGAAAACCCCTGTAAGTATGAGTAGTCCCATGAGGTAATTTACAGCACCACCTTTTGTATCAAGAGGCCACAATCTTCAAAAATAGAGATTCCCTGCTATTTAACTATCTAAAAGAAGCTGCTACTACCAGACTCCCTTTTCTAGCTATATTTGGCTAAGATGTAACCATCTTACCTCTGAAATTATGATCACAGTACTCTATTGGCATTTCTAGATCAGAATGTTACAGTAAAACCTATCTGAAGCCCTATATTAAAATTTATTCTCAGACTGAAAACTCATGCACGTATTAGAGATTAATTTTTAAATGCTCTCCCTGCTCTTGTCAATGGCTTGCAAGATCTACTTCTAGGTGAATTTTGAGACGGTGCTTTTCACCTGTGTACTGATTTGTCTTCTCTACCTGAGACACTGTATGTTTTCCCAGGACACATCCCTGTATTTCAGACCTGTGGATACATTTCATTTCAAACAGAAGAGGTACAATCAGCATTTTCTTTTCAAAGACAACTTCACTTTGGAGTTAATGTCCTCCATTAGCCCAGAATAACCAGTGACTGTGACTTCCTTCTGTTTAAGGCAGGCCTAGAATAAGGAATTACTTTTAGACTTTACTTAGCAATAATTTCTAATTTCAAAAGTACCAGGTGATGTTTATTTTTATAGGCAATGACCCGGGAAACAGGTTACCACTTTGGCTTCGTGATTATTCCTGTACTGTGTTCCTCACGTAAACAATAGAGCTAATATTGGAACTCTTTTAAAAATGCAGGGAAATGATTAATTAATGTGTCTATTAATTATTTGGGAAAAGGTGAAGTCCAAGGTGGCATATTCACAGATGTCAAAATAATTTAGGTTACAGAAAACTAGGAAGAACTGTGTGGCATTCCAGAGGCACTTTAAAAGACAGACAACTGCGCAGCCTGACTGAAGTTAAAACTCCATGTTAACAAAGGCATGTTAATGTACAGTGGGAGGTAAAGCATTCAATATGATCTGAGCTGACGATACACCTTCATGAGCTCTAAGTGAACGGTAATCATTTGGGAGTCAGGCACAGGAGACAATGAATCATTGCTGGCATCTCCATTAACATAATTATTAATTATTTTGGGGTTTGGGGTACTAAATTTTAAAATATATTTAAAAATGGATTAAAATAATACCTTAAAAATTATATAATGCCATCATCAATCAGATTAGTTGGGTTTGCGTTAACTCCTCATAAACCATCTTACTCTCTTGCACACTTTTCCTTTCTCATTTCTATAATTTATTCACCTTTTTAACATCTGTTTTAAAATTTGATTGGAAGATCTTCCAGGCAAGAGCTCTGTGTTTGCACAGTGTGCAGCCCAAAGGAACCTTATGCAGTCTGGAGGCTTGTGAACACCAACACACTACAAATTAACGCATACTACTAGAGAGCAGTTGTATGCTTTCGTTTTGAATGTTGTGCTTAATTCTAGGTACATCATTTAAAATAAATAATAGACTGCAAATGGAAGGGGTTCACAGTGCATAAATGCAAATACAGTAACAGATTTTGATGAAATCGAAGCTTTTAAGGATCAGGATTCTTTCCTTTGGAGAGGAAACATGTAAGAGATAAATAAAATAATGCATGGAAAGGCAAGAGCAAATTGTGAACTCTTATTATTCTCCTCATTGCAAAAAAAAACCCCAAGGAAACAGCCAATAAAATTAAAGAAATATTAACGACTTTTAGAAAATGAATTTCATCCTTTCCTTGTGTGAAGGGAAGCAGAAGAACTCACTGTGATGGCACACAATTGAGCCCAACATCTCAGAAGTTAACAGGATGGAAAGGGGGGCATTCAGTTGCCTGAACATGGCACATAGAGACATTTAACATGATCTAAAGTATCCTAAGAGGTCTGCGTGGCAAATATGACAGAAAACCTACAGGAGACTTGCACTGTTCTGAAAGCAGGTGCAGACCAGTGGGGACACTCAGGACATCTCCATGGAATAAAAATTCCTTAAGGATAAAAAACTTCATTCTTCAATGTATAAACCAACAAGTGTCTGACTAAAATTAGAACAGACAATTACCTTCAAACAAGGTTATTCTTACAGATTACACCTAATTGATAGATAATGGCCAATGCCATGAACAGGTTGCTCTTGCAGTAGCATGGTAGTCTCATATATAATTTCTTGGGTTTTCCCCAAGATCCCTGTATGGGTTTCTCAAAACTGATCTGGCTTTTACTGCTTATCATCTCTCATCAGATGATTGTGCCCAATTTGTTGACAGAAAAATGGACAGTTTTTTTTCCAAAATGAAAGTTCACTTAATGTTGCCATCAAGGATCTGGGTGCAGATCTCTTTTCAAAGCCTACTGGGTAGAGTAAAACTGATTACCCTACACCACTGACAGGAAATTAGCTTTAGGTTCTTACTACAGCAGAGTCATAAAAATGGAGTGAGAGATTTCAATACCAGGAAACAAAGTATATCTCATGGTCTTTTTTGTTATTATTGTTTGTATATAATTATGGATATGGTTTCATGTTATTCATTGCACAGAGAGACATCTCTTTCTTGGAGACTGGCATCTCAAAATCTTAGTCCACAGCCCTCTGGTGAGTTGAATATCAGAAGTAAGTTTTTTTTCCCTACAGACTCTACACAGTCAGAAGCCTGGTCAGAATTTATCATGATTATCAAGTCACTCATAATAGCGGGGAAGAGTGGAGGAACATGCCTGTAAATACAGCTGCTTCTCTGGTTGCATAAGCAGCCAGCAAAATAGGAGGCAATTTTATGCCTGAGGACTTTTCCCCTCAATTTGCCATTCACTAATATTGATAACGGGCACTATCTTCTATATTCAATCCAATCTATACTTGTGCACTTAAAGGCTTTTTTATTTTTGCACCTGAGGTCTACCTTTAAACCAACTTTGCCAGTGGCTTCAAAGGAGCTGAAAAATCCTTTCAGAAACAGGTTGGGGGAGGTCACTGGGGAGTACTCCACCAGAAAGAGGAATGATGTTTTCTGTCTTTTGGGAAGTATGGCAGCTTTGGGACCTTCGTTTAACATGACCTCAATGTGGCCTATCTTAGAATCATAGAATCATAGAATGGTTTAAGTTGGAAGGGACCTTAAAGATCATCTAGTTCCAACCCCCCCTGCCATGGGCAGGGACACCCTCCACTAGACCAGGTTGCCCAAACCCCCATCCAACCTGGCCTTAAACACTTCCAGGGATGGGGCAGCCACAACCTCTCTGGGCAACCTGTTCCAGTGCCTCACCACCCTCACAGGGAAGAATTTCTTTCTAACATCTAATCTAAATCGACCCTCCTTCAGCTTAAACCCATTACCCCTTGTCCTGTCATGCACTCCCTGATAAAACAGTCCCTCACCATCTTCCCTGTAGGCCCCTTCAGGTACTGGTAAGCTGCAATTAGATCTCCCCAGAGCCTTCTCCAGGCTGAACAATCCCAACTCTCTCAGCCATCTTGTCTTGATGGGAAATACATTATCATCCTGATTTGTCCTGATACAGTAGCCTCCATTCTTTTGTTGTTAGATACTGAGTGTACTTTTCCAGTGAATGCCAGCAGGCAAGAATCACAGCCTGACATTAGCATGTGCCAAGTTCAAAACAAGCAAAAGATAACACTTCACACAGTGAGCGCACAAGTGTTGGAACTCCTTGCCATAGGATGCTGCAAATGCTGGAAGACAGAACAAGTCAAAAAGGAATCAGAAAAATTAATGCAGGAAAAAAAATCAGGGGCCACTAAACACAGAGGTATTACCTTTACCGCAGGTTCTGATCTGAGAATGGCTGGAGCCTGAGAGAGCATCATTATATTCTTGCCCTGGTACTGTACTTTGGCATAGCTATCCTATCCTCTGTGAACCTCTCAGAAACAAGCTGTGGATGGACCTTTGATCTCTTGTTAGGGTTTTTCTATTTATTTTTAAAACATTTGATTTTCAAAGCTGCTCAGAATTTGAAAAGTAAGCATGAGTTTCAGGCAAAAGAATTTAATGTATATTTTTCAAATGAAAGTGTTTCATAAAACTATTTTACCAGATGTGTTTGCCATTCCCTTTCCCTTTTGTGATCAACATTCGCTCTTTTTTCTTTCTCTATCCATATCCTTTTATACTTTGATTTGTAATCAGGTTTTTTTTTCCTGAAAGTACTTATTACTCACATTGTAAATCTTTCATTGTTTGTACAAGCCCCATGTGCAGGCAGGCCTTGAACTCTCTGAAGTCCTGTAGGCATCTCAATTTGCATAGCAAATGATTGATGGTGACAAAATGTGATGTCATATTGGCTTTTGTTTTCAAACTGTGAAGTGCTCATGCCAGAGCTTTGAGGAAAAATGTTTCAGTTGAAAAGAAAGAAGAAAAATCTCAAAATATTGCTTCAGTGCTGTTCTTATTGTTTGATAACAGAATCCCAGAATTTAGGGGGAGATGATAAGCATTGCTTACAAAGAGAAAGTGCAGTGAATTTTACCCTGTAAAGTCTTGCAACAGAAGAATCTATCTTGATATCTTTATAAGAAGGGCAGATAAGGTCTTACAGATACAAAATATTACTCTAATGAATACTTCAAAAAAGTTGGAAAGCCTGATGTTCTCAGTGGTTGGGAACAGCCTTGCAAACAGATAGATTTTTTTATTAAAAATTGCAGCAATTTCTGTAAAAGGGTTGTACATGATTTGGGCTCCAGGGATGAAAACAATTTTCACCCAGTTTTATGAAACTACAAACTTAAATTCATGATTATGAAAGCGTTTCAAGAAATAAAAAAATAAAAAATCTTGTTATATCACTGTATAAATCTGAAGTGAACCAATATGCTGAATACTGTGTACAGGTCTGATTCTGTCATCCATCTCAAAAGGATGGAAAATGTACATAGCAAGGTGAAAGAATCATCAGAGTAATTTCACATTAGATACAATGGAGAAAGGGGAACCTTCAGGGCATCTCCCAGGGCTGGGCAGGATGTCAGCCCACAGGTCAGGATCAGGAACAGACCCATTGACAGTGAACAGGACTTCATTATCTTGGACTCAGAAAGCCCTTGAACCATAGATTACTAGAGGTTGACAGATTATTTTGGAGAAAAAATCTCTGTATGCTCCTCCTGTTCATACACACTCAGCACTATCTGCCAGGAGACTAGGACAGCCCAGGACAGCCAACCTTACATTATATTCTTATCATGAAAAAAGATGGAGAAGGGATGGAAGCTGAGAGCATGACTCAATCCCTTGATTGGGAATGGCATCAACTGGACTACACATTAGACGGAGAAGCCAGAATAATTTAAACAAAGCTGGCTGTTTTCCAGATGGCAAAGACTGCCTTTATCTGGCACTGGTGCAGTAAAATGTTAATTTTGCATACTTTTAATGCTGAAATAGTCAGTTGGTTTAACCAGGGTGAGGTGATTAACTAGAGTGTGAAAAGGTACAAGAAAGGGAAGAAGAACTTCTTAAGTTGAATAATGAAGTTATCCATCACGTTGCCACATAGGACAGCTCTTTTACACCTCAGTATAAAAATTGGCTCTGGAGATATGATTTTACTTGAAGGTAAACAAATTAGTAACTCACTGAGATGACTGTAAGTCCTTTTCACAGAATCACAGAACCACTTTTCTATGGAAAGAATTATTTACTACTAATTCAGTCTATCATAATCTCCTCCTCCTCCTTTCCAAAGTCCATCTGTAAACAACCAGTGCTTATTCCTTTACATTAGTTAAATAACAGTTCCATGGTCTGGAAACAGGGAGTACAAATGACTCTGAGGTACCCAGGTCTATCCAGAGCAAGTTTACAGCCGCTGTATTCAAACCAGAATGTCCAAACCCAACTATCTGGTCCAAGGAAGGAAAGGGGGCAGGAAGGGATGTAGAGTAGGAAACAGGAGGTAATGACAACAACAAGATGATTAGCAAGCACTGCCTTTTTCAAAAGTTTCTCTTACCTTTCTTATTTCAAAAAACCACAAGTCATGTCTTTCCCATAGCCTAAAACACACATCCAAATAAATTTAAAAAAAAAAAAATCCTTCACATTAAGCTAATACAGTAGTAAGCAGCAAGGCAGTCATATAAAAAGCAAATATCCCCATTATGTAATTAAAAACCGAATTATCTGTAGTATTCCAAACATTTGCTTGAGTGTAAAGCCATATTCCTCAAATAGAATGCGTATGTTTATAATGTTTATACACATTTTAGCAGCCACCTCTTAAAAGGCTTCACAGAAAGTCTCCTTGGGAGAGAAAAGAAATTTCTCAAAAATATTCTGAAGCAATCATGAAAAAATAAATCTTGTGCTCCAGAACTGTCCCCAGAGAAAGTGAATCCAGGGCAATTTCTAAATGTATTTCACTCTGCTGTTTTGTAACCTAAAATGAAGTATCCTTCATTGAAAAGGAGAAGGGTGTACTCTGAGTCCAACCTAATCCTGACACCTTCAGTCTAAGCAAATGCACATCGTTTGAGCAACTATTGGAGCTTTCACATAGAAGGGAAACTGTCGTCCTTTGTTATTGAGAGGTTGCTGCTCCACAGTGCATTGAAACTCTTGTACATTCTGCTGCAAAGTAAAGTAGCCAAGGCAGAGGCATCACCCCTGTGCTTCCAAGTTGATAATTACAGTGTCTCACTTGTCTAAAAATGCCAGTATATCAAAATCTGCTTCTTGGTACTCAAAAGACAAGAAGGGACCATAACACATGCTCAATCAAATGGCCGAAATGCTAGGAAACAGTTTCCAGACTAGTCTTTTCAAAGGACAGTAAGAACCTCAGAATTATGACTGAGCCTTCAAAAGAAAGGCCAGATACTGCCTGAGCAGGAAGAGAGGTTACTTCGATTGTTCTTTAGGATTGTAAGGAATCTACAGACCCTGATGAAAATGAAGTCTTAATTGCAGAGTCTGGTCTGATTGTCAGAGGAGGCAATCTACAGTAACAAAATAGTCCTTAACTGCATGAGGTGGAAGGTATTGTTCCTATCACAATGGAGAGTACAGGTTTGCGAACTGTTTGTGTCACCCAATGAACAGAGAATTAGTGCCAAAAATTCTGTTGATTGCTTATCAAAGTCTTATTGAACAACTTTCTACTTTTGGTGGTGACATCTCTGGACAAGATAGTAAACTATATTGCAGTGGTGGAACTGAATGTGCTTTTGCCCAAAATGGACCATGTATCCAGCCCAATCCTCAGCTAGATTCTTAGGAGTCAGATATTCTTGGTGTTGAAATGTTGCAAATACAGATGCCATCTGATATTAGGTATTGTTAATGAGAATTTCCAAAAAGCAATTATTAATATTTAAATGGATTTAAAGCTACTCAAAGGCTTTTCTTTTCTCTTGCAATTTTAAAGTGCAATCTTGCTTTTTGCAAAAGCAGTTTAATGCAGCTATTAATAAACTTGCAAAAGATGAAATAGTATGAAAATTACATACGCTGTAATGTAATACATAAACTTGAAACATATCAGAGTATACAAGAAGGAAATTAAAGTAACAGATAACCCTGGAAATAAGAATTTCTCTATCTAAAGAAACTGAAATCTGTATAATGGTATATCTGTGTCTAGAGAAATTAATGTCTAATGGTCACAGACTACATAACCAAATGATCCATAACATGCCTGGGTCAGCAATTGACAGTAATCCGCTACTCCATTTACACAAATCCTGGGTCAAAGAATATGAGTGCAAGTGAAAGTAGTCAGAAGTGTCCTTTACCTTTTACCAGATTGGTATAAATATATTACATACAGTAATATGACTTATAAAAAAAACCCCAGATAAACAAACAAAACAAAAAAACCCCCAAACTAAATTGCAGTAAGCATTCAAGAGATTTTCTTAACCTCCCTTTTAGGAGTTCTCTGTTATCTCTGAAGTGGGCAAATAGATCTTTGTCTTAAGTATTGGATTCAGATTAACAACAAAGATTTAGAGGATTTAACTGTGGAAGCATCAAGTGTTAGAAGAGAGAAGAATCCAATTTGTATTTTTTGGTCTTCTAGTTAGGTGCATATCATTAATCTAATGTAATTTGTTCCCATTCCCAGTTGCTACCAGTAAGTTGTCATTAGGCACTTAAAGATGCAACAGAAGTTTTTATTATTTTTTTTCTTATGGCTACTTACCAGATATTTCTAAGTTTTGAAGCATTTTCAGCTAAATAATATCAGTTTTTAGTAACTGTAAACCAGGTTTGCATCTTTTTTTTTTCAGTTTAGGTCAGATTATATTTTCAAAGAAAAACTAAAATTTTCTGGGAATTTCCATTAAAACTTAATTAATTTAAATTGGTTTTGAATCAGTTACATTCTAAAACTTTTAGATCAGTATTTTCAAAGACGGTGATGAAAAATAGTCTTTCCTTCATATATATACAAAAAAAAATATATATGCATATGTACATATATTTGTTTGAAATCTCTCAGTTATGTCTCGATTTGAGAAAGAGAATCTTTCTGCCACACACATCTCCACTCCACCTTTTTCTGTCCTTGTTCAGGCCCTGTAGATGTATACAGACTGCTCGTGTGCTCAATATAGAATCATAGAATCACATATCAATATAACTGTTGTAAATCAGACATGATTATGCGTATATGTGGATTTAAGTGAAAAGTTCCCTGGAGGGACCAGTTCTGTTCTATTTCTATTCTCAAGGCTTCCAATATGTCTAAAAAAGAAAAAAATAAAATAAAGGAAATACTTTCAGAATTTCCAGTTTGGAATTGAAATCTGAATGTTTTGACTGAGGGACATCATTGACACATGTTCAATCTGACTGACAGAAGGCTTGAGTTCAGGTTCCTATCGTGCTCCTGTAGAGCTGAGTCTTTCATCATAGATTGCTCTGACTTAAATGCATCAGGGTACATACTGCGAGAGTTTTTTGCTTCTAAATCTACCGCCTTTGTCACAAGACCAATTCTTACTTTACTTTTGTATCTGTTAAATCTCGAAATGAAATTTCCTTCCTAAACGTGACTTTATGCATCCCTTTCTGCAAATGTTGGCATGAGGAAATGAGTTCCATCCCTTGATACATAAAAGAGTTAAGAGCTTTCTCCAAAAAGTGACCTAGTCGGAGAGATGCTGAGCATCAGCTGTTACTGACCAGAGTGGAAACTGCTGATGCTCAGAAACTCTGAAAAATTTATTTAGGTTCCTAAATATGTATTTTGACTTCTGGTTTGGTTCAACAGCTAAAGAAAGAATTAACACTGACAGATTCCCGAGGAGATATTGCTGCCAGAAGGACAATTTCCTCTAAACTGGTTAACAGAAGTCCACATAAATCTGTCTTCAATGAAAGTTTTAAAAACAAGACCGTGAGTGGTGTGTTGGGGTAAATATCCTTGATAATCTCGGCAGTCAAGAAAGGAGAAAGAAAAACTGAATCTGGAAGAAATATGGGAATGGCTATTCTGAAACAGAACTACAGTCTATCCATCAAGCATCCTATTTCTTACATTGACCAGTACCATCTGCTGCAGAGAAAGACTAAAAAAACCCTCTCTTAAAGCAGCTCAAGTTCAGCAGTTGGCTTATGCCCTAAGACATGATGGTTTATCTCTTTACAAATCTCGGGAAAAGGACGGGATTGAGAGGAAAGATTCTGGGCATTTCATTTACCCGTTGAATTACCCTTTTTATCTGGAACCCTGCTAAATTAAGCTTCTGAGTACTTAGGTATAACAGCTAGACTGCTATTTATGTGTTTAAAAGTGTTTGGGGACAGGCAGTTTTACCACATCATTTTACTTATTTCACCCATTGCAAACACTATTTATGAAGTTAAATCCAGTAGAGGAAACAAAATCAAATTGGTTGCATACACAGAACCTGTACCACTTACACAGATCTATATAGTACCAGCAAAAACCTTTCCTTCCAAAGGAAAGAAAAATATTAGGCTTACAGAGGACCTTTGATGGGATTCAGCTGCATTGGGACACGGTTCTGCAATGCACATGTAAAAGTGGAAGAGAGAAGAATTTGGTGTGAACGTCCTAGGCCTTCATCTGCCTTGCTGGTTTCCAACATAAGTTTTTTTTTTAATCATCTTCTGGGAAACTCCTTCCAAGTTTTATTTCAGCCAAGCTTCTATATTAGACTGCTTTAAGTTTAGTTCCCCTTAGCAGTGTGATCGCTACTTGGGAATGCCGTCATTTGCTCGAAGGTAAGTTCTTTGAACTTGATTTTGAAGATAAACAATATTCTTCTCATTCAACTTTCCAGAGCATTTCAAAATAGCTCCCAGATCTGAATTAATGAACAATTACTATCCTTAGTGGAATTCACTAATTGCATGATTCATATGTAACACAAGATTCATTCTTTATTTGTATTGTTACAACTGACTTTATTTTTCCTAGTTCTATCTATAAAATTTTCAATTGTAAATTGTACTAGTGAACAAATTTACCTTGGCACACGTACTTCCACGGGAATAACAAAACTACAAAAAAAGGAAAAGTGTCATTCAAAATAGAAAAAATTTTTATCATTATTCCGTTTCTCGATGAGTTTCACGTGGGTTTTTTAATGTGACTGAGGCAAGACAAGAGTAAACTCATATGGCTCGGTGAAAGAAAGAAAGAAAATGAAGAGGGAATTGGGACTGGGCTCCTGAACTGCAGTTTTAATGACTGCATTTTTATAAATTCATAAAGGTCCCCCCTGCCTGTCTCTTTTGGTAATTCTGAAGTGCCTTCACAAAGCTGGTCTGAGTGATTTTAAGTTCTCTAAACTGCAGGTGAGCAATGCTGGGGTTTATTTAGCTAGCAAGCCACAGCACTTTGTAATTCCAGGGAAAAGACAGGTTAGAGATAAAGGTTAGAGAGCCTTATAAATTTATCAGTGATTACTGAAATACAGATTAAGCTAGGTTTCTTGAAAGCAAATATTTAGCATTAAGTAGGCAAAAAAAAAAAAAATTGCCTTTGGTTTTGTTTCTTCTCTCACACAAAGCTCACCGTTACAGTCACATGACTCACAATTTGCTCCAAAAAGGCTATTTAGGGTCATATATCTCAAGGGCCGGCATAATGTGAACCAGAGGAACAAGCTGCCCTCCCAGTCTTCCTGCAACCCTCTCTGCTTTCAGGAGTGACTGCGGTATTCCCATCCGCCTTTTCCCAGCGTTGTAATTCACATAAAATATTTTAAATAGGAAAAATTCAGATTCGAAAGTCTTACTTACATTTATGGAGTCTTCTACATCTATCTATAGCTTTTTCTTTTTCAGATCATCTCAGGTTTTACTCCACTGTGCTTTCTGTTTCAAATCATTAAGTTTCATGAAAGAGCAGTCAGCTGGGATCGCCGCTTCCAGCAAATCCTCCTCCCAAATGCTCAGCGAGACTAGAAGGCATTGTCTGAGGCCCAGGAGCTGACAGGGTTAGGAGATCTTTCTTTACACGTTAGTGTGAAGTGGCTAGCTGCCTTTTGGTAAGAAAACCTGATGAAAAACTGCAAGCCAACAACAGTCCCACAGGGAACCACAAAATAGATTTGGCAGCTCAAGGTTTTAATTAGAGGTTAAAGCCTAGAAGTGACAGTGAGGAAAAAGCAAGGGTCCAGCTGAACTCTGCTACCAAGAGTGGACAAGCCCAGGGGTTGCCTGCATTTTGGTAATGCTGGAAAGGAACAGATTTTCTCATGCTTGTCCCACTCAGACCTCTTTTGGCTGACAGCGGGAATCATGACCGCCTGGCCAAACTTGCAATAGGCGTCCTTCTGCAGCTTGGGTGAGAGCCGGAGTATCTGGAAATGGTTGTGGTGCCACAGGCTGACATTGACCTTTGGCTCCACCGTGTCGTTTCAGCTGAAATTTGCTCTAGGTGATGCACAGTCAGACACAGCAACCAGCTTCACCGATGTCGGCGCTGGCTCTGCTGCATCCCCGGCCACCCTGGGTTTGAGCGTGGTACTGACATTTTCTTGGTTCCTGGATAAGCAGCTCTTGTCCTGTTCTGCTCCGCTTCCACCGGAAAAATAGGCTGGCATGGGAACGGAGCACAGCTGGGAGCCTTGTGCGAGGCTTGAAATGTCAAACAGGACACGCTCTCTGCGGACACGTGCGGCTGCAGGTGTCTGCTCTTTAGCTTTTACCTCCCACGGCAGTCTCCAGATACGGGCAAAGACAAGGAGCGGAGTCATCCTCCCAAGAAGGCGCTTCCTTCAACATCAGAAATCATCAGATTTTGCAGAAATCCCTCAGCTCCCGCTGTCTGTGTCCTTAGGACTGATAGCTCTACCTGCTATGAAATGAGATGCTTGGGAGAGGAGGAGGAGGAGGAGTGTTAACTGGAAAATACAATGCAGCTGAAACATAGCACCTTATGACAAACATGACTACATTTCATGTCTTGACTGCACGGACTTTTTGCAAACCTAAATATTAGACATGTGAGCATACTTTTTACCATTGTTAATCATATTTAACCTTGCCTTACATGTATTTTCAATGAAATTATTCTACTTTCTAGACAAGTTATCCCAGGTTTACCCAGCTTTAATCTGAAGCCAATATTCTGACTTGTTTTTTACTTCAGCTCTTCTATATTACTGCAGTTCAACCATTTCACCACAGGTTAAAAAAAAAAAAAAAAAAAAAAAGCTTTCAAATATTTATTGATTTTCAAAACAGGAGGGAGAAGAGGGGGAAATGCAGGAATGTCCTACAGTTTCTCAGAATTTATGGGGATATTATATACTCATAAATCCATGTGTTGCTATATTAGACAAATAATCTTTCTGAGGTAAACGACCTAACTATTCTGGAAAAAGATTTTTTGACTGCAAAGTCTTCAGAAAAGAAAAGCTTTTAAATGCTTGTGAACAGTGGATTGGAGTAATTGGTGGAATAAACATTTAATAGAAAGTTCAGGCTTTTTTATGCAGAATTGATTTGAACTTGGCTGCAGGTCACAGGTGCTAATTTGGTAGATACGAGTTTGTTGTGAATATTATGGGTATTTGCCCATCAAAATAAATGTATCAAACTGTCTTCTACAGTCCGCAGTCCCTGATTAAAAGAGTGTCATGGTTATACTATGCCCTTATTAAACAGAGTTCTTTGACAAAACCTGAGTCATTGGTGGGTTTAGTCCTGTCTTACATTTATTACATGCAATTTAAAAATAACTCTTATAGAACGCGCGTATTGTCAGCAACTGTATTTTTGCAACTGCAATCTACTGTGGATGTTTCCATTGCCCAGTGACCCTCCCACCCACCTCGTACCTGCGGGGTGCAGAATTACTGCGTGGAGCTATACAAAATTGTTACATTTTCATGACGTAACATCAATATCAAATGCTTAAAGATTCTTACGGTGTTTATGATTTTGAATGACCAAGGAAAAGAAACAAAAGGGATAAAGATGCATTCATCTCTGCAGCATTATTGTCATTTTTTTTACTGTCTCAGTTTAACACATTTTAAACAGAGAAAATGTGAACATGCTACTAAGAAAATTATCAGCGAGCATTGAAAATAAGTACCTATTGGAAAATATTGTAATTAGTCTTCTATAGAGTATTTTCAGTCTTCTCTTGGAATACAGTCCCTTCATACATTACAGACACCTCTCTGCATCCTTTCCCTCTGTGTGTGCGCGCGTGTGTGCACGTGTACGTACAAGCGCACAGACACAGATGAACATGAATGCGCATCTGCACATAATTCTGGTTCCACTGTTTCTAAACTTTCTGCACTGAGGAATAATATCTATGCAGTTTAATTATTTCTCATCAGTGAATATTTATAATAAGCAGCCATTTTGCAAAGGTTAGAAGTTAACACTTATCTCCCTGGTATGATGACTGTGGGTATATGATCTGCTTTCATGGCCCGGGTACAGTCAGGAGCGTGGGTATAGATTGAGATTACAGAGGGGAAGGAAGAGCTGCTCGGAACAGAGCACCTCTGCTAGAAAAAAAAGTCAAAATGACTGGTAGCGACAGTTCAGCTTCTCCATATTTCTTAACACTTTCCTGCTGTTGAGTCATAAAATCACCTGCATTATAAAATCACCTTGCAAATCAGAAAATTGTGATGGTTTAAACACTTGTATTTTAAAACATCCTCTGTTACTCATAAACTACAGACCACATGCCAAGGAGTTTATTCGTAGAGTCGGATCCTACTGAGCACTAGCTGGCATGCTACCTCAGGCTACTACCCACAAAAGCTGAAGGCATGCTGTCACTGTTTGAGATGTTCAGCACCTTGCAAAGCCAAGTGGGTGTTCAAGTTAGCATGATTAGTCCAAGAGGAGGAAAAAAAAGAAGAAAAAAAAATGAATAAAGAAAACTGATTTGGCCCACAATCAGATAGCTGGTCTGGTACACAGTTATACACAATACAGGTTGCAGGGTGATGTTCTGGTTTGATTGAATTTAATAGGAAAATGCTTACTGGCTTTAACAAGGACAGATTAAATTCCAGAACCTGAAATATCTCCACAAACCAGTTAAATTTCAGTATAAAATGTCTAAATGTATGTTTTATCAAGCCACTTTTATGTTTTGCTGGCCCCTTTATCTTGTGTCAACCAAAAATTCATAATACCAATTTTGACTGAAGGCTGGCTTTAATTACAATTTCTTTTACAGGTCTCAACTGCTTTTTGTATCCTGAGAAATGAGAGCAATTCTTTCTATCATATTCAGAAAGAAAATGAAAAGGTTGGTAAATGTATAAGTAATTTTAACTGATGCATTGATCTGAATACTTTTAAAGTAATACAGTAAGTATTTCTGTCACACTTTGAAGTTAAGCTTGGAGCTCAGTTACATCCCTTAGGGTTATTTTATAGCCATTAAGAATGTGTACCTTTTATCTGGTGCCTTCAATTAATTGAATTTCAAAAATATTCTCAAATGTTTTTAGAAAATCATTTAGTTCCTGGAGGACATTCCTGTGTGATTTATTGTTACAGTAATTAAAAGCAGTGAGTATTACACTGGTCACTGTTGGAACTCCTGTCTGCCTTTGGCTATATTTTGGTTTAAGTTAAAACATACAGTGCACTTGAGAGACTTATGAAGGGAGGCAAGAAAAAAATTTAATTCTTTTCAGATTGCTTCAGAATTTGGCACACTTAGAAATAACCTCTTAAAGTGATCACAGTGATATTTACATGATAATTATATGCAAGCACAATTAAACTTCTATATTAAACAATTAAATAATGCTTTTCCTGCTATGGTAAATTATTCCTGACTACCCATATTAGTATTCTGTAGTTCTAATCAGCGCCATAAATAATTTTCAGTTTTACATATTCTGCTCTGAAGCAATTATTACGAGCTCTCAGGAAAAGTTAAAACAGCTAATGAAAATAATTAGCAGAAAAAAATGATGGTTCATCCTGCATTGAAAGATAGCCCTAACTGAAAACTACAAACGCTGCTTTAATTGCATCTTTGTTTTCTGAGGCACACACGGTTCTCTTCTGTAATCCTTCTTGTGCAAGAAGCGATCGCTCATTAGTAGCATTTCACGGAACTACTCACTCATGGGAAGATCGGTGAGATTAGACCCGAGGTCCATGTCTCCTTAGGTGTACAACATGGAGGAAGGAGTTTATTCCTGCATGGCTTCCTTGGGGCTGCACCTCAGTAACATTGCTCACCTGGGCAAGGTCTGCAGGCTCAGGCTGCCCTCCCCGCTCAGGCAAAGCTACACTGCAGGAAGGAGAACTTGGTGCTACTGACTCACTCCGTGTCTTCTGTCTTTTCGGAGTCTTCAAGGAGGGTTGAAACAGCTAAGCTTTTAAGCATTCAAAATTACGCTCTTTTCCTACTAAAAATAATGCTCTCCACCCATCCAGATATTGAGTACCCTAAGAGAGCCTTAGCTGTCTTAGCTGCTCTAACCACATTAACTTTTTTTTTTTCTGCCACAGAGTAAATATCTTCTCAAAATCATGGGCTCACAAATGAAATTATGGTAACACTTGCTTAGGAAATGATTGAAAAAATAATTATGAGCCTATATCTTTGAGGACTGGAAAAGACCCAGAAAAGACCACACAGAATCTGAAAATAAATATTTTATTATATTAGGTGCGCATTTATGAATAAAAGTATAGTTGTACAGATTCTGACCAATGCAGGTCAGTACCACATAAACATTTCACATTTAAATGTACACACTGAAGTCATTGTTCAAAGTAATAACCTATCCTTTTAATAAACCATCCCTTTTCCACTGAAATGCCTAAAGGTTTTCTAACGTGTATCAGTCTTTTGAACATCACATAATGAATTTAATGTGAGAAAAGGAAAAGAAATGTACCTGTATGGATCCCTGCACATTAAGATAAACCTTGCTGCTCTGAGGCTAGCATAAAACTTGGCACCCAAACCGGATGAGGACAAAACCAGTTTCAGTTAAAAGCTGATTTCTATCCATGTATTTACTACATTCTGAATTATATTGGCTTTCCTGTGAAATTATTCCCGTTACGTAAATTGTCTCAGAGGTTTCATAATTAAGCTAATGTGTTTCTAGGACCTTCATTGTGTGCATGAGTTATGAGACAAGCATTACTATATTATTCCTTGACTAGGTGTGATTTAGTAACCTCTACAGCAAAACAAAGGCCAAAAAAGTAAGAGACCAAGTTAGTGTTTTCTCCCATCTGATCTCTTAGAAAGTAGGTCCTCAAGGAATAGCCATGGTGCGGCAGGAATTGACACTGGCTATTAAATGATATTCCCTTTCTCAGTGGAAATATGTGGTGCTTTCACTAGTGCTGTTTGTCTAATGACATGGAAAATTAAGGGTTTTAACCACTTGGTATCATTTAATGATGGCCTTTTCACAGCAGAGAGGGCATTGATCTAGCTACAGAAATGGGAAAAAAATGCCAAAGAATGCCAGGATAGACAGGGCCAACACCATTTATACAGTGACAAGAACACCTTTTAATAGTTTAAACATTAAAAAAGGTTGAAACCTTAGAACTATTGGTCATGTAAAAAAAAAGGGAGAAAGAGAATCTGTAACAACATTATGAACAACATCAAGCAAAATCTACAAATGCCCTTCCAGCCATTGACTCTGGCCCATGTTCTTTTGGGAGTGCTTCCCAAAAGCTTTTTCTCTGGTTGCAAGCATCTTCACAGATTTGTTGGTGACCAGTGTTCCTTCAGTGGTTGTGTCCATCATGCCACTATGGTTGACCTGCATGCAAGTCTACTGGGATTTCAGCTCTGCTTGGTTTGATTGCCCTCCTGCCTGGCTAGGCCAGCGTCTGTCAGAGAGTTCACCGTGCTTTCGGGTGCGTAGGTCAAAGTGGCAATGGGTGGCAAGTTCCAAGGTCGGCATGAGCAAACTGGAAAAGACAGACTCAAGAGTCTGCTTGCTTCCTTTAACCACCACTGGAATAAAAAAAAAAAATAATAAAAAAAAGTTGATCTCGAGGAACTGAAGCTGTTATATTACAAAAGATACATATCAATCTACTGTTACTGGTGGTAGGTTTTAATATGAAAAAATGATTTTTTTTTTTTTTGTACGATGCCTCCTGCCCTTGAACGTTGCAGCAAATTTCAAGGGGGGGACGACGACAGCTGCATCCAGCAGCTCCCCCCCGCCCCCGCCAGCACCTCTCCATAGTAGTTCCCCCGCTGCTGCTCTGCCGCCGGGAAAGGCGGGGGGGGGGGGGGGCGGGGGGCAGCTCCCGGGCACCCCGGGCCGTGGGCACCCCTCGCTCCCGCCGTGCTCCCGGGCTCCGCCGGCAGCGGCTCCGGACCGGGGGGGCGAGCTGCGGGGTCCAGGTCCCACGAAGCACATTTGGATCGGAGGGGAGATGTCGCCTCCGGGGGGGGAGGATGGTGTCACCCCACCCTGCAAAAACACGGGCTCAGCCGGGCGGGCGGCTGGACGGGGTCGGCGGAGAGGGGTCCCCCCCGGGGGGGCAGCTCCCCCCGCAGGCACGGCGCTGCCCCCCGGGAGCCCCGGCCCCGCTTGGCGCTGGGGCTGCCTGCAGCCGAGCAGCCGGGCTGGGAGGCAGCCCGGGGCAGGAGCCCGGGGGCAGCGCCAGCGGGACGGGCCTCCCCGGGGGAAGGAAGGGCAAGCCCAAATCCGCGGGGACGGGGGCAGCGCACACGCCTCCCGGGCTCCCGGGTGATTTGGGGAGAGCGTAAGAGTCCCACGGGATGGCTGGGAAGAGGAGCGATGTCCCTGTCCCGAGCCACATACCCCTCGTCTTCCCGGCAAGCAGGCCAGCCCTGGGCGGGCAACCCAGGCATCCACGTCGCTGTGGGTTTGTTACTCTGCTTTAAAATGCAAAGGCTCGCTGCATGATTGGCTTTCTGTTTACAAGTGCAGATGGGAGAAGGCTCACGTTTTCTTTCTCCGTGCGGTTTCCCCGCCTTGGAAGCTGCAAGGGCAATCCGAGGAGGGAAAAAGGGGAAAGAGAAGAGGATTTCCCAGTTTCAACATTCATCAGATTTACCCTGTCATTGCACTACAAGGTGCAGCGTGTGTCGAACATTACGAGCACGGGTCCGTGCAAATGACACAGGCATGAAAGAGCCCTGGCAAGAATAAATCTGTCGATGTACAGATGTTCCCTATTAACGTTATTGTTCAGCCTTGGTGGTTACGGTGGGAAGACACCGGATTAAAAATTCCCATTGCCACCCCACCTCTCCTGAACCTTTCTCCTCACACCTCTTTGTCTTCGCTTAATTAGGTAGGATATAATATTCTCTTTTTCTCCTCCTCGTTCTTATTGAGACGTCTGCCCAGGCTTACGCCTTTAAACAGGAATGATATTGATCCCTCCTCCCCCTTCTGTCAATCCCGATTTGTCCCTTTTCCTGCTGAACAAACAATTAAGAAAAGAAAGTACCGGCTGCTCTGTAAAACTTAACATACGATAGGCCCCCGCGGGGCTGCCCGGGCGCTGCGCGGTCCCTGGGCAGCGGGCAGGAGCCTGCGGCGGGTCTGGCCGCCCGGGGGGGTGGGGGGTGGGGGGGTGGAGGGGGGGGCTGCACACCACGAAAGACATTTTAAGACCGGGAGCTCGCTGCCACCTCGCCCAGGCTCGGGCCCGAATAACTTCGCAGGAGAGAGAGGCGGCAGCAGCAGCCTGAGGCTGAGACCGGGCGGGACGGACGGACGGACGGACGGACACAGGAGGACGGAGACGATAAGCGGGAGCAAGCGCTCCCGCCCCGACCCGCCTGCGGCTGCCGCCGGCGCCCGGCCCCCCCCCCCCCCGCCCCGCTCCGCTGCCCCCCTCCCCCCGCCCCCCCGAGGAAGCCCCCGGTGCTCGGTCAGCCCCGGCGGGCTGCGCCCTGGGCGGGCGGTGACGGCGGGGCCGGGCCGGGAGCGGGTCCCCGGAACCGGGCGCCGCCGCACCGCCCCCGCTTGGCCCCCTCCCCGCGCCCGGGGGGCCGCTGGCCCGCGCAGCCCCCGGCGGCTCCGCTGCGGCCGGCTCCGCCGCGCTGCCCCAGGGCTATGACTACAGCTAAGGCCGATGGGTGGACAGGTACAGGTGCCCATCTCCTGCGCGCAGGGCTAGCGCTGGCGTCCCAGCCCACCTCCTCAAACGGGAGGGAAACAAAGACGGCGAGAGAGGCAGGGAGAGTTGCCTGTAAGTTTAGCGCCTTTCAGTCGTGACTCGCAGAGATAAATGATAGTTTGGAGGTGCGCGCAGTTAATCAACGCTACGGCTGCCTTACAGCGTGTGCAACCCGCAGATCATTAGGTTAAATGGAGGACATTCGTGTCCTTCCAGAATCAATGCAATTATTGTTGGCAACAAGGACAACAATTGGAGTGGCAGCACTGATTTTACTAACCTGCTATTAATTATGGTGTCCCCCACGCCCCAGACGGCGTTTATAACCCGCGGGAGCAAGCGGTGCTGGCTGCTTCTGTTTTAAAACGGGAAAAGTTGGAAGTGGAGTGCCTGGTCGTGTTGGAAAGTGTTAATCAGTAGGAAAGAGTGTGATCAGTGGAGCTATTCACTTGAACGTCACTCTGGTACAGGGGGTTAGTGAAGTGGCTGTGGCGCCTGGGGACCGAAGGCACTGTACCGCTCCGCTCAGGTATTACACGCTGAGAAATGTCTGCGTTAGTTCTCCGTAGCTCCCTGCAAAGTCAGCCAGCGCAGACGAGACGAGAGAAGCCCTGCCATGGCACAGCCATCGCTACGAGGTTTTAGCCGAAGCCTGGCGTGATCGCAGGTAAAAATTTTCTTCTTGTTTTGGTGGTGATGCTTGAGTGTGTCTCTCTCTACGGAAGCAGGGGGTGGGGGGGGAGCGGTGGGGATTATTCCCCCCCCCCCCCTTCAGAGTCTGCTTTAGCAGCAAGGCAGCTGAAAACGAACTGCTGGAGGGAAGAGAAACTATCTGTGATGAATCATTTGGCTTTGTGCAATCTTTACCTAGGACAGAGGGCAAATGTATTTTAACATATGTGTGTTATTTCTTGGGAAGGGGGTGTGGATATGATATTCAGCGAGCGCTAAGGTAAGGTATCGAGTCAAACTTTCTGGATTTTAAGGCAAACTTTAAAAGGCATAGAATTTGACCTTGCAAGTAGGAAAGTTTTATCTTCGCAGGGAAGTATGTTCAAGCTGTCGGCTGCCAGGCAGCTTAAAGGCGGTGGCGTTTGAATGCCTACGAGTCTGCGGCACTGGGGGTACAGGAGCTGGCAAGAGAAACCTTACACAGTCTTTGCTTTGCTAGTGAAAGCGTAGTTGCGATGCTCTGCACCGGGCAGATAAATGTGGATATGTTGTAGGGTCCATCTAGCCATACAGCAGCTGCCCAGGTCGCAGCGGTTGCTTCTCTCGCTGAAAAGTTTTGTGTGTGCGTGTGCGTGTGCGTGTGCGCGCTTGTGTGTGTGTGTGTGTGTGTGAGAGAGAGAGGGAGAGAGCGAGCGCGTGTGTTGCCTCTAGCTCTTAAGTGTGAAAAGTTAATAAATACAAAGAACAGAATGAGCATGTGAGGCCTTTCTGCTTTCATCTAGATTGTTTGCCAAGAGGATTGAAGCCTTACAAAATGAAAGCATTCAAACGGGTAACTTTGAACAACTGATTTTACGTGTAGTCGTAATCTGGGTAAATTAATTAGCGGCGCCTTCTTATGCAACTGTGATGTTTGTCATCATAGCTCTACCGATCACAAGCCATTGCATAGGTTTGTTGCAGGTCGGCAGCATCAGCTTGCTGTCCCTCGATTCAGAGTGCAGGAGATGCAATTACACCTCAGATGGGCTCAGGGAAAAAAAAAAAAAAAAAAAAAAAAAAACAAACCAAAAACCAACAAACCCCGCAACAATCGTATTTACTGTCGATAGCGACTTTATGGGAGCTAATCTACTTGAAAATGTTGTAGGCTGCCCTCGGTTCCATGTCAGATCCCAAATGGGCAACATGTAGAGCTTCACAGCGTTTGTCAGGCGGTGTCAAGGTTGCTTTAAATCTGTAACGTGGAAACAAAGCAAAGTCGACTGAAAGAGCTCGGTAAAGTCTGTTTAGCCCATAAGCAAATTCCGTCGCTGAAATACTTCCAGGAGTGGCAATAACCCCTCCAAAAGAGGAGGCGATGAAAATGCAGATAGTAAAAGTGTAGCTGCATTAACTGCCTCCAGATCATGTCCCTGAAGACGTCCATCAAAGCGTTAGTCCTGAAGAGGTTCTCTGTTTTACCTGCTGTGGCCTGTTCCAGCATCACAGCGTTTCCTTCTCGTTTCATGCTTTTATGATAAAACTTGTAGGAACGTTGGCTCCAGGTTCTCGGAGAAGAAACACCTAAACCCTCGGAGGGGGACTTGCTTGGGCTTTGGCTGTAAAATACCTGCTCGCACGGGTGTGCAGGCTGACTCTTACAAGAGGGGAACTCTCCAGCGTTTCCTATGGATCGCGATGGGTTTACTTCCTCCAACTTTGGCGAAAGCAGCGTGGGTTTCTCTTTCTCGAAAGCTGTTAACCGCTTTGTACGGGAAAGGGGCTTTGACAAGGATCAATTTTTATTGCACAGCAAAGACTTGCATTTTCCAAATGCTTAAGGATATAGCCTGCAGCATTAAGCGTCTTTGCTTGGATTTGAACAGTGTTACGTTGTTTATGTGCAAGAACCACAAAGGTTATTTTAAATCATGGTGGGGCTTATTGCATGTTTGTGCGCTGGCACCAAAAATTCAAGATGAAATGTAATTGTGTTGAGTTTCTTATCAACAAAGGGCCATTATTTGTAGATTGTAAGTGAAACAAGACACGAACGCTGGAGGAAGATGTAATGTCAGCTTTTGGCGTTCAAGGTTATGAAGTGTTTAAGGTTATTAAGTTTTTTGTTAGTTTGTTTTGGTGGAGTTTTTTTTGGTGTTTGTTTGGTTTGCTGGTTTGTTTTCTAATGACTGCTTTCTAGGGAATACATATTGGATCTGGCACTAAGCTGACCGAGGGTAAAGTAGTAGAGCAGGCGGGCTGCAAAGAAAAATGACAAATAATTATCATGATTAATACAGGAAAGTTCAGTGCAAAAATGGGCACCAGAGTATTTGCACGGTGCAGTGAAAGACAGCTGTGCTATATAAATAGACAAGGACTATAAATATTGAATTTCACCTTGTATTTTAAAGTTTAATAGACTCATCTAAATATCAAAACCCGTAGTGTTCTGTGGGCCACTGCGGAGTTGACATCTGCAGTATTATCAAAAGAGGGAAAGGAAGAAAAAAAAAAAAAAAAAGGCGGGGGGGTGGGTGGGTGGGGTGGGGGGACCGACCAAACCCAAACCACAGAACACCAGGGCATCTCCCAAACTGTAGCCTGGAAAACTGGGAGGACTTCTCAAGGCAGTTCTCTAGCTCGCCCAGCTAATTATAGTGCTTTACACCGAGCTGCTCTTGAGATAAGTGCAACTGTTTTCTTCCCTAGCACCGGTGAGTTATACTCCAGGGCTTAAATAAACATCCCCCAGCGCAATCAGGGCAGGAGGCAGAGCGAGCAGCACCCAACGCTGCGTGCAGACCATTGTGTAAACACCGGGTGTCTTTTTCTTCCCAAACAATGCAATAGCCCGTCAGCACGGCTCATAGAAGGAAGCTGCTTGTAAATAGTAGCTAAAAGTATCATTATATCCTGGCAGCATCGGGGTAGCAGAAGGAATAAAGGAGCGTTTCTGTTAACGGAGACCCAATGGCTCAGTTATTAATATTCCCAGAAAGAAGAAGGCATTAGCATTTCAGGTGAGGAAAGAATAGGCACTTTCTTCCCCCCAAAAAATCAATACAGAATTCAAACCCTATTATTAATGTCATTTGATTCCCGTCCTTTATACCTTTCTCCCGGCTACAGATACTGAGCTGTCAGGATAATTTGCATGTACTGTATCTGATATCTTTTTATTTGCAAACACTCTAAAGCGCTATAAAACGCCGCTCGTTGTAGTCTAACTCAATCCGAGAACTAGTATTTTCATCTGTAAATTAAAGCAATTACGCAGCAGATATTATATTATGTGTACTGTGGTCTCCAGATAGTCATCAATCACCCTCAATCGAGCTGTCAGTGTGGGCAGATTCGTTTCTGGGAGGCAGTCTTCCAGCTGGGGAGAAGAAGAGAACATCATCATTAATTAGAGTGTGACCCTGGGGCTATTCACATGTCTGAACCCAGGAATCTCTCTGAGCAAGTCTGCACACCACGGAGCAGCGTTCAACTGCACCAGCAGCCGAGCTTCAGCCTCGGAGCTGACTCCTCCGCTTCCTCCACCCGCCCGGCGGCTGCCTGCCCGCCCTACCCCGGTGGTAGCTGGCCGTCGGGGGGGGGGAGATGCTGGGGCTACCGGCCGGCGGACCCAGCATCTCCCCCCCCCCGACGGCCAGCTACCTCCGGGAGACAGAACGGAGCCTGGTCCCTCCAAAGAGGGATGTTGCCTGCTTGTATGGGGGGGCGGGGGGTCCCAAGGTCCCAACCCCCAGAGAGTAGGGAGACTGATGGCAGCGGTGGGTTGGGTTGGAGAGAAGGGGGTGATGGAGTCGAGACTCCTTCCCAGGCCCTCCTTTACTCAGGGGGTCCAGCCGTAGCCCCGGGAAACCACCTAACCACCGGGAAAAAGATGTTTGCTCTTCGGTGAGAAATAGCACTTGGCACATTTGAGTTGCACCCCCTTCCTAATTCCTCCCCCCCACCCCCCTCTTCTTTGACCCCCCCCACCCCAGCTGGCTGGGCAGGCTGGCTACGGCCCTCTGCCCCGCGAAAGGCTGATTTTTCCAGCGGAGGTTTGCGATGGGATCAAAGTCGTTTTAACGTGAAAAGTCACGTCCTTTCAATCATTCCCCGCAATACGCTTGTAGGGTTTTCTACCTGTAATCACACGTCTGGAATAAAAGCCGAAAAGAAAAGCAGGATTGCATGTCATGTGCTTTATTGTCAGCGTTAGCGCTAATTTTAACTGTTGATTAAATCTTAAATGAAGATTCAGTCGTGTGTCCCTTCATATGTCTTGTTTGTAATTGAGACTAATTATTACTGTGGGGTGGGAAGAAGCAGCTGCTCATTAATTAATTTCTAATTAAAAGTGCTTACCAGCCTTTCAGTGACGAAGGAGGGTGGGGGGAAATCTTAGCTAATACAACATTGATCCTTCAGATTAAAACCATTCATTTCCTTCCCTTCCCCGCAGAAATATATAGAAATGTTGCAAGCAGGCGTAGCCGCTGCCGGTGAGCTTTCCAAACTTTCACTGAGAGGGATGCTGGAGAGTCTATTTTCCATGTCAGGGGAAGGGGTCCCGAAAATGAATGTTAAACTTACAGACAGGTTAATTTGAATAGGTTTTGCGTGACGTCAGAGACTCGGCTCTTTTAAAACAACGTGCTTCTGAACTAATGTATTCGCATCACTTTTCTTCTCCCTCCCCCCCCCCCCCCGCTTTATTTTTCCGTGGGTGCAAAGTATGTATTTCTGCCGTCACGTTTGCTAACCTTGGAGCCCACATGTAACAATTATTTCTGTTTGGTAGCCGTAGAGGGGAAGGTGCTAAAATCAGTATACATTCTCTTTTTTTTTTTTCTCGGTTTAAAAAAAAAAAAAAAGAAAGAAAGTTTAAGATTTCATGTAAATAAATTAAATGTGGTTTTCTGCTTCGTCCTATAAGCATCTAGGGACCTGTGGTTACCAATCAATTGGTACAATAGAGCAGAGCCAAGCTGCAATAGCGTGCAGATCAGACGTCTCGCCTTGTTTCTAGATAACTGGGAGCCTCTGTACCATGTCATATCCTCAGTTTGGCTACCCTTACTCCTCTGCACCCCAGGTAAGACTTTTTGCCTACCAACGTTAATTGATTGCATTTCAGTCCTTATTGATTACTTCCGTCCAGGGCTAAGAGCGGCAGCGATCCTTTCTAGCATGCGGGAGCGGCAAATCGGCTGCTCGCTCCGCACCTTTGCAAGATGCTCAAGTTCTCTCTCTCGCGCATATTTTAAAATGGGAAGGAACACCCGGGATTTAGGGTGTTCGGGGCTGATAACGACGCGTGGAGGAGGATTACAGAGATGAGGGAGTTGAGGAGGGGAGCTAGAGATCCCCCCCCCACACCCGCTCTCTCCCTTTCAGCGCTTTTTTTCTCTTTCCCGATTAAATTCACAGTTTACCAATTAAACACGAAAGTACTGAGGTCCGGACCGTAGAAACATAACGGGATATTCTAAACCAGCAGGTTAATAACAGACGCGTGTGTGGCTGCTACAAAACTGCAGTCAAAATAAATATGCATGAGTGATTTAGAAAAAAGGTTTAAAAACGCAGATGGGAAGCATTGTGCCGCAAGAGGGGAAAACCAGTGTAAACCCAGTCTTGTGAGAACACACCAGAAAAGTTAGGTTTTAAATGCAAAGGGCTGGAACAACGTATTACGGAGGATTAAACGCCCACAGTCACGGGGCGTTTGTTGTTGTTGTATTGTTGGTTTGATTTTTTTTAAACTGCTAAAATACTTGCACCTTTGGGTTTCTCCAGAGCGTTTTTACCCAGATTGAAGTAAAATACGGAAGGGGAGGGAAGGGGGCGACACCCCAAAGCTGCGACCTGATTAAAAAAAAATCCCCCAAACTTGGTTACAGTTTGGGAAGTTCCCCCCCGCCCCCCCCGGCCCTCAGCGCCGCTCTCTTTCCCTCCAGTTCCTGATGAGCACCAACTCCCTGACGACCTGCTGCGAGTCCAGCGGCCGGACGCTGGCCGAGACTGGGGCGGCCGCCTCCGCCCAGACCCCCGTCTATTGCCCGGTGTACGAGAGCCGCCTGCTCGCCACCGCCCGACACGAACTCAACTCCGCCGCCGCCCTGGGGGTCTACGGCGGCCCCTACGCCGGGCCCCAGGGCTATGGAAACTACGTGACCTACGGCACCGAGGCTCCCGCCTTCTACTCCTTGGTAAGCCGCCCCGGCGGCACCGCCGCCCGCCGCCGCGGGGGATGCTCGCTCGCTCGCTCCCTCCCTCCCGTCCGTCCGTCCGTCCGTCCTCCGCGCCGCCCGCCGGAGCCGCACTCCCCCCGCGGGCGGTGGCCGGTCGGTGGGACCCCTCCGCGGCGGGGGCAGCCCCCCCCGGGCGCTGCTGCTGCTGCTCCCGCAGGCCGCTCCCCCGCACCAGCCCGCTTTTGGTGACCAGCGCGGAGGCGCGGCGCGTCCAACCCCGCGGTCATTAAATATCAATCCCGGCACGGTTCTCACGGTAACGCAATTAAAAGTCGCGCCTGACGAGGTGAAGGCCCAGAGCGGAGGGCCCGGCCGGGGGGGGTAGTTGGGTAGTTTGGGGTGGCCGAGACCCCAGCTTGCAAAAGATGATGCGCTCTTCCCGGCCTTTTTTTTTTTTTTTTTTTTCCCCCCCTCCCCTCTCCCTCCTTTTTTTTCCTCTGGCACCGTAACAGCGCGAGTTAATGTCTCTATTGATCTCGCTGGCCGCCGCGGCCGAGGGGCCTCCGGGAAGGTCCGTCGTGCCCCGTCTCCCCCCCCCCGTCCCCCCCCCCGCCGAGACCCGGGGGAGCCGGGCGGCGGGGCCGGGTCGGGGGCCCGAGGTCTCCGGGCGGCGGGGGCTGAGGGCGGCGGCGCGGTGTCTCTTGCAGAACAGTTTGGAGGCGAAGGACGGGAGCGGGTCTGCGCATGCGGGCATCGCCCCGGCGGCTGCCTACTACCCCTACGATCACACCCTCAGCCAGTACCAGTACGACAGGTAAGCGCACCCCCCCCCTCCCCGGACTCGCTCGCCTCCCTCTCCCCCCCCCCCCCCCGCGTTCCCCACCCCTTCCCGCCCGCCCCGCTGCGGGGCCGAGAAGCGGAGCTGCCTCCTCGCCGCCCAGCATCTCCCTCCCGGCCCCAGCGATGCCGCCTCCCCTTCCCCACCAAAACATGCCCCCCCCGCCCCCGCAGGCAGACCGGCACGGGGTCCTCTGCCCCCCAGACGGGCGGTGGGAGGGACGGTCCCTGTCGACAGCGGCGGTAATTATCTTTTCCTCCGCGAAGTCAAGCTTAGGCACCCGGGCATCCCTCGTACGTTGATTAGTTTTAAACCAGCGCAAAACCACTTTCACACCGGTTCAAGCTCTGAGGCCCACTGGGCGCCGATGACCTTTCCTGCAGGATGTACATTAAATATTCAGTTGCAGCCCAGTGTCATCTGCGTGAGGTTTCTACAATTTCAGGAACAAAAGGGTAGGAGAGATTACTAATAAAAGGCGTAAGAGGAAATATATTTCTATTAACAGTTACACCCTGGGGTCACCCAGATGTATTCTGTTTGGGGAGGACTGATCAAACAACAAGAAAGCGGGATTTCTGTGCGTTTGCAAGCTGCTAGGATTTCCCAGCTGCCCGAAACGTTGACATTGTACCGCGAATAAAGGCAGGCAGTTTCTTCCCCCTTTCCGCCACCACCGCCCCGGCACAGCGGGGATTTGCATTGCCCGGTGCTGCTGCTAGCCGAACCCTTCCTCCTTGCATTCTTCCTCGGCCTGAATTCTCAGGCAGGTTGTCCTCTTAAAGCCGAACTGTCCTCGCCCATCTGCCCGCTCCCTGGTCCAGACCCCCCTCCCACCACCACCACACACACACTCCCCGGAGGGTGCCGCACGCAAGCAGCCGGGCCCGGGGCCCTGGGATCCCGCGTCGGGCAGGTCCGTGGGGGGCGAGGGCGCCGTGTCACGCTGCGGGTGCTCCCCTGTGCCCGCAGGTACGGCACGATGGACGGCGGGACGCGGAGGAAAAACGCCACCCGGGAGACGACCAGCACGCTGAAGGCCTGGCTGCAGGAGCATCGCAAGAACCCCTACCCCACCAAGGGCGAGAAGATCATGCTGGCCATCATCACCAAGATGACCCTCACCCAGGTCTCCACCTGGTTCGCCAACGCCCGCCGGCGGCTCAAGAAGGAGAACAAGATGACCTGGCCCCCGCGGAACAAGTGCTCGGACGAGAAGCGGCCCTACGAGGAAGAGGAGGAGGAGGAAGAGGAGGGTTCGCAGGAAGAGGCGATGAAGAGCGGGAAAGCCGAGGGTACCCTGTTAAAAACAGGCACTTAGTGGTTCGGCCGCGGGGGCTCGGCCGCCAGCTCGCCCCCGGGGCGGACCTCGCTCGTGGGGGCGGCCGCCGGGCAGCGCGGCGCCGCCAGTGACCGTGTGTCTTGTTTTTGCTGTCCCTTCCCCCCGCCCCCACCCCGCAGAGCCCACGGGCAAGGAGGAGAAGGAGCTGGAGCTCAGCGACCTGGAGGACTTGGACGCCGCCGAGTCGGAGAGCTCCGAGTGCGAGCTGAGGCGGCCCTTCCCGCACCCGCATCCGCTCCCGCACCCGGGCGGCTGCCACCCGCCGCGGGCCGCCGAGCCCCCCGCCAAGATGCCGCCGCCGCCGCCGCCGCCCGCCGCCGCCGGGGATGATGATGAGGAGGAGGAGGCGGCGGCGGCGGAGCGGGCGCGGAGCTGCCTGAAGACGACGGCGGCGGCGGAGTGCGGCCCCGACCTGCTCGGCGCCCGGCAGCGCGGCTGCGAGTCCAAAATGTGCTTCCAGCAGGGGCAGCAGCTGCTGGAGGCGAAGCCCAGGATTTGGTCCCTGGCGCACACCGCCACCTCCCTCAACCAGGCCGAGTACCCCTCCTGCATGCTGAAACGGCAGGGGGGCTCGGCCGCCGCCGCCGTCTCCGCCCCGGTCAGTGTCATCGACAGGCACCAGGATTCGCCGGTCACCAACCTCAGGAACTGGGTGGACGGGGTGTTTCACGACCCCCTGTTCAGGCACAGTACTTTGAACCAAGCCCTGAGCAACACGACAGTTTCCTGGGCTACCACCAAAGGAGCCATTCTGGAAACGGGCGCCCTCGGACGCGCGGTGGGGAACGGCGCCAACGTGCTCAAGGGGCAGCTCTCAACCTTGGCCCACCATGACTCTAACAAAGAGTTTCTGGCGTTTCCCAAATCAGGAAGCAAAATGTTTTGTTCCTAACAGGCCCGCCGATGGGGCGAAGGACTTGCTAACGCTTGAAGAGTCAGCTACACTGAAAAGAGACTTGCGAGAGTTTAAATTTAACTATAAAACTTTTTCTTTTCCTTTTTTTTTTTTTTAAACAACAGAAACGAGGATTTAAAGTTCAGTTTGCTCAGTTCAACGGACAGACTTTGCTCACTGCTGTTCTGAAGAATTTCTCCTGGTTGCGACTTTAAGGGATCAATGTCGTGAAAGTTATTTAATTCCATGTCCAAAAAGCACGTGCTATAGCGTAGACCTACTTAAAAAGTTTACATCCGAAAGTTTACAAACGGGAAATTTTAATTCAGATTTAATTTAAGGCATGCCGACATTAGTTATAAAGACTTTTTAAGAGTTTTTTCCTCCTGATTTCCTTGTTAGCATATAATTCACAAACAGCACTTCTACTAAGTTTACACCTACTGCACAAATTTATCTTGACAAAATAATAATTAAAAAAAAGAGAATATGTTAAAAGGTATGTTCACTCCAATAAATTGTCTGTTTCAGAGGTAACACAAGTGGTGGCGTTTTGCATTGCGCAACAAACACGTTCTAAGTTTCAAAATTCCCCCTGCGAGCCGGTCCCGGTAATTCCAAGGACTGTCAACAGGCACCTGGGAGAGCGGAAAAGAGTCTCAGCGGAGCGCTGCCGCGGGAGGATGGATCCGCGGGAGGGATGCTCGGCTGCTCTCCGCACTTTGCTGTGCCCCCGCGGCTCAGCGCTTGCGGCCCGGCAGCCTCCCGGGACGGCGGGGCGGCAGCGGGGGCGCCGGCTGCCCGCTGAGGCGAGGCGGAGGGGGAGCATCGCCCCCCCTTCATCCCCCCCCCCCCCCCGACTTGCGGGCGGCAGCGGGGGTCGGCTCCCGAGGGCCGGGCTCGGCCGCGGCGTCGCCTCCGCAGTGCGCGGAGCAATTGATTCACATGGAAAATTTGATCTTTTAAAGAACCGTTTTAGCTTTCCAGCTCCTCTGCCAGTATGGAGAATCGCTGATCCTCCATGAATATTTCAGCACTTCAGGACAGATGCTTTACCGTTTTGACATTAAATAGAGTGCAGCCAACAAAAAGAGAAAGAGAAAGAGAGCGAGCGCACTCGACGTGTGATTCAGGAGCACTCGCAGCCAATTTACCACTTAGGTAACAGGCGTTTAAAAGATTTCCTTTCTTTCCCCGGAACGGGAACAAACTTTACTGAGCCCCGGACCGGGAGAGAGGGAGAACTGCTGGAAAAGAAACTGCGAGGCAGTAACAGACCTCGGCTTACCCAGACCGGCCTAAACCCCTGGGCTGCGGCACCCGGCGCTGCGGGGGGGGGGGGGAAGAGCAAAACCACCCGAAGGACCGAGCTGACACAGGACAAGCAGAAGACCCTTTCCTGCCCATCCCACTCCTGCGGCTCCCCGCCAGCCCCCCACTCTAAATAAATAAATAAACAAATAAGACTACAATGCGGAATATATAGATATATAAAGGCAACAATAAACACAACCGAGACAGCACCCAGCCAAATGTAACATACTCCACCCCGCAAAGTTTCTAGCGAGACCTGTTAGTGCAAAGACTGAATAAAGGAATCCGGGTGCGGAGATCAGATCAAGCCCTTCCCCTCTCTGCGAGCAGCCGTAATTGGATTGTATCCAGTCATATTCCCTGTCATTGTATTGACTTTCGCTCTCTTGGATGATATTATCGAGATCACTGAACCCCTCTGCTGATCTGGCTGTCAAAAGGCTCAGACAGGAGCCCCCGGCCTGGAAAACGTGCATCAGCCAAGATAATTTGAAGTGAAATTTTCATTTTGACAGTAAACCCCTCAATTTCTAAAGGCTCTGCACCCGGAGAGCTCGGTGGCAGGGGGAGGCTTTACAGAAAGCCCACGTCTTAAACTGAAAAGGGCAAAAGAACTCGAATTAGTTGTAATAGATAAAAGGGCAAAAATAAAGAGTCAAGGGTACTTGACAGTAATAGCGAAAGTGGAGTCTCCGGGGAGCAGCGATCTCAGCTCAAGGCTGGGCCGGCAGGAATTTTAATGCAGCCGGGGCGGCCGGCGAGCTTTGCCTCTGAAACCCTTTAGACAAAGCAAATTATTTTCAGCCAAACTAAGGAGGTGGGCATGAAGGAGGCGAGCAAGAGGGAAGGGAGCAAAGGCGAGTGTTTAGGCTGCCCTCAAACCATTGGCGGAGGCAAGCGGGAATGGGGCGGGGGGGGACGGGACACACACGACCCCGCTGCCTGCTGCGATGGTAATTTTAAAGCCGGGAGGTTTGTGCGTGCAAAGCCTGGCTGTGTGTGCAGGGACCGGGAGGGGTGGCACCGGCTCTCCCGGCGGGCTTCAGCTTCCGTGCCACAGAGGCTCTGTGGGCTAAAAGGGGACTTCACGCTTGCTGCCCACACAGCGACAGCCCAGTGCGGGGGTGTGTGTGTGTGTGTGTGTGTGTGTGTGTGTGCGCGCGTACGACCGTGTGTGTGCAACGAGAGGGCTCTTCCGCTCCGCAGCCAAAAATCCCCCTCAGCCCTAGAAGTGCCCTGACTTCTGCGGAGCGCCGAGCGGGCGTTTGACAGGTTACACGGCACGCAGCTAGAAATCATCCCTGAGCGGCGTTGGCTCGGTCAGTGATGCCATTTGGTCAGCTCGTCATTTGGGAAGCCCCCGCCCCCCCCCCCCCCCCCCCTTCCCGGACTTAGAATGAAGGTGATAAAACCGTGGGCAAAACACAGGCGCACTGAAATATCATAAGGCAAAAGAAAAGCGGATCAAACCTTTATCCCTTGATTTTGGTGTCATTGTCGTTATAAACCAAGTTTGAGTAAGTTTCTGTCTGTTATCTAAGAAGCCCCGTGGGCCGGGCCGTATATTAAACCCGGTAGGTATGCGGGGGTCTGTATGCCCTCACACACATCAAAACACTACCGATCCCGAGATCACACTATACAAATTATGGGGGAGGGAGAAATAGTTTCTTGCGTTCGTACACGAACCAAATCTCTCGATCAGCCGTCAAATGCAGTGGTCTTTCAAAAAGGTTGGGTTTGTTGTGGGGGTTTTTTGTGGTTTGTTTTGGGGTTTGGGGTTTGGGGGTTTGTTTGTTTTTTTTAAGGATGAACAAAAGAGCGCGAGAAATTAATTTTGCCATTTGATTCAATGACACAAGTCAAAGATCAGGTTCAGCTGCTTCAGAGGAGGCTACGGGGCTGAAAGGGAAAGCCGTGCAGCTCGTATGGCTGTACAAAGCAGAAATATAAAGGCAGACTGAGAAAGAAAGGGGGGGGGGGAATCATAGAGAAACGGCTTGAAACTGAGAGACTCTAAATCATTCAGCCATGGCAAATTCAAACACACAAAGGAGGGGATGCTAAATTAACAGTGCTTTTTACATAGAGCCCAAATAAAACTGTAATCAGCGACGCGTTACTTTTCATTAAGCGAGTTTGACAGCAGCATATTCAGCCTCGACAAGGGAACAGGAGCGAAGAAATATACGGCTCTCCCAGCCCGAGTCATAAGATAATTCCTTAAGCTCCATTAACAACTCTTAGCCGCAGGAAATGGGCTCCCTGAAAACATCTCCAAATCTAAAAGCTTTATCGACCTCTCAAACCTCTGCTGATGGTTCTATTTTTTTAAAAAAACTTAGAGGCGAGACGTCCAGCAAGGTAATAGACTTTGACACAACACCTTCTTAACTAGAGAGAGAGAGGCAGGGAAAACGAGACCTTAAATGATATTTAAAAGGCAGCCAATTAAGATTTAAAATGATTGTCTCCTGAGATTATGCATGCGATTTATGTCATCTACTTTTTTTCTCAGACTTGCATGCAAAATTGCAATGGGGCATATTGTCTGTTCCTTTAATAATAATAATAATAATAATAATAGAAGAAGAAACAGTAGCAATTAACAATCTCAATTGTAAATGCTAATTTAGGAAATGGCTGGTGTTTAGGTAACCTGATTATAGAGCACCTTGCAACAGCCAGCTTATTTATAGGTGCCTAATTAAAAGACAGATAGGTGAAAGGATACACACACTTTCTATTAATGTTTAGGAGCACATTTCTTTTTATCCTGAGTGCATATTTGACTATTAAAGTCATGTAATCAGTTCATAGTCACAGAACCCAGTGTAGCAGCTCCTTCCCATCAGCCACATGAAGAGAGGTGTCCAAGAAGACTTTGTCTTGGCAAGACTTTGAACATTATGATTTTAAAGATATAATGGTTCAGAAGGAGACTCTGACTTACTACAGTCTTTTTGATATACATTTACCTTTTCCATTTAAATCTGACCTTCAAATAATATGAAGGCTTGAGTGTGCGAAAGTGTATCCAGTTAAATGCCAAGAAAAGAGTTAATGCTCACGTACCATTTCATGCAGAAATCCTGGAAAATGCAAGAAAGGATTATAACTCGCTGATTTTGTGACGGATCAGAAACTGTTTCAATGAGTGTGATTCGTAGATGAATGGGTAGGAAAAGGATCATTCAAACACCACTGTGTTTTGGCCAAAGTGTTTAGGTCTGCCCTTAGATGAACTTAGTACTGGCTACAAAGCGATGAGCTTGGGTCCGAGTCCTCTGTCTCTTGAGGTTTGTGCATGTAACTTTGTACAAAAAAAAGTGAAGAATGGAGGGATGTTAATGGTCAATTTTTACATTTTTATTTATTTGCCTGATAGAAAATGTAGTAATTGTGCTTCCCCTTAAACAGAAAGCTATTTTTAATGGAATAGTTAATGGCCAAAACACTGAAAAGTGTGACGTCTTGCATATGTTACCTCACATTTACTGCCAAAGAGGCTGTGAGGTGCTTAGAACTTGTGGGAAGGGTTCTGTTCATAGTCCTTGTGAAGTGGCATCACTGCAGAAAATAATTCCAGATTTGTAGGTCCCCAAAAAAACAGTTTTAGTATGCACACAGGTCTGGGGGCAGTTTAATACACAAGCCACCAGTCTCTCATACCATATGACAATATAGCAAAATCTTAATTTGGCTGAGAACTTGAAGACACATTTAACATAACATGAAGAACCGAGGGAAGAGGAAATGTTTGGGAGCAATTCAAAAGCAAAAAATGATAATTGCTTCCCAGTGTCCCCCCACCCCACTGAGAAATGGGACTGGGTTCAGGGAGGAAAGAAAGAAAGCCTCCATGCAACCTAGAGAGAATGCATATATGCAAGCCCTGCTGATATCCTGCCTTCCACAGTGGGGAACGTGGTCCGGGCGTAAGAACTGCAGTTGACCTACTTACAAGGCTCAAGAGCTATTTCTTGTCCATCCCATTTTAAGGAGAGCATGAAAATGAAGGAAATATCTTGAAGGAAAGTGTTCTTCTCTTAATGTTCTTTTTTTTTTTTTCCCCTGACACAAATACATGAAAAAAAATTTGTCATTGATTTGAATAGACAAAAATGAGGGCATAAAAAATCTTTTTCTTCTCAGTTTTACCTCTATTTCCTTTCTCCAAATCAGCATGTCATTATTTAAATTTTGAAATGGATGGATTTCAGTTGCAGTTGGTGAGTATTTTGTCAGTGGTTTCCATGGGATCATAATCAGGTCATTTTTCAAAGAATACCTCGGAAATCCTTTCTGAAATACTGCCAAGGATGATGGTGGCGATGAAATGGAACCGAGGAAACACCTCCCTCCAACATTATTTCTTTGATTTATATGACTCCTCTGGAATGTCAAAAATCAAACAATTAAACAAAAATATAATTGAGATCTCATCAAATACTTTCTTCCATGTATTCTATTGTGAAACAGGATTAAAACACTTGCTAGAAAATAGAACAAAGCTGAATAACCAACACTTAAGCTATGTCCTTATGACGGGAGATGTATTACATCAAAGGCTGATGAGTCTTCTAAGGCGTTGTCCTCTATCATGGTATCTATTGATACTGGCCTTGTAATAATCTGACAAGTTATTCAGAGTGAGTTCTGTTGTCCCCAATCTGAAGGTTCTCAGCTAACTAACAGGTTCACTATATTAGTATTTTTTGCCATGGAGAAAATAATTGGAAAGGCAGGATATTCCCCAGGGAATGATCTGAGGGGAACACTTCCAGGGTAGGAGAATTGGCCATGAAATGTGTAAAGGGCAGAGTGCTTGGGAACCCTTTGTAAGCGGGGTTCTTCTTCCTTCCTTCCGTCTGTCCGTCTGTCCATCCGTCCTGGGAACGGGCAAAATGACCAGGCAGGCCTTTACAGAAGGTATACAAAACACGGCATAATGTTTTTCCTTCTGGCCTGGTCAGCTTACAGCACACAAACAAATGTGCTGTATGTGACAGTGATGTCACATAAGTTAGCCTGATGACATCAGTTGTTGGTAGCCATGTGAATAGAATGCTTTGGTTTTGAGTCTTCAGGTCATTAGGTTGCCCTCTTTCTGAACATACCATCATGATGCAAATGGCTGATGGCATATTAAGCAGAGGAGGTAGAAGCTGGGAGCTGTTGCTGTCACTGCAAGTAAAGGTGACAGATAACTTTTAGTCCAATGTCACATCTGTGATCAAGTACAAATAACATTTATTTTTTGAGTCTTATTTGCCATAAAGCCTGGTGTACACAGCTTAATTCTTTGGTTACAGCCTTCACAGAAAAACAAGTGACAACCTCCTCACTTAAAGGAGTAATCTCATAATCTTACAGGTAAAAGTAAACCAGATCTGAACCAGCCTGGACAGTTTTGTAGTTAGATTACCACAAGTTTGGCCCACACTAGCTGAAACAAACAATAACTAAAAAAAAAAAAATTAAGGTATTTATGTTGACTTTACTGGACAAATAAAGCAGGAAATTGCCACCATGACTGAAGACTCATTAGTGAAAAAGGAGCAAGGGACAGGTTTTTGTGATATAAATTGAAGATTTTTGTTAAGTCCATGCATTGACCCAGTACTGATTTCTGCCTTCATTTACACCAGATTTAGTCAGCTATAACTCAGATTAACTTTGTTGGAGCTTCTCCATATTTATGATACCATATCACAGAGCAGGAAGGATCCTTGTGCATGCAGCTGACTTGGGTAAACCCTCTGCTGACACAGTTCCTGCATGTAAACCTGAGGGTTAGCAACACTCACAAAGTACGTGAAGGAATCTCACGCTATGTAACTGGTTTATATTAAGGGGTTTAGTCACATAGATTGAATGCTTTAGTGAAGCAGGCCAGTTCAAGTTATGTTGCTTCTGTATTAAATTGAAGCCAATGGAATCAACAAATGTGGAGGCCAAGAGTCAGATTCCCAAACTTATTGCCAGGTTTACCTTCAAACTGTTCCATTAAGCCTCTCCTCTGACAGTCACGCAGGTCAGAGAAACAATAAGTTTTCTCTTCATCTTCCCACCTGGAGGAATGCAAAGCCTCTGTTCGCTGACAGATCTGTGAAGGAAAGACATTTGCTCTTCTTCCATCTGCTGCCACACAACCTAGTCAGAGAAAGTCTTCAGATATAACTATTCTCTTGCTCTGCATGAATCTTTGCTGCTGCTCTTTCTTTGCCTGAATTTTTCTTTTCTAGGAGAAGTGATGAAAGAAAAAGAAAAATCAGGTAGGAAGGGATGTCCTTCACTTGAACCAGGAGTCACAGATGCAGGCTCATGCCTATCACTGTGGACGGGAGGCATTGTCAGTACAGGGCTGAATTCTGCGATTGTGTGCAACCGTGTAATGCAAAAGTATTCCTGGAAACAGCCACAACAGGCACCTCCATTCTACACATTTTATGAAATAAAACTTTGCCACAATCCTAAAGTAAGACTTTTTAATTAAAATGAAGGAGCTAATAAACTGAAATTATAATGCACTACAAAAAAAAAAAAAAGAAGCAAGAGATATAGTGCCAATTTTGCAAGTTGACTGAAAAGTAGGGAACTTATCATAAGAAAATGCTCAGGTGATTCATGAGAAATGAGTCTTGTTCCATAATAAAAGCAAAACACAAGGACATGAACACCAAATCCTGATCCCAAATCATGCACGAACAAAATGCACAAACCAAGTCTGAATCTTCCCCTAATGCACAATGTCTCATCTTTTCCTGTTTTGAATCTCTGTTACAAAAAAGAAAAGGCGAAAAGCAAACAAGCAAACAAACAAGACAGAAACTGAGTTATACATCAAGAAAATAGAATTTCCTCATTGCTGGAAGTGACTGATAGAAGTCTGGGAGAACGGGATTGCGCGCATATAGTATGAGTAGGATGAAAGCAAATGTGATAAGCAAATAATGCTGCAGTCTATTGAAACATGGCCATCAGTGCTTACTGCAAACACCAAATTCCTGCTTTTGGAAAGGTTTTAATTAGCTATACATAGACAATTCCCATGCCATCCTTCTCCAGTTAATAACAACCAAACAGACTTGACATGGTATGTGCACAGCAGTACCATAGGACTAATTTATAGCTGCCACTAATTCAAAACTGTAGTTCCTTAATCCTGAAAAGCATCAGTGGGTCAACTATATCATTGAAAGTGCCCAGTTTTTAATCCAGGCAAACTGTATTATATCAGTCTGGAAACCTGAGTCACAATGCATGGGGAAATCTATTTATTTACTTACTGTCCTCTCTGATCAGCCTCCCATCAGGATCGTTTGGGCTGAATTTGAGCCTGGTGCTCTGCTTTTCAGAGTCAATCTCCCAAGTTGGCTACAACCAAGTCAATATCCCAACCCTTCACAAACATCCCAAGCTCTTTGCAACCTAACTTCAGGCATGGACCTTGAAGACTGAAGAAGTTTGGTATTCCTGACTGTGAGGGACCCATGGGCAGGGGACTACGTGGTGTGTCTTGAAGTCTTCTCAGTGCCGCTCCCAGGACCACTAGAGAAAGGTTGCAGTCCATTCTTGATCAGCTGTGAGCAACTGCTGACATCCTTTTCTCTCTAATCCCAACGGTAGGGCAGATAGGTAGTGACAGAATGGAATGGGGACATTTTATTTTGTGGTGCATCATTTACAGGAGAGTGGCGAAATGCAATGCTCTGTTCACTAAGAGCGTGTTCCCAAATTTGATGCAGAGTCAGCTGAGCACAGGAAGAGATTCTGCAGACCAGGAAATAACAGCAGCTCGTTCCCCCGTGAGTGGCTGCTATGTGAGGCACAGGGGAGAGCCACACAGGTACGGGCGAAGAAGGATTCTTACGAAGACAGCTGCAGAGGTTCCCCTTTTGGGCATACCTCGTTTCAGCTGGTATGCCCCTGGGGTTGTTATTTTTAAGCAGTTGGGACTCTAGATGGCCAGGAGCATGCGACGAGAAGTATCGTTGACCTTGACTGCTGCTGTCACAGAGGTAGCTGACTGGTAGACAGATAGCTCTACAAATACGACAATGTTAAGAAAAGGATGTAAGGAAGTATTTTATTTTCATTCCATTGCTTTTAACTACTATAAATTCTTCAGACACTGAGTAAGGAGACAAGGTTCTTAGCCTTCATCTTGACTTATCTTGATTAATGCTCTGCCAGAAGGAAGCTATATATTAATTGTTTGTGATCTGGAAAAAGATAAGTCCCTGACGTAGCACATGTAACCAAAACTCAGTCAGATAATGCAGTTTTAAAGGCAGGCTTTGGCACAGCTCTCACCAGTGAGATTTCCTGAACTAAAGAAGGATGTATGGCCATAATTATTGCATCCAGCTTCAAATAAAGGATACCTCCTTCTTCAAAGCTGGAGCAAAGAGAGTGAATCTACTCCACATGCAGAGTCAAATGTGGGATAAAAATGGAATATATTTTACTGTAGCATACCCTGCATCACCAAGTCTTTCTGTGGAAACAGTAAGCCCATTAGAGTCATAATTTAAGAAATAGACACTGAATATGCTCAGTGACTGCACTCTGCACAGAGACAATATATGCTTTTAATCAGTAACACATTTTCTAACAGCTTCAGCAATGACAGGCTGCCACATGTTTTGGGAGTTTGGATTAAAGGCTAGGCAATTCTCTGAGAAATGGAGTTAATCACTTTTGACCATTTTGCCAGCTTCACTTCAGAGCTGTGTCTGCAGCACATTTCACTGTACGCTGCTGATGCACTGTAAAGTGGTTAAGCAGGTCCTTCATCCTTCTAGATCTCAGCTTTAGCACTTGCATAAGTGATAGTACGGAAAAAACTTTGTTCAGAGTAGACTAGGGCATCCCTTCCCTCCTTTGTTCCTCTGCAAGGTCCTGAAGCTTTTGATTCACGAAACTGGCAATTACGCAAACTGTATCTATATGAAATTTGCTGAAAAAGCTCAGAAGTTCAATATTTTGTTCCTCTCGAAGGCTGACTTCTCCTATCTGTTGTTCCTGCCCACCAGATCTTGGCCCTGCCCTTTTGAAGAGTGCAGGAAGAAATAAGGATCATAGAAGCGTCTCTCTATCAAACTGTGACCCATCATACATTTAATTTGCTTTAAATAGCATGGGAATTGAACTTGCCTAACATGTGCACACACAAACGCCAATCATGGTCTATACTGTTTAGCGCAGTTTGCCAATATTAAGACTACAGGCTAGGAAAGAGGTGAGCTAGTAATTCAGGGTGGGATTGCTGTGCACTGGGAAAGCTGCATGATAAGTCAGGCACAGTTCTTTATATCACTTTATCTAGTTTAAGGATTATCAATTTCTTCATTACCACAATTATTTACATTAGTTATATGAGGAAGAAACCACTTACATAGTCTCAGATATTTGCAGGTACATAGCTCTATAAATAGAAATAGAGGTGTTTCTGCTGAACATACTAAAGCTTCAGAAATTTTTTCTCATTCTTTTAATATAAATATTTGAGCTTAGTCCCTAACACGTACATGTCAGCAAAAACTAAATGAGTATCAGCTAGTTAAGCTGCACATTTTAGCTGTGATAAAATTCAGTACATTTCATTTATTTTTAATAAATTTAAACGTGACATAAGATAAAAACTATCTGTATACTTTAATACATATGGACAGACACATACATTTACAAAGCTTGCTTAAGTAGTCTTCTCATTTTCTTTCAAAGTCCCCAAAGGACTCAAATGACATATGGCAAGAAATCTTTTAAGGTAATCATATAAGAAAAAACTAAGCAGTAGAAAATACATGGTTGTTGACTGTAAGATCAAAGGTCCCTGCTGAGTCTGTCGTGAACACCCAGTCCATACTGAAATGGTGTTTTTATTCTTTCTATAATGCTGTCTCCGTTTTGTGCAAGATATGCGCTTTCCATATTAAACTAAATGTGAAGTATGTGCACGTTGAGAGATAAGATTATTGGTTTTGGAAACAGAGTTCAAATTCCAAATTCCAAACTTAGGATCAGGTATTTTAAAATAATACTTATTTTTCTATCAACAACTCTCAAAGTCATAACTGGAATACAATTTGTATTCAGCCTCAATAGTCCTACCCTAAGGCAAAGACATCAGCTACTTCAGCTGAAAGTTGAGGCTCTCACTTTTCACAGCTGACTCACTTCTTCTTTTTAGACTTCTTTGAGGATGGCCTTCGTGGCTGCCCCCTCCCTGGAAGTGTTCAAGGCCAGGTTGGATGGGGCTTTGGGCAACGTGGTCTAGTGGAGGGTGTCCCTGCCCGTGGCAGGGGGGTTGGAACTAGATGGTCTTTAAGGTCCCTTCCAACCTCCAAACCATTCCATGATTCTGTGATTCTATATAAAACAATAAAAAAGTGTATGGGCTTTTATGCTGCCATTTGTAGTCATTTTTCATTCTTTACTGGTCATGTTTCAATAATCAGCACAATTCAGACATAGTGATGTTTTTCATGCTTCTAGGAAAAAGAATATTTACACTAAAAAGTTTTAGAGTTTAATTATAAAGAAAATAATCAAGAAACCATTAAAAATCATATAATTTTCACAGAAAAGCAATTTTACAGTGGACCAGTAATACCAGCAGTTCCACTATTATCATTTAAGGGATTGATAATGCGACACTGTGACCAAAATCTTAAAGATGATTTACTCTGTAGACATTTTCATGTGTATAAGTGATTCATAGCTTGCCTATTTGTTATGACAAGTTTGATTTTCAAAACTGGGCATTCAGTAATTGCCGACAGTTTTACCAGGAGTTCTGCTGAGCCCCACAACACAACCCTTCACGATGGTGTGGCCATCGGCAGTCAGACTACCATTTTGATTCAACAGAACAATAATCCTCATTAAACAATTTCTTTGTATCCTGGCCCATCTTTTTACAAGTGGAGATTGGTAAGCTGGAGTATGGCAGTTTGTGAATCCAGGGAACGTGAACATGCAGAGAAATTCAGAATATATAGAAATTAGTTGAATCCTTATATATTGTTGACTTTCCATTACACATGTTGCTGGTATTTGACAGTTACACATTGTACATAATTAATTTAGTTTTCTTTCCCCCATAATGTACATGATCTGATTGTAATTTTCCCAAATTAGATCATTTTTCATAATTATTCATCACATCATTTATGTGAACAAATGTCAGACTATGGTTTGTCTACAAATGCAGAACTGCATCTTCTGCTATGTATGACTGACCATGTAAATCAGCTCCTTCGCCACTTCTCTGCGTACCCTCAACTTTATACATACGAGAAAAGCCAAAAAATATTTCTAAGGCTTTGAAGGGAAAAGCAGAGAGCACTTGAAGTAGAAAAAGGCAGCAGGCACAGGAAATTAAAGCAGCTTAGCTTTCCCTGTCATTATTTGCAAAACTTTCCTTTTCAAAAGGATTCTGTTTGATTACACTCATAGTCAGCAGATTAATGAATAGTTTGGGTTTTTTTAGACATGTTGAAGTCAATGGAAGTACATGATTTTAAGCATTTCAAGTATTTCAGGCTGCTTTGCAGTAACTAAAATGGCAATGTAAGTGTCTCACTCTAAGCCAAAGGAAGTATGTGTCTTACTGCCTGATCTTGTGTAGTGTAGTGACAGGACAAGGGGTAATGGGTTTAAGCTGAAGGAGGGTCGATTTAGATTAGATGTTAGAAAGAAATTCTTCCCTGTGAGGGTGGTGAGGTACTGGAACAGGTTGCCCAGAGAGGTTGTGGCTGCCCCCTCCCTGGAAGTGTTCAAGGCCAGGCTGGATGGGGCTTTGGGCAACGTGGTCTAGTGGAGGGTGTCCCTGTCCATGGCAGGGGGATTGGAACTAGATGATCTTTGAGCTCCCTTCCAACCCAAACCATTCTATGATTCTATGATCTTAGACTCTTATTTTTAAAACTTCAGCTTTTTTATTGTGCCTCACAGAGAATTTGTTCCTGCATAATGAGAAGAGTGGGAAACCCAACTGCAGATGACTAAAAAAATAAGATGTTTCACCTAATAATCTTGAACTCCCTCTATAGTCAGTGGAATGAGATGCTTTCTATGGCAGGTCCTCCAACCTCCAATATCCATGATGGGTTAGAGGAATCCCACTCAGGGTTTTGCCGTGAATTTAGGCAAGTACTTTTCAGGGCTTTCCTCTTCACTAGCTGCTCACTGACTGTTACTGCATCCTAACACATTGGTTGTGAATGCAGGTCTGTTTGTTTGACTCTTTTTAATAACATCCTGAAGGGAGTCCCAGGAGCTGACCTGTACAGGAACAGGAGATCTCACCATCATTTGTTGACATTGAAGCTTTGTCTGAAAGGAGGCAAAAGGCTCGTGCCTTCGCTCTCACAGTGCCAGTCCCTTGACTACCCACAGCAGGGGATGGCTGCAACAGATCTTGACTCCCTCCTTGCTTGTTCAGGTTTCCTTCAAGTGCAGAACAGGGTGCACAGAAGAAATGGTGATTACTGGGGATTTGTCTTAGCATTCAGGCAAGAGCAGCCACTGTGGTACCCTAACCTGAGGGCCAGGACACAGCACCCATGGGTAACTCAACCTGGCCGGAGCATCCATCCTCTCAGCAGTTCCAGCAACACTGTCAAATTTCCCTTAACCTGAACACAGAGCTCTCAGCATTGGTTCAAACAAAAATGTCTAGTATGAAATGACCTGGACACATGGTGGCCTTTTCCCTGTCTCTCCCTGAACAGCCCTCTTTGTTGAGCTGGTTTGTGTCTTTTGATCTGGACTTTCCACAAAGCAATAGTTAAGAGGGAACAGCATTAATCTTTGTAAGTAAAGCTGGGAGCTAAATATCCCCCACACTTGTTGAAATATAGGAGACATTACTAGCATACCTCTCCATCCTGCATGACTTGCTATCACCACCACGCAAACCTAACTGGCATGCTGCTACTTCTTCCCTTGCCTATTAGCTTGCAAGTACAGTGGCTGCTCAGGCTGCACAATACCGTCTTTGCTTTGATACAGCACAAAAGGCTTCAAAGCGGAACACATCACAGAATTAGGAAGGGTGGATTGGTTTGCTTCCCTGCATCATAACCTGTTTCTTCTCCCCCTTCCCCATACCTCTTATCACTCATCCTAATCCTGCACTGGAACTGTTCCCACTAGTCCTGCAGTTGTTCGTTCCTCCTCTCTCAGTCTCTCACCATTACTCTTCTGCATCCTCTTATATCTAAAGAAACTTCCCTGCCTCAACCTCATTTCCAACTTCTCTTTTTTCCCCCACTCAAATTCTATTCAATCATAACAGCAGTAGCCATAAATAGCTCCCAAAAGCTCCAAGTGGCTTCTCAGAAATGTCCATTTCCTAAAATGCCCCTGCAATAAGGAAGAAAAAAATGTATTTCATATACATCTACTCTGCTTACCACCTGAGGAAAAGGGATACTTTGAACCTGACATGAGGACATATGAAGGCAAGCAGTAATAAGCAGGAAAATCTACTACCAGCTCCTGACTGGCTATGTTCTCTTGTGATAACTTCATGCCTCACACTCCTCCGGAGTATGTGAACAGCTGTCCTCTGCTACTTATTGTCCACAGGCTGCATGGGTTCTGCGCATGTCTGTGCACTGAGGCTTTGGGAGACTGGCTAGAGCTTGTTGTGGGATCTCTGAACGTGAGGAGATCACTTAATTCATCTCTGGGACCTAGATTTGGTTCTTAAATCCATGAGTCCTTGTGTGTTGACTGCCTTGTACCTCCTTCTTGAAATGTAGGGTTTCTTTGTGAGATCAGTTCAAAAGGAACAGAATTTAGATGGATTCTGGGTAGTAACGAACAAAAGCAGAGAGCTGGCAAAAGGCTGTACCGGGGCTGAGCAAGGATCACTGCCAGGCATTTTTACTTTGCAAACCAGAATGGTGTAGGAACCCCAGAGCAGAAATGGTGACAGGAAGATTCCAATTACGGATCATGCACAGTACAACACCGAGACTTGGAAAGCTGGCAGAAATACCTGCTGTCAGAGAAGCCTGAAATTACTGCTCATTGGCTATTGAGGAAAACAGCTCCATCAGCTCCTCAGGTGAATGGTCACTGCATGGAGGGCTGTGATGAATCTGTCCTGAACACCTCCTCTATTCACATCTACTGCTCTGCTTAAGAAGCAGTGCTGTTATTCTGAATGACTGGTGGCAGGAAGAGCTTGAGTTCAAACATAGTCAAGGATTTTACTCAAAACAAGGGCTGAGCCCATCACCATCCTTCAGGCGATGCAACAGGAGGAGCCACCAAGCCTTGGCTAGGCAGTAAAAGGACAAGAAGCAGGGAGCACGCTGCCCCAGCCTCTTCTCCCCGTTGTGTGGGGAGATACAAGTGTGTTGCCCTAACTAACTCAGCTGTTTCCGTGGATCAAAATGCAGAGACAAAGGGAGCCCATCAAATTTAGCCCACCAAAATGGCAAAAAAAGTAACTCTTGTGGAAAAAAAGGTGAATAGGTTTTTTTGCTATTTTAGTGAGTTGATGCGAATCAGCAAAGGACCCAAGAAGTGCAAGAGCAGACAGAAGTCTGCATCTGGGAGCAGAGACAGGGAGCAGAGGAAGGAGATAAGAAGCAGGGATAGGGCGTATGAGGTTTCCTCCTTTGTCTGCAGTAAGATGCTATGGGCTCAACTGCCTGTGAAGCAGCAGCCTGGGGGTGAAGTTACATGTTCATTTCAAGCTGACAGAATTGTTCACTGCCTCCTGAAGAAGGAAGTCCTCCCAGCTCCAAGGCCCCACCAGCTTTGCTGGAACCTGTCACACAGTTGCTTGTAACCCATCTCTCCAGTCCTCCTTTCCTGCAGGTTTTCTTGTGGAAGACTCATTTTCAGAATTCAGATTAGAATGAATTTAATAACAGAGACTTCCAGAAAAGGTTTTTTGTGGAGGGTGTAACCTTGTGCACCCAGGGTTAATAATGACTTAATAATTCTGCCTTGTTTCCTTTGCAAGGAACAGACACACTGACAGAAGATGACCGGTAAGGGAATGTGTAGGGGAGTCAGCAGGAAACAGAAAGCCATCACTGACAAGAGCAAAAGAAGAGATACTGGGTTTGTGATTTAAATAGAGACTGAGACCTCCACAGTGATGATACAAAGCAGGAATAATACAAACATCATCAAACTCTTTAGGACATCTTTTTGTTTGTCTTTAAATCTGGGTTTCATTTTTGCAATGATGTGGGTATCCGTCTACATTTCACTGCTTTGCAAAAGTCTTTATGGTTTAAGTCTGAAAAGTGAAGAAGCATCAGAAACACATGTCCTGCTCCTACAAAATACAGTCCGTGGCTGTGTGCTTGCTCCTGGTACTGGGCCAGACTCCCTGATGCCGCCAAGTTCCCAGGGCAGTCAGGGAGCTGGTTATAGTTTCCTGGTTATCTGAGTCAGCTGCTGCAATGTATATATACCAGATGACAATCATCCCACAAGGGACTGTTCCCCTAGCTAAGAATAGCTGGAGCAGTGAAAAGAGGGGACTATAAGGAGGAAAGCTGTCCCAGCGTCTGCACTGAATGGACCAGGTCGCAGCTTGTACAGCTTTATCATAATTAATAACAAAAGTGATAGGGCCGACAGGCCTGTAATCTTGGCAGCCCTTCAGCATCTGATCAGCCTCATTCGGTATCTTTAAGTAACTCAGATCTGAAGCACTAGAGCAATCAGGCTCCTGTCAGAGGTGAAAGAGGGTGTTTCTGAGTCTGATCAGATTAAAAAGCTTGGCTCCTTGGAATAATGTCAGTAAACCCACCAACTTCCGAGTACGAAGGGCCTGCCACACCCCCGTGGGTGAGCTCAAAATGAAGGCTCGCCCTGTACCGCTGAGACCCTTGAAAGAAACGTCCCCTCCCCAGGACACAGAGGACAGAGCTCAGGGACTTCTGCCCACACAGCCAGCACTGGTGATGCCTCCTCCTCTGCCAGCCGAGCCAGCACAGGCCACCTCTGCTCCTCCTGCCACCAAATCTGGTTCTCTGGGGTTTTGCTTCAGTGTCAGGAGTAGCTGTTAAAAAGTTCTAATTCTGTTTCATTTAAGTACCTGAAACAAATATACATTTACATTCAAGAAGCTTTTTCACAAGGATCTCCTTTTTCTTCTCGATCTCTTTTCCCGTGTAATTTAGCTCATTAGAACAACACACATCATATTCAACCCTTTGAGTCACACAAGTAAATACTTCTGTGCCTTCTATACTTTAGACAGTACAAAAGGCAATGCTTAGTCTCCAGTGACAATTGTCATTTGGGGATCTGGGGAAGACAAAACCACTGAACTGTCAAAAGGCTACTAGTTAGAAATGGCAAACTTAGAATCATAGAATAGTTTGGGTTGGAAGGGACCTTTAAAGGTCATCTAGTCCAAACCCCTTGCCATATGCAGGGACATCTTCAATTAGATTGGGTTGCTCAGAGCTCCGTCCAACCTGGCCTTGCACCTTCTGATTTTGCATTCACTAAAATAGGTTTGTGTGGCCAAAGTCTACTTTGAGCTCTAATTTCATTATGCAGTTGTTGTGTGACACATAAAAACTAATTTTCTTCTTCATCATTCTCAAGCTACCAGATGATATACACGTACTTTGCAAGGCCTATATCCCACTCTTCTTTCCCAGCTAGCAAAGCCATTAACTTTCATACTGAGGTGCAGCTGAAGTGCATCTATTGCAGGCTTTCTAATCCACAGTCACCTTTAATTTATTGTTACACCAGTAGAATTAGCTATAGACTAATTTTACATATGGCTATACATGTTCTAAATTGTCCAAAGTTACAATGACTATTGTGAAGAAATTTATGCCTTTTTACAGTGTATTCTTACAGAATTACTTGTGAAAGATGCAATGTGGCTCTTTAATACATGAGCAGCAAAATAAGCATTTCATAACACATATTCTTACTATAGAGGAGTTGCTCTCTACAAAAGGTGCAAGAAAGAAGTGTAATAAAGACTGTGGTGAATGAGAAAAACAGGTAAGATCTCATCTGAAAGATGGAAAACTTTAGCTCTGAGTGTAGATTCAGGCCTGTGGCCATTTGTAAGCCATTAGAGGCTTGATGCAGGAATTATGGTTTGGGCTATGAAGCCAGTCATCCCAGAAACCTGGACTGGCCTTCTGGCAGTAAAGTCTGAAAATCGAAGTCAAAATATGTCCTTGTATATGTATTTGAAGTTGGAAATCTGTTTTTCTTCACATATCCTGAAATGACTCATTTCTATTCAGAAGTAGTAGTAGTAACAGATAATCCATGCTTCAGTTTTATGGCAGCATTACAATTCATTTCTTGGTAAATGCATGCTGTATGTATAGTATATTAAATATCTCCAGTAATTTAGGCATGAAACAACACGCTTTATGTTCCTTTGAAATAGCTGTGACTCTTTTTCAATCCTATTCTGATTTGAAGGGAAAAGGGTCTTGTTTTCCCCTTGTTAGCAATCAGCTCGACTGCTCAAATCATATCCACTTGCCAAAGTTAATATTTGTGCCCAACCTGATCATTGGACTATCATATAAACAGACTGCCACAGCCGTTCCTCAGAAAAGCGGGAAGACCGTGGGCAACATCTGCCAACCTACCGCTCCTTCTGGAAGTGGAATTCTTGATTAGTCAATGGAGTTTTCAGAAGAGATCAGTTATACATATGAATTAAAATCCCTGACGTGTTTAAGATAATTGTTACTTGACTTCACTCATAATTCAGACTCTTCTATTTTTTTCAATAGTTCGTTATATTTTCTTTTACTTTTTTCTTTTCGATAGTTAATTATATTTTCTTTTCCTTTGTCTTTTCATGTTTTGGTCTACTTTTCACAGGTTTCTAATTTTGTCATGTTCCAAGTGGAAAGTAAATATAAGGACTTCTTTGTCCTGCCTTGGAATTGCTCAGATGACTCATTAAGATGAGAGCACACTCGTTTTCCAAGAGAAAAGAAGACTGCATTTTAGTTTTGATGTTTCCAGCATAAAAATCTCAAAGTGTCATTAATGGTTCTTCCAAGCTCACAAGCAAGAACTATTAACAAAATTTTGACATTTTTGCATTTTCTTTTGACAATTTCCCAGTTAATTGATCATTAAGGCAGAGATTACACTCATGCTCCGTCCTTGTCCCTCACAGACACAGATCTCACTATGGCACCAGCCCCGCCAAGGCACAGAGACACACACCCCTCCACACACACACACGCACGCACACACGCACATGCACACGCACACACGCACACGCACACACGAGGAGTTGCCCTGCCTTCTGTGTGGGAGCTGTTGCATTTGGCAGGGGAGAGATGGACCCGCCAAGGTCCACTCGGGTGCTCCGAGCTGGATGCCGCGCTCCAGGGCACCAACACAAGCACCGGTGCTTGAGCCCTGGCCTCTCCCAGCGTCAGACGAGGAGCCCACGCCATGGCTTGCAGGGTGCTTCTGTCAACAGCGACCACGTGAACCCTCACAGACAAAGGAGGGGAGGCGATCTCTTTCTTCTGCCTGGGTGTGGGTTTGCAGCACCAGCCCATCATGGGGCCAAAACATCAGCTTTTTTTTTTTTTTTTTTTTTTTAGGTTACAATGCTTTCTTTCAAGAGAGGACTACCGTCCCAGTCCCTTTGTGTATCCAGGCTATAGTTTTCAGACTATCCTCCTTGAAGACAGATAAAATTGTTACTGTCTCTTCACCCATCTGAAGGAAAAGCTCAGGGATTAACGGCACAAAATGAGCTCTCTAGCATTTTTCATTTGTGTCATGGTATATTCACGATTTAAAGTTCACAGCCATATAGAGAGCTGTGACAACTGTCATGTCTGAGCATGGCTGCGGTGCCATTGTCAGCCCAGCTAGTTTGGAGCTGTTAGGATATGGCCCTGTGTTTTGCATGCATTTGTGTTATTTTTCACATGAATGCTTCCTTTTATAACTATTTGCAGGTTCACACAAAAAGCACATGAACATACCTACATACACACAAGCCAACATGCATATACGTAAACCCCCCCAAATACCTAAAAAAAAAAAATGTTTCTTTTAAACAAACTATCATCACTACACAGGAACAGTATTTCCTGCACAGTCAATGAATATAAAATATCAGGTTAATGTGCTGTGTGCTTTATCCATTACCATGGATTTGACAAATAGGTTATTTCTACTGTTTTTGTTAAAACAACGCAAACCTAATTTCTCTGAAGTCTGTTTTTTTTACGTTTGGAAGTAAGTATCCCTTAAAAACAATCGCCTTTTGCAATAATCTTATTTCATATCTTCTTACAACTCGGTGGGATGAATTGCTCATGCAGCAGGCAGCATTTAGCTTTATGTTTGCATACCCAGCGATGTGGCCGGGTTTCATAATGCTGTGAATACCAAACCATAAAACTGCTTTTCAAAAGCAAATTCATAAATGCACTCATGCATACCTTTTTGAGTTATGAGGTGGCTGCAGATTTGGCAGTGCTGACTTGATGCAGTTTTGACAGGTTAGGTTAAAGGATTAAGTCTAGTCTGTCTTCACTTTGCCCTGGCTCTGACACACTCTAAAAAAAGTTGTAGGCTGGCTCTGTGCCTAGTATGACCTCTACATCTCCTCAGAGTGACAACATTTCCCTTTAAGGCTCTCCAAAGGTCAAGGCAGATAACTTGTTGAGTCTTCCAGATACTTTCTTATCTGTGGCTCTTCCTCCTAACCACACACAGTGGGAGAAATATGCAAAACCGTGGAGAAGAGTAAGTCAGGCTTCATAAGGAATAACTTGCATCAGATCAAATATCTCTATCAACCTTTTCTTTACTATACAATCCTTATTTACAACAAACATCCAACATCACAGGTCACTAAAATCAGATACGTGTTCCATATGAGGACATATCACCGCCCTTCTTGGTTTTGCCCTGGCTAATTTGCAATTGAAAACAACTTTCAAGCACTTAAAATGAGAGAGCTGGAGAAATGTTGTTATGATGATAGAGGAGTTCAATGTTACAAAAAAGCCTGTAATATTTGTTTAACAACTGTTCACCTTTGAGAAAAAAATAATATGTCAACAAATAATAATGATAAGCACAGCCTTTTATTCTGGCATTATGCCAAAGACTTTTACAGAGAAGCGTTGGTGTATGCAAGATTCATAGAAGTTAATAGATTTTTAAGACCAGAATATCATCTGGTTTTCTGTACTATTTAGCCATTTAATTTCATCTGATATTGAGTTTAAGAACTTGTGACTGACTGCAAAATATCCTTTAGGAAAGAGAAAAAAACCCAACCATTCAGTTTTGATGTAAAAGTTCAAATAAAAAAAATAAATCTTTCTATACTTTATCGCTTTATATTCTGATTGCTGGAGTGGGTGCTTCTGTCTTCTGAATTCAAGCGTCCTATTAAATGGCAACACTTTTGGTAGTTAGAGAACTATATGCAGGGGACATACAATTTTTTAAGTTATACTAAAAACTTTAAGCTTCCTGTAGGTTTGGTCATAAGGTGGAATTTCCTGTCTGTAAAATCATTCCTGTAGCTCTTCTCTGAACACTCTCCAAGATTTTACTATCTTTTTTGAAGACTAGATATCAGACTGCATTTTGGCAACAGTGTCAGTAATTTTGTGGACAGAGATAATACAGCTCTCTCCCTGTATTCAATGATTTCTTGTTCATAAACCCACAGATTTACACTAATTCTTTTGGCTGTAGTACCAGATGAGAAAATATTTCCTTTGGAAAAGCATGACTGCCTTTTTAGGCTCAGTGCTTCTCAAAGTATTGTCTCCCTAATGTTAAATCTTGTACTTTTTATCCCTAGGGGTTTGGCCTTGCATTTGGTTATATTAAAATGCGTGTTATTTCTTCCCAGTTTACCAAACTATGTAGAGAGTCTTGTACAAACAACTTATTGTCATGATTTTTTACCATTCCTTCTGTTTTTGTGACACCTGCAAACCTTACAACAATGATTTTATATTTTCTTACGTGCTTTTGTCAATGATTTATGGCTGCACTGGAGCAAGAACTGGTCTGTGTGAGACCTCAGAGGAAACATGCTTGATTATGATTCTCTAGTAATTACTCTGTTGGATATTTATCATTCGTATATCACATATAATATCATCTTATGATGGTGAGAAATTTGCATGGTAATATGTGGAAAATTGTACAGACATTCAGCCTGATCAGGCTAATAAAGGCACCTTTAATCAACCTTTCATCTCTTAAGAAAGGAAACGAGGCCAGCAAGAACTATTTTATGTAAAAAAAAATATAAAAAATGTCAACTGAAATTAATTATATTCTCATCCTTTATTTTTCATATCAGTTATCCCATTATTTTGGTAGACTCAGTGTCATCTTTACAGGTTTATTCTACTGATTGTTTTAAAATACAAATTTACTTGCCATCCTTTAGAGCTGCCCTGCCATTATGAAATTTTAAAATGTTACCAGAAACAACTCTCACAATTATTTCAAAACTCTTGGATTCAAGTGATCAGGACTCTACTTCTTTGTAAAAAACCCCTTATTATAGTTGTTTAACTTGTTTCTGATGCCTGTTTAGTTCTAGGAGTGAAAATGACTTTGTGACCACTTTTTTTCTGGTAAAGAGCACCCGAAGTAAGACGTTATAAACCCAGTTACCAACGTAAAACGTAGCTATATGACAAATTATTGACGTATTGAATTCCCCCTATATTTCTTTGAAGCTACAAATGGGCGACCTCAGTCTCGGGCCAGTTTGGGGCTGGTTTTCCGTCCCTTTTTTGAAGAAGAAATGCAAGCAGGAGACAGGGAAGAAAAAAAATAATCCCATGGGGTTCGAGGTTCACCATCCGCAGTTTTGCTTGATTTTCTTTTTTTTTTTTTTTAAAGTATTTCCAAGGATGATGGGTGCTTCATGAGTTGAAGGAGTGTGGGGCCAAGAAGGTGTTGGCCAGGGCAGGGTACTGGGACAAGCACGGCCCCATCCCCCTGCAGGGCAGGGACACCTGCGCGCCCCGTTCACAGCGAGACTGGGAGCCGGGCTGCCTCCGCCTGCTCCTCACAAAGGGGTGCAGCCCAAAATGCGCAACATCCGCAAATTCAACTTCTTGCCCTTTCCGTGTGTGTTTATCCTTGCATATTCAACTTAATTATTGTCTTCTACCTCCATGAATAAAACCAGGCCCTTCTTCCTTTTTAGTGCCAAAACATACGGTTTGTCATCTTTGGCAGCATGTGAGAAGATTTTGCGCCAAAAGGCAAACCAAGGCACTCCGGTGGCTTTGCCACAGCACCCTGCCCCATGTGAGCATATGTACCAAATAACAGCGTACAGCACCGTACGCAGACTGCCCTCACCGTGTAGAGTGCTTCCTTTATAGTCACTACCTAGCAGATACACAGGCATTTAGTGAAGCTCTGAGGTTCAATACCGTATTTTCTGCCCTTCAGTCTACACCCAGAAAGATTAGGAACGTGAGATTTAAATTTTCTTTGTAAAGAGCTTATGCATCCTTAAAGCTAATTTTCCTATGGACCTGAAAACCAATTTGATGAACTTAAGTACCCCTCAATTGTGATTCTAGAGTAGTTTTAAGCAGGCCAATTCCTACACGGAGTTATTATCCAGCGTGCATTGCTGAGTGTAAAGAGGACAATGGTTCAACAAGGAATAAAACCGAATTTCATGTTTTAACATTAGAGAGAGTAAGGAAGATCATGTATTAATTAAATAAAAGACTAAACAGGACAAACCTTTGGAACAACAGACATAACATTTAAAAATAAAATCAACATGGCAGGGTAAAGGTCGGAGAAGATCAAGTAAGACGCTAATAGTTGTGCTTTTTCCATTTTCTTATCGATCAATATTATGTTTTTCCCAGTGAAAATGCAACAGCAGAGTTATTGCTGACCTTTTCCTCACCCTTCCATTGTGTATAAAATCACAGCAAAATAACAAACAACTTCATAAGCTGCAGAGTTTTTCGAGCCAAAAAGCATATCTTCAGAAAATAATTGTTTAAAACAGGCAGAGAAAAAAACATTTTTTTTAACGGTAAAAAGTAATCTACTTCTCTCCTAATTACACATGTGAAAAACTTTGTGCCAGCATAAAAGTCAATAGTTACACATCTTTTCTGCAAAATTCAGCAATAAACTTTGTTAGCATTTTAAATAATTGACAGGTCAGATATACACCCTCAGTAACAGGAATAGGATTCGTCTATATTTCAATAAGGAAGAAAACTGGACATGTACATTTCAGTTATTATCATATTTTTTCTGATTTTTAGTTTCTTCCTTTTCACTTTAATGCATTATGGATCAAAATTTTATTTATTAATAATTACTACCTATATTGCCATTTTAAAAACTAAGAAAAAGCTTTTGTAAGAACTTTACAACATTACTTACTAATAAGGACATGGATGACCGCAGTGAGCAATTCAATAAGAAAATTGTGTTTTCTGTTCCTGCAAAATGACGCTTTCCATTTTCTGCCACTGCCACTAGGAAGAATGACACAGAAACTGAGGAAAAGAATAAAAGACATTAAAAAAAATTAGGAAACAAGTAATTTACAGTGATTTCACGGACTCTAGAACAAATAAAGTGAGTATTTTAGCCCTTTTTATATTTTTATTTTGATCAGTTAAAATAAGATTAGGAACAGAATAAGAGTTTACGTATGGAAAGCTGAACAGATTCATCATTGTGAGTGTCAGCATAAAACACCGAGATGTTATGACATACCATAAAGAAACACTACTTTCAAGGCAAGGAAGAAATGTTTATATCTTTCTACTGTAAATTGTATTCGCAGATCCATGTAGTAGCAATAATAAAAAATAGCTAACTCATTTATTGAAAAATATTCGCAGTTGTCCTTTCAAAAATATATGCTGAAAACACCATCAGAAGTTAATAGCTGCCTAGTAAAAAGTTTATTGCCATTTCAAATGTGCATGTAGTGAAGATATAATTGCTTTACATACAAATTAGATAATCACAGGATTACCTACATAAAAGTTTAGCCGGATAAAATGTATAGCCTGGTGCTCAATGGTACAGTAAGGATATGTTTTCTTGCAGAATGTTATGCACTCACTAGATGTCCCTTTATGTGACACACAGGGTGTGGTGACTTGTAGACAAAGGAAGCTTCTTTGTCTTCATAAAAGTTATGGCTATTTCCCTTATTAAAAGCCACCGAAGAATAGAAGCATGTAAGGGAAATTAAGCATCCATGAAAATCTTGATATTACATCTCAGATTTCAAAACCTGGACATTGGCTACAAAATATCCAAGATACATACACATAACAAATGCTTTGCAGGAGATTAGAAACCTTGCCAGCTCTCACAGCTTTCTCTGGAGCAGTGACATAGTTGAAATTTACTCGGAAGCCACGACCTGCAAAGATACGTGATTACTGGGGAATCTCCACTTCTGTTCAGAAAAGCAGGTTGCAGCCAATCTGGCTGCATGAAGACCCTTGAAAACGGGACCTCACTGTATTCCAGGAGTCCCCAGATGCATTATTTATTATCAAGTCTCATAATTCATTTAATGATTTAATTGTTTTACAGGCTCGAGTCATCGCTTGTGAATATCTGAGTGTAGTGACACAGGAACTAACCTAATAAAATGTCACCATCGTGCTTTACTGTGCCACGGCAATGACCGTAGGCAGTATGCAGCTCTCCTCCTGTTCACTAGCCTTACCTTCTGCACTCAATTGAAACTAACGCCGCTGGAAGTTACAGAAAACAACCTTCAACAAGAAAGAGGATGTTTTCCTTTCTGTTAGCCCAGTAGTTACAACGTTCCCTTGAAACACTGGAAGCACACTGGAAACTCACCAAAACTCTGGAACTCCAGACCGGTTCCAGTAAGGTCTGCGCAGAAAAGACGACATCTGAATACAATAAAACACTGTGGTGGAGGCATGGGAAAACGCAGAACCTTCCGCACTCCTTTTCCGCTGTTTCTTGCTGTAGAGCTACTGCTTCAACCCCATTTTCACATGCTTTTAACAACCGCTAGTGCCCCACAACAATTCAAAGCTGAAATGAAAAGCACGTCACAACTCTCTCTGTCTGGTGGGACGCTGGCTTTGCGGAGGCTATCGCTGCTGGGATTATCAAATGCCCAAGGTAAGTAGTTCCTGTCAGTAGGCTTCATACCGGTTCCAAAAAATGGCTTTTTTTTCCCTCACAAAGGTTGTTGTTTAGGGACACTGCTCCTGGGGTGCTATGGCTTTGGAATAAGCATACTTCTTGTTCTACTGACCAAGACACGCAGAAAGGTATTTCCACAGCAAGGAACTGCCATATTTCTATTGCAGTGGAGGACCTTTGGGTGCCACAAACTGCATGGGTTGCAGCTCACTCCGCTTCTTCTCCACTGCATCTTCTCTTACCTTTTAGCGGGTTTTTAACTTCCATTCCATTTCCTCTTCCTTCTCAATTTCCTCACGTGGGTCCCCTCTCTGTTCCTATGCTCTTCTGCTTGGTTGCCTCTCAAGCGGTCATTTTTTTTCATCCATCCTCCACCTTTTTTTCCCTGAGCTTGCCATAATGTTACCGCAAATGTGGTGATACAAAACTAATTTTAAAAGTGTCTCAGACTTGTGGGTCACACTTTTCCCTTACTCAGATCGCTTGTTCTCTCCCATAATTTTCTGTGGGACTCAGACTCAAGAACGTCCCTGTGGCAGCGACTGCATTTTCTCTACACTTTTTGGTGACACTGCAGATCTCAGCTATACATAGGAGAAAATGTTTGGGTTTTCTGTGTGGAAGAAGAACATGGAAGAAAGAAAACCATGTCTGAAGATATTTAAGAAATGGAACCCCAGAAACAATGGCAAAGATAGGAGAAGTATGCACAGGGTATTGTTTGTTCTCTATCTGTTTCAAAGATGTGACAGCTGGACTGTGTATCCAGAAGTCTTCACAGGACGTGGACAGTAATCATGGAATTGATCTTTGGTGACAGGAGAGGAGAGGGCAGAGCATCACTTGAGCCTGTGAAGCCAGCCCAGGTGATCACACATCAGGCCAGACCCAGCTGGGACAGACCAGCTTACTTTCAATACTCATTTTTCTCCCTGCAGATTAATTACATTTGTGAATACAGTAGAAGGGGATATGAGAAGTGTGCCGTTAAAAAGAGTCTTGGCCCTAACCAAATCATGAATTTGCTAAGTGGCCCTGCAATAGCTTTCCACATTTGCTTTCTTCCAATTTTCTATTATTTTTGTGTAATTTTATAGTGATGTGGGTTTTTTCCCCAAGGCATGTATGTGATTTTACATTTTCATGGAATTCCCAGCACTTGGCAGATAAATGCCCACCTATCAAGATGACCAGGAGATTTAAATCCCCAAATTCTGAAGCGAAAAAGCTTTACTGGGACCCTGAACCAAGCATTTTATTTAGAAATGGATCGCTTGAAATAATTGCCAACTCTAGCTCTTATTACTGCTGGTGGTTTCTGCCAGAAGGGCTAACATTTGGAAGAGGAAAGTTACAAAATGTATCTTGTATTTAAACCTCAAGAATAAAGAATAAAAACTCATATCCTGGCAAAAAAAAAAAAAAAAAAAAAAAAAGAAAAGAAAAGAAAAAACATTTTCCAAGAACAGAAAATGCAACGTAGCTGTTTGTGGGTGAGATATCTAGCACAATTGCGGTGTGCCCATCAAGCGGTGGCTGAGATGAACCCATTTGTAAAAGTTAATAGAGCAAAGTATAATGAAAGACAAATTGGTGTTATTAGTCTAAAGTTTACGGTTCAATTAAACTAATAATATGCAGTAAAGCAAAAAGAATAATTAGAAATTATGATAAATATACATGGGTTTGTAAAAATATTACAAAACTTTACATATTTTGTTCTTCTGTTTCAATATGCTATCTTTTTGATAGCTTTATACACAGTTGCCTTGGGGCATACAAGAAAACTGCAACAGTAAGATTTTAAACAGGTAATTACTGAAACCAAATAGTATTAAATATGCAACATAAAATTTACAGTAGGAATTATCCTGAGAGCTGTACCAATTTGAGATTTTAAAAAATAAAAGGACATTTTAAATTGGTTTTATGAAATTACTTGTTTATCAGCTTTATAAATAGATAAATTATAAATGTTTTATAGCTAAGGATTATTATTCTGTTCTCTGAACCCTCTAATATTTACAAAATACATATGATAAACTCATCTATCTACCACGAACCAAACCTTTTATGTCCTGAATACTTCTTTTTCTGGAAATGCACCAAGGAAAAAGAGTCCTTGTCACTTGGCTAGCGCTCAGCACTGTCCCTTCCCTCCTTGCAGCATGACACCAGGAAGAGCAAAGAAACGTTTACCCTCTTTTCCCCAGAAAACCAGGTAGAGAGGTAGGAAGCCAAGCCAGGAGACTTGCTAATGGTTTGAACTGGCTTCTGCCCTGACCCATCTCAGAAGTGTCCAGAGAACTGACGTGATCCTGCCAAGCCTTTCGGCTCTATCAGGCTTTTCCAACAAGACACGGCTCTGGCAGCAAGTACTCGCTTAGCTTGGGGATGCACTGCTCCGTTCTGCAAAATGATGGTCTCCTCAGCTCAGGAAAACACTACTCAGACATTCGTATCTTCGACAAGAGGGCAGATTGTGTGCTATGGCCACGAGCACAGACTGCACAGACATGGCTGGCATCAGCAGGAGCAGCTGAAGTTGTGACTTAGATTGAGAGGCTGAAAATTCATAAACATCAGCCCGATCGATGTTACGCTTAGCCTCTCAGCCTCCAAGTTTATCATACAATTTTTTTTAATTTTTTTTTTTTTTAAAAGGTTATTGGGATGCCAGCAATGTATTTTGGCCATTGAAAGATGGATGGGGAATTTGCATAAGGAGAATCAAACACAAATCCTACAGAAACAATCCCAATTTTAAAATACACCTTTCATCTATATCTGACTCAATCTGCAGTGGGTGGAACATCAGCCTTTCTTCTGTCTGAATGAGGAAGCACAATATTGGAAAGCTGCAGCAGAAAGGAAAGTGGAAAATAAGACAGTAAAAATTTCAGGTCCATAAGAGGACAAAAGTCATTTTTGAAATGCGGTGTGAATGCTCCTGTGGGATTTTGTTAAACAGACAATGAAACTAAAGAGAACTTAACAGGAAAGTAATTAAACCAAGTAAAAAAAACTCCCAAGAACAAAGTATTAATTCAAAGTTTTCTGAATAAAGCAAGCAAGTCCAAGCCTGTTCAACAAGATATTTTGATATCTTCTATAGGCTTTGAGCACAGAAAAGACCATCATACCATCTTCTTGGGCAAGCTAAATTTCACACATCCTTAATCAACCAAATACCTTCCCTCAAGCCCTGAGGCTGTGACATTTCAGTTAGTCAGAGGACAGCAGAGACCAAGACACTTCCAGGATGGGAACCTGATTAGATGTATACTCAACAAATGCTCTGTTACCCTCACAGCAAAGAAACGGTATTGTATTTCAAGAAATTATGTCTAGCTTTGGTGGGATCTCTGGATGTTTTTGTCAAAAAGATTGTAATCCCCTACTGTCCGATTTCCACTATGAAATTCCTGTTGCCAGTGATCAAGCTATATCTTGAGCTTCTTTTCAAATAAGTTGAGCAAGATGAGCTCTGAAAGCCTCATACCATAGGGCTCAAATATTTTGATCTCACATGGCCAAATATTTTGAAAGAGAATGTCCCAAAAAATTTTTCACACTTTTTCCCAAAAAACCCCTAAATATAAAAAACATAACTTTCATGTAAATTGCTTTTTTTCATGGAAAGAAAAATAGACAAGATACTTTTTATCACAATTTAGCCTAGAAAGAAGCAAAATATTGAGAGGCCTTTACAACTTTTATTCAGCTTTTCCATTTCCTTGCCTTTTAGTTGGGTAAATTAGTTGGGTAATTTAGTTGGGTAAATTTGCAACTTGATCCCTATTTATATTCAGGGATATTTATTTTTTTTTTTTTTTTTATGTTTACAATTTGAAATTTTGTAACAGATTGCTTAGGCAAAATTATTTCAACCTATAAAGTAACACTTACCTACTGCAATCATTGATTCAAATATTGTCTCACTCAAATTTCTAATTTCCATCTATGATTGATTACTTAAGTATGAGAAGATGTTTGGGTATTTTTCCCCTTCCTATTAGTCGAAAGACTCTCAAATTTACAAAGAGCTTCCTGCAATAATTTCAATTAGAACTGAGCAAATAGTCTCCACCTAACAATTCAGGAAATGCATTATTATCTTCCTTCTTGCTGACTCTCTGGGGTAAAATCCCCAAATAAAACCAATGTGTTGCTATCAGGAGTTGTTCTTCCCCTTCTTCCCACATGCATAAATACAGTTTACAGATTACATACAGTTCCCTAGAATATTTAATATTCAAAGTATTTTGGATGTTCTCACTAATTTTCACAAACTGTACTATTAAGCTGAATTGGTTGAACACAATGGCCAGTAGGGCCTGCACAACCAAAAATCTCATGGTGTGCAAAGCTTCTCCCTCTTTCCATTTGCTACACTTGCACAGCAGCAGAGCTTGAGGAGCACTTGTTTGAGATGACACTTGTCATTCTCTCTAATACAAGGCAATGCACTTTTCATGCCAACCTTGTTCTAAGGGATGACAGTCACGTTGGACACCAGGGTGAGAAAGAAAAGGAAGGGAAGAAATGAAAGCGATCTCTTTGTCTGCTGAGGCTTGGACAGCACAAAAAGTTCTGCCTTGCCCATTCCCAGCTAAAAAATGATCTGTGTCCCCAGACTGTCACACTGTTTCTGCCCTCGCTCATAGTCCTTTACTGTGTCCTCAGTGCTCCCATTTACTCAAGCTACAGAGGATCACCTTTGTGGGAGAAACACTAACCATAGTGCAGAGGTAAGGATAACGTGAGCAATAGACGTGTGGGAAGGGGAAAATTGAGCCTGGAGAGATGGAGCTTCCCTGAAACAGAGTTTTTCCAGCACCACCTGTGGTTTTCCTCTGAATTCATTCATTTTAATGAGATTTTGAATCTGCCTTGGAAGTTCTCTTCCCCTTCCCACATTATCTCTTGGAGAATCCGAGTACCATCTTAAGATCAGGTCTGGGGTGCCTTTGTTAGAATAACAAAGTTATTATGGTAGAAAATCAAGTGGATAGGGGATGAGCAAATTAATATGACTATTAATACATTCTTCAAAAGGTTTGCAGAAAGCATTTCCAGAGGCAAAGAAAAAGCTTTCTGCTTTGTGAGTTTTTATATTCAGTTAAGGGAGTCAAAATTACAGTCCTCAACCCCTTACTCATCTGAGACAAAGCAGGCACACCTGCCTCAGCCCAGGAGCACCTGAAAGTCCACAGGCCTCTCATTCACATCTCTAACTCTATCCCCACTGCCACTCGTATCTAAGAAAGCTCCCAGGACTTGCTTGGGGATCTCTGAGAGCCCAGAAGCTGCTTTGTGCTATACAGAGGAGTTCCTCCACCAAACTTGTGCAGGACCAGGTCCACCTTCTGTTTGCACAGCAGGGAGAGCTCACTGGTGGTGGGAAAGACCAGGGCTCAGTGATGACTTCCTCTCAGCTACCGGGCAGCTTCCTAAACGCCAGGCTAGGGGCTACACTGGAGAAAAAACAACCTGACTTCCCGCCTGGAGAAGGCATCAAAATTTGCATGGTGGTATCATTAAATCCAAATTAAGAGACAGAGGCTGGTGTGAGTGTAACAGCCTAGCCTAGTAGTCAGAACAGTTGGTGGGCAGAAAGGAACTCCTGGAGTACATTTAATGGCTGTTTGACTATTTAAAATGTTTATTCAAGCAGAAGCTTTAAACCACGCCTTCTCTCTCCTTGCCAAGTGCCCCAGCTCACAGACTCAGTAATATGCCTGGGCCTTCACACACCTTTTCCATATGATGCAGCAGACTTTTTTTGTACAACGCTCAGCACCAGAGCGTAAGCGAGAAGGTATGGGCTGCGCTACCCTCTGCTCAGCCTCCTGCTGAGGGCTCTCAGGTGCCAGCTTTGATTTTCTACAGGCAGAGGAAGGGCTTCATGCCAGGCGCCCTGAAGACTCGGTCCCCAGTCACGCCAGAAACTGTCAGAAACTCCTAGCTTGAACTAGATGGAAAGGAGTGTTTGACGGGCAAGGAAAAAGCACATTACATTTCCACAGCCACTCCTGGTGGATGCCCCTGGCAGGTCCCCGCTCTGTGCTCTGGCTGCTCAGAGTCCCCTTCTGTGGCACGTACCCTTCCCCTTGGTCATGCAGGAGGCTCAGAGACTTGCCCAACCTAAGACACAGCTACAAAGTACAGCTGTGGCACATAGCTGCTCGGGACTGCATTGTACTGCTTGAAGAAAGAGAACTTCAGACCACGCTGAAATGCTTTCCAGCCTCGGAGAGTGTCGCTGCTTTCCGAACCAGCAAGTATCCTGAAGTCTGTGGGAAGCCAGTGTAAACCCATCAACATGGTATTTCTGAAGTGGCCATGAAGCTAAATCAGCTGAGGAAACAGTGGGCGTGCCTTGAAGCTGGGCATAAAAACATATTTTGTAAGGGCTAATCTTCACATTGTCTTGCACTTAATTCCCTATTCCTTTTCCGCATTTCAGCCAGAACCTGATGCGTACGTCTTTTCAAACAAACCACAATTCTCCCTCTTGAATTTGTTTGCCATTGTAGTGACGCTATTTTACAGCGCACGAAGAATTTCCTGAGCTTTTTTAATACTATAACAATATCTCAGTTTTAATTACTTGAACAAAAAGGTTTCAAGTCCATCAGAGTGCCTTTCAAGGCCTGCGAAGATATTAACTGATTCCATAACCAATTACCTACATTTTCCTTTACTTATTGCAAATGTGACCTTTTGTTAGAATTTGATTGCGAGTTTCCTGCTGTGAGTATATAACTATCTGTGTGCCTGAGAACAGCTACCTTCCACTCATGTGATGACTGCTGTTAATTTTAATACACTTTGATGGCTGGAGAACAAATAAGTGTCTGTGACACAGAGCAGAGACATTTGAAGGTGGATAAACTACCACTTTAATGAGTAGAAATCAGCAAGTAAAGGGGCCTTCCAGTGACAAACCAGAAGACCTTCAACCTAAGCAAAGCAAAGTATTTTTCAGTCTAGAGGGGATTAAAAAAAAAATCAAATAACAAAACATCCCATAAAAATGACAGAAATTATAGAAAAGAGGAATACATAAATAAATGCTCTCAAGAGAGAATCTATTTCTCGTATAAATAAAACTATGTGGGAGAAAATATTTCAGAGAAACTATTGCAGTTGTATGTTTTCATTACCTGTTGAGAGTAATTCTCTGAGATACAAAAAAAATTGGTTTGTAGACCTGTTTTATCCATACCGGCATGGTATTATTGTTCAGGTTTTTTTTCTTCTTTTCTTGACTCCAAAGACAATCCTCAGGCTAAAATTCTACCTCTGAAGAAAAATATACTCACAGATTTGTTGGAGTCCAGAGGAGAGCAAGAATTAGGAAGCTGAAAGGATTCAGTTGCAAGACCAGATTAAAAAAAGTTACTCTGACTAAGTAATAATCAAGGTGAAACATATTAATTCTTTATAAATATTTAAATAGTATGAGTCCTTAAGAGTGAGATTAATTGATTAACAACAGGTAAAGGAGTAATGGGATATTAGAAAGGTTGTAAATTGTCTAAAAATATGTAGACTGGATTATTTATTGTACAGAAAAAATACACAAATTCTTCAAAGAAAATGAAGAAAAAATATTGCCTGCTTATGTAAAATTATATTGGGCTAAAGTTTGGCTCTTGAAGCTGCATTCTTTTCTTTACTGTTATTTACACTAAAAATGCACAATTGCACAGAGAGGTTCCATTGTGCAAAACCAGGAGACAAACAGAAAAGCCTTGCACCCAGCCTCTTCTTTTCTTCCTTTTCTAGTTTTCCTCCACAGTTTGTGAGTGTACTCTGAAACCTAAATACTAACTTGTTATCACTAGTGGAAGAATTTGCAGAGCACAGCAATGTCTCTGATTACATGTAAAAAAGGAGGAGCAAGCAGAATATATTCTTTCCTACTCAATCACTACTGAATGATTCTCCAAACTGATGAAATGATCAGTTATTAGCCTGCAGAATTATCTTTCCTTGTGTTCCAAATCACTGATTAAAGAGTATCATTTATTTTCAGAAAAAATCCGGTTTTATCTTGTTGCCCCCCTGGAAGAAATCCCATCTTCACACTGGCTCCAAAGTGAGCCAATATTTGGGGGAGACAACTTCCTTCACCTTCCCCTTCTTCTCCAGGCTAATTGCAACAGCTCTTGAGAATGCTGAATATCCTTAGGATGTTCAGACCAGCATGTTTCTATTGCTAGGTCTCCTGAGTGTGGTTCAGGTCCTGTTTAGGGTTAAACAACTATTTAAGAATACCACCCAGAGATCAACCCCTGCGACAGGCACTGCGGCTACTCCAGCCTCTGCAACTGGTGCTATGGCTACTCCAACCCCTGCAACAGGCACTGTGGCTACTCCAACCCCCCCGACAAACACTGCACTACTCAAGCCCTGGCAGTAGGCACTGTGGCTACTCAAATCCCATCAATAAGCACTGCAGCTGAACCAGAGAACCAACCCATACCACTATCAATCACCCCTATACATAAGAAGAAATGGACACGAAAGTCAACTCATTTAGTAAAGGATGATGAAACAGGGCCATCACAAGAACAGGAGGAAGAGGCAGAACCAGAAATAACCACCTGATCTCTGTCCTTGAATGAGCTGTGAGATATGTGAAAAGATTTCAGTCGTCGATTAGGCGACCAACTTATCACCTGGCTGCTCCGATGCTGGGATAGTGGGGCCAGTAGCCTGGAATTAGAGGCCATGGAAAGACTGTCCAAAAAATCCAAAAACCTGTTTAAGAAACTGTTCTGGGAGGTCTGGCAACTCAAAGAAGTCCAGTTCCCCACTTGTATGGACCAGTATGTCAGCTAGTAGGAGTAAGTGTTCCTCTGCTCAAGAGAGAAGATATAGAGGATACGCACCACAAGGCACCCTGTGGTTTTACTTGCATGACCATGGAGAGGACATGAGGAAGTGGGATGGAAAACCCACCTCGACCCTAGAGGCACGGATATGTGAATTGCAAGAAAAATTAATCTCAAATGGGGATTCTTCCAGGAAAATTGCTGCTTTAGTCTCCAGTGGACAGTTCCCCAGACAGAGTAGGAGGACTGATTGTACTTCTGATCTTATAGAAGAAGCTTCTGATTTGCACTTACAGGAAGTGAATAACAGCGATGAGATCTGAACCCATGTGTGCCACATGAACCCATTCATCAGTAACCAATACTATGACTAGAACTAGATGGGTCTTGCCTCTAGCCCGGTGGGGGAAAGGGACAACCGGATTTACCGGACTGTGTGGATTCGATGGCCCGGCACATCAGACTCCGAGGGATATAAGGCTCTAGTGGACACCGGTGAACAGTGTACCCTAATGCCATCAAGCCATGAAGGGGTAGAACCCATCTGTATTTCTGGAGTGACAGAGGGATCCCAAAAGTTGACTCTGCTGGAGGCTGAAGTGAGTCTAACTGGGAATGACTGGGAAAAGCATCCCATTGTGCCTGGCCCAGAGGCTCTGTGCATCTTTGGCATAGACTACCTCCGGAGAGGGTATTTCGATGACCCAAAAGGGTACCCGTGCCTTTTGGCATAGCTGCATTGGAGACGGAGGAAATTAAACAACTGTCTACCTTGTCCGGTCTCTCGGAGGACCCTTCTGCTGAAGGGGTTCCTGAGGGCTGAAGAACAACAGGTGCCAATCAGTATCACAACAGCGCACTGGCGGCAATACTGCACCAACCAAGACTCCCTGATTCCCATCCACAAGCTGATTCATCAATTGGAGAGTCAGGGAGTGATCAGCAGAACCCGCTCACCCTTTAACAGCCCCATATGGCCAGTGCGGAAGTCCAGTGGAGAGTGGAGACTGACAGTAAACTATCATGGCCTGAATGAAGTCACGCCACCGATGAGTGCTGCTGTGCCAGACATGCTGGAACTTCAATACAAACTAGAGTCAAAGGCAGCCCAGTGGTACACCACAACCGATACCGCAAATGTGTTTTTCTCAATCCCTTTGGCAGCAGAGTGCGGGCCAGAGTTCGCCGTCACTTGGAGGGGCGTCCAGTACACCTGGAACTGACTGCAGATACAGAGGATCCAAGGCCTGCTACGCTCCAACTGTAAGATAGATATCGGCAGCATATGAAGGGGTTTGAGCTGCTTCAGAGGTGGTTGGTACTGAGGCACAGCTCCTCTTGGCACCCCGACTGCTGGTGCTGGGCAGGGTCCCCTCTACACATCATGCAACTGATGTTACGTGGAGTCAGTGGGTTGCACTGATCACACAATGGGCTAGAATAGGAAACCCCGATCACCCAGAAATTCTGGAAGTGGTCACGGACTGGCCAGAAGGCAAAGACTTAGGGACATTGCCAGAGGAGGAGGCTGACATGTGCTGAAGAGGCCCCACCATGTAATAAACTGCCGGAAAATGAGAAGCCGTATGCCCTGTTCACTGTCGGGTCCTGTCGCATTGTGTGAAAGCATGGGACGTGGAATGCTGCTGTGTGGAGTCCTACAGGACGAGTTGCAGAAGCTGCTGAAGGAGAAGGTGAATCCAGCCAGTTTGTGGAAGTGAAAGCCATCCAGCTGGCTCTAGACATTGCTGATTGAGAAAAGTGGCCAATGCTCTACCTCTATACTGACTCATGGTTGGTGGCCAATGCCCTGTGGGGGTGGTTGCAGCAATGGAAGCAGAGCAACCGGCAGCGCAGAGGCAAACCCATCTGGGCTGCCGAATTATGGGAAGACATTGCTGCCCGGCTAGAGAAGCTGGTTGTAAAAGTGAGTCACGTAGATGCCCACGTACCCCAGGGTCAGGCCATTGAGGAACATCCAAACCACCAGCAGGTGGATCAGGCTGCTCAGATTGAAGTGGCTCAGGTAGATCTGGACTGGCACACAAGGAAGGGTGAATTGTTTATAGCACAGTGGACCATGACACCTCAGAAAGGGATGCAACATATAGATGGGCTTGTGAGCTAGGGGTGGGCTTAACCATGGATGCTATTTCAAAAGTGCATCCATGCACAGTGTGAAACATGCTCTACAATCAAACAAGCCAAGCAGTTAAAGCAGTTAAAGCTTGGAGGACAATAGCTGAAATATAAATATAAATATAAATATAAATATAAATATAAATATAAATATAAATATAAATATAAATATGGGGAGTCCTGGCAGATTGATTATACCACACGTGGATCATGGATCATGGACCACTCCAGATACATCAGCTAAGAGCTCCGGATGCAGCATGCAACAATCCAACAGCACACACCATCTCCCCTGCCCTAAGAGATGGTTATGACAGATGGAGCCCCAAAGTCATGGACTAAACAAACTCAACATTTAGAGGCATGGCCCATAGACTACGGGAATGATATCTGTGTGTACACATCAAAAGACAGGAAAAAGTGATGGTGATTAATTGGATTGTATTGGGAAGTACAGGACCTTGGCATGATGTGGATGGTACGGAATAAGGGGTAGATACTGCCCAGCTTCTCACGCCCTGCCTGGTGCACAAGAAGCTGGGAGAGCACAGCCAGGACAGCTGGCCCAGGCTGGCCGAAGGGATATTCCCTGCCATACAACATCATGCTCTGTATGTAATCAGGGAAACTAGCTGGGACGTGGAATCGCTGCTCAGAAACAGACTGGGAATTGGGGTTTTTTTTTCCTTTCCGCATGTGGTGAGCAACTGCATTTGTGCATCACTTGTTTTTATTTATACGTATAAAAAAAAAATTGTTGTTGTTGTTAATATTATTATCTTCCTTTCTTATCCTATTAAACTGTCTTTATCTCAACACAGGAGGTTGGGTTTTTTAATTCTCCTCCCCTCCTTGGGGGGGGCAGGGGTGAGCAAGCAGCTGCGTGCTGCTTAGGTAGTGGCTAGGGTTAAACCATGACATGTGGCTACCAGCTTCCACCAAACTCTTTTATTGTACTGACCCCAGGAGTGGCCAGCAGTCATCCATAATCCACCACTATTACCTTGCCAACTAGTCAATGAGCTTTCTAAGCCTTCTGCTTTGCATGTAGGTTCTCCGCTAGCACTAAAGTTCTGTATCAGAAAATGTTTTTTCAAGACTTTAATGAATACTCTCTTTCCTTTAGTGCACCAGTCTGAACCCCTCTAGATACCTGGTGCACACATGGCTGTTTGCGCAAGAAAGCCAGTTTCCAAAGCACCACTGTAATGGTAAGAGCGTGAGGGTACGCAAGGCTTGAGCTGTCAGAGATATACTGACCATAGGTCAGCATTGCCAGCTTGTACCCAGAACTGGCCTCCTTCTACAGTGCAACTAGCTGACACGCTACGTAGCATTTTGGAATACAAATTGTCACAGAAGTGTTGAAAATGATCCTGAGGAGAATAACCAAGGTTGATGCTCAGCAATAGCCTCAGACTGGAACCAGCTCATCAGCCTACAAACACAGTCAAAAAGAGAACTGGCACATGAGTCCAAGGGCTTGGGTGGCATTTCCAAGAGGAATGACTGGTAACACGTAGTTTCACACAACTTCTTAAAAAATCAATGTTGAATCCATGTTCACACTGAACAGAAACTATCTGTTATACAGAGCACTTTGTAGAACATTGTTCACAAAAAGGTTCAGTCAGTCTTGCCTTTTTCTATCAGCGTGACCTGTGATTTTTTTTTTTTTTTCTGGTTCTCAGTAAGTATTACTAACGCAAGCAGGAGGGAGGAAGTGCCTATATTACAATGGATATTTTTTTAATAAAATGTAATTCATAGACAGATGTATGTCACTCAAGTTCACAAATCCTAGACTGCGAAACCCAGTGAAACAGCAAATCTTACTAAATCTACTTATATTAAGGGCAAAGAGCATTTCAAATATAAGACAATCGAGATGAATTAGAATTCAGAATGATACAAGATGCAATGCTGCATGTCTTTGAGAACTGAAACTGCTTGCTATTGGCACACACTGTGTTTACATAACATCTCGCAAAATGTGCCCGATCGGTATCTTTCCCCATTATCACCTTCTTGTCATGTTCTTATTATTTTCCAATGGGAAGTTATTTATACATTTCAGTATTTTTTGATCTCTTAGAACTGAATTTGCCATATTTTTTTTTCTTTTTTACTACATCATAACCCCCTAAAATTAATTACAAAAATATTTATAAAAACGGTAAGGAAAATACTAATAGCAAAACAAATTACACATTTCCAGTACACACCTATTAAAATGCAGTCAGTCTTTACAAATCACATCTTAAAAGTTGTACTGTAGACTGTGAAGTTTCTTTATGAGCAATAAAAAGGAAAGTGTAATGCTTTGTATCAGTGAAAAAGTGTTACTGGACCAGCTAGGTGATGACAAGGGTTTTCCAATTGATTTATTTTTTGCTCCTTCCTCTGCAACAACAGAACAATTTTAACCACTGTGTAGATGGAGATAGATTATCACATTAGTAGCCACTGGTCTTGCTGGTGAAGCAGAATGACAAGAGGAATTGCACTACTTTCAGACTGAGTGGGATTCAGTTTCCTAAACATTGTCACCTCATGCTATCTGAGATGCCCCGGGGCAGCCACAACAGCTGCATGGGGCTGGCAGGTCTGAGGTAGGACTTCAGGGAGATCCACTTCCTTGCAAAACAGCAAGTGGAGGCCAGGAAGGCTTACAATGTCAGAGCCAATAGCAAAAGTCATACTTGACACTCCTGTTTAGACAACTGAATCTTCACCTCCTCCTTGAGTATTCATTAGCTTGACCTCCTTGGAGTGCCTGGGGCTGTAGCTTGCCTTTCACTCCATTCCTACTAGAAAATGGAATTTCTCCAGATATTTCATTGAAACTGAACCTTGCACCCCAATATTTTGATTCCCCAGTTATTCAGCTGGGAAAGGATTGAAAAGATTTTCTGTCTGTTTCCTTTCTTTCTCTTTAGGACTTCACAGAAATTATGGGATGCACTACCTGGGTCCTCACACCTCACTTCTGGCCACCATGGTGGAACACAAGGGAACCTCTCCTGGAGGTGTCAGAGTTTGCTAAAAATTTTCAACTTCTTTTCAAATTAAGTGCCTAAGACACATGAACTCTCACAAAATAAATAAAAGTTACTCAAATCTTTGCCATTTTATAACATTGTTGAGTGGTGAGTGCTCTCAGTTAGGAGGTGAAAGTTCTGCTCTGAGATACCTATTAATTTGGAAACAAGGAGCTCAATCTAGTTCTACTGGTCAGAAGACCGCCTGCAGCAGAAAACCATTGAAGAATTGCAGGTGCAGCCTTCCCAGGCTTGACAGAGCTGTTCCATCTCATGTTAATAATTAAATATTCATTGGAGCATGGACCAGAACCTGACTCTCCCACTTCCCAGGTGATAGGCCTAATTACATGCCTATGTCATCAATCTCTGTCTCTGCTGTAATGAATTGTCATTATTTGTATACTGGAAGAATTTTAACAGGAGACAGCTCCCCTCCCTCTTCCCCTCCCCGATGAATATCTGACAGCCAAGAGGCTGCAGCACTCTTTCTGGCACAGATGAAGAGCTGGGTTCAAGTCTTTCCTCTGAATTACACGGAGTGATGCCTCTGAGAAAAGGTGCATGGAGAATAGCCATAGTCACTGCAAGGTAGCCTTTGAAGACTATTCCTTTGGCTAAGCCAAGGGAGACTGAATCTGGTAGGAACTTGACTGATGTCATTATGAAGAAGGATCCTGACCAGGTTGGTTGTGAGTATGCATTTGTGCATGCCCATTAGCCACTGAACTAGAGCTTTCGCAATCTTGCTAGTTCCTTCAGACTAAAGTTATGCACCAAAAGGAATACATGGCTGCTTAAGTCTCTTCACACATCTAGCCCTTGTTATCTACAGGATTACCCACAGAGGCATACATTGCTTCAAATAGTTTTCTAATGAAAGACAATATCAATAATCAATATACTGGCTCTATGCTCGTCTGCCTTCAGGTGTCATTACACAGCCCTTGCCACTGAGTCAAACAGCATAAAGATTTCACATTAAGACTCACACAGAAGATCCTTCAGACTCTATAATCACATATTGCCTCTCCAGGGCATTTTCTACAATGCAATACCATATTTTCATATCCATTACTCACATTCACTGTAATACTTTCAGCACTAACACTGTTGAAATTACTTGTGCAGGCTTTAAATAGGCTGTTTTTACTACACTAAGTAGGTGTTTCCCCAGAGTTTTCCATAGCTAGATGCTTCCTGAAATGCAGCGCAAGAGAATTCGTTTATCACAAGTTAAGAGTCTGTTAACGCTTACCTTTTCTTTAGGAAAACAACTGAGATTAGAACTGATACACTTAGCACTATTTGTAAGACTCACTAGTTCTGTGCACCCTCTGTGTGTGCAGAATTACTAACTATAGTGTAGAAAAGCTTTTTCTATTACACTCCAGTCAAAAGACAGCATGGATTTTTTTTTTTTTTACATGACATCTTTACACATTAGCCTCTTTAATATTGTAGCCTTTTTAGTGTTTGAGTGCTTTGCCAAGTCAAGCTGCAGCAGGGGCCAATGCAGTCCCCATGGGACTGGGAGAGGCGAGGGACTGGAAATGAACTTTACCCCTTGCACACCTGATCACATACTGGGGCATGATCCTTCTTGCCCCACCACACACTATCCAGGACAAGGCTCCCCCTCGCCAGCTGCTGCCTGGTGTTACAGATCCCCGTCAGCGATCTGCACGTGCCTCCCGTGACCAAGGTGCCAAGGAGAAATTGCAATGCTGTGCTGTGGATACCCAGGCTCCCAAAGCTGCCGCAAGGAGTTGGAGATGGGACCACTGTGCCTTTATCCCTTTCTGTAAATCTTCACTTGCAGATATTGACTGAATTCTATTGCAGATAACATGCCCATAGCCAATCTATACCCATACCATCTATCTTTGGTTCTCCCTGTTGCATCTATCATGTTTGTTTTAAAAGTAATTACTATGTAAGGCAGCAGTAATTAAAACAGTGCTTTATAAAATCCATTCAAAACTGTAATTTTGAAAATGGTCCCATGTAAATCTTTTGCACTCCAATTGTGCTTTTGCTAACAGCAGTTACAACAATGTCACCCCAGTGAGTTATATGGAATTACTCTTAATTTCACCCTGACGGAAGCGGCAGGAGAATCAGGCTTTCTGAATCAGGCTTTAACACACTCAGAGGGAGAAAAACATTGAAGGCAAAACTGAATTTTTGCTTTGTTAATTCCAGCATTCAAACATCATGCCCTCATCCCAGCATGGTCTTTGTGAAGCCAGGGCAGCGTACATTCATTCACAAGGTCTTATAGGACGAAGGAGAAAGTTTCACTTGCAGTCGGGTATGAGGGAGGGAATGGCACGCTACTAGAGCTTGGATCACAGCATTTCTGCAGCAGGAAAGATGGGAAAAGCACTGAGAACTTCTATTAGGACTCAAATGTGCTCTCTGAAATACAGCTGCAAACACAATTGATTTCACCTCCTTTCATCCATACAGGAGAAAAACAAACTTTACTTCTGCTTATCATTGCTTTAATAATTAAAAACCTAAAAGGCTAGTTGTGATCTCCCATATATAAGTAAGAAAATATGATGGAAAATATGAAGAAAAAGGGAAGGGAATACTGTTGGCTGAGCAGTTGACTTGACTACTGTGCAGAACATACTAGTACATCTGCCTTATCACATTATTATTATTATTGTGGTGGCTTGCCATGCCATCTAGCAGGGACTCAGGGAACTACCAGTTCTGGGGAAGTGAAAAGGCAACACGAAAGCAAGACAAGGAAAAAAGTTCTGCATTATATACTTACCAAGAGTAAATATATAAGCATTTGCATTTTTCAGATAAAACAATTTCTGAATGAAGAGTAGATTCTACAAAAACTCTTTTACCTTTAATTCTGTAATACAGACTGAGCACTTTCACAAGTTCACCATACATTGTGTATGAAAATATTTTTCTTCTACTTTTAAATGTCTTGTTTATTTTTTCTAATATTAACAAAGAAAATATGCAACTGGTTTTCCATATATCATGCAGCATATATTTCACCCCTACTGTGTTCATTTTGTTAATCCCTTCTCTGAATTATTTTTCTGATCCTTTGAGTTGAACCCCTCATGCTTCTAGACCAAGACTGAGACTGCGCTTACAGTGGTTTGTGAACATTACTGATGACCAGATAAACTACACACCAATATCTGTCTAATGTAGTTGCACGTTACTCCTTACTGGAATGCAAAAATGGCTTATTAGACTTTTATTTTTTTAAAGGAGTAATATACCATTTTTTAAAGTTGAAATCATTTCCCATCCAAGAAATCACTAATCCCCACCAGATATACCAAATCAAAACAGTGCATTAAGGAAAACTTCATCACTTCAGCTTCCTACTTGAAGACTGTATTTTATATTCCATGGACAAAATCACCTTTCTGTTCTCTTTTTAAGCATTTTCTGAAGCAGGAAAGTTGAATGAAATACATTTTATTTGTACTTAATAAAAAGCTACAGTCATTCTATCACTTGGCCACACAGGCAAAGCCTTTCCCAACCTGTACACATACCAGTACCATGTTTGCCCCAAGCAACTCTTAAAAGGACATAAGAATGCCCCTACTGCTGCCCCTCTGCCTCTCACTGGGAGCCCAAGCCTCTGTCATTCTATAGACATTGATAACTTTGACATTTGTCCTTCATTTTCCCTCCCTCTTCCTCAATTTCTACTGTATCTATCTTCCCTCTCTAGCATGAATGCCTTACACTCCACACCTTTATCCCATATGCCTTTTCTCCTCACTCCAGCAGTTTTCCTCTGCTTTCTCTCTTGCAACACATAGCAGATCCCACCGAATTGTGGTTATTGACATCTCCTGCAAACAGAAGTACTTTGGCTGCATTCTCCTCATTGCAGCTATCAGGATCACCACCACCACCACAGACAGTTTGGAGAAAAAATTTGGACAAGCCAAGATCTGCTGTTGACTCCACCACTGTGTTTCCTTCAGTCCTCTCATCCAGAAGAATGGGCTGATGGGGAAAACAAGGACACAAGCTCTGGCTAAGACTCGGCACATGACTCCAGCCTCACCCAGCCCTGCTGTTGGCCATTCTTCTTGGTCCCCCTGTGAACACAGGGGCATTAGTCCTTAGAATGTGCATCAAGTGTGTCATGTTGCTGCCCAGCAGAGCCCATATCTGCAGCCACATCTCTTGGCATATCATCTAGAAATGCCAGGTTCTCTACCTGTCCTGACCCTGCATCTGTGGTCTCCTGGTTGCCAGTCCATCCCATTTGAAAATGTACATATGGGAATGGCTGCAGCAATGGCTGGATGGTCACACTCAAAGGGTTGTGGTCAATGGCTTAATGTCCAAGTGGAGACCAGTGATGAGTGGTGTTCCTCAGGGGTGAGTACTGGGATTGGCACTGTTCAACATCTTTGTCAGCGACATGGACAGCGGGATTGAGTGCACCCTCAGCAAGTTTGCCGACACCACGAAGTTGTGTGATGTGGTCGACAAGCTCCATCCAGATGGACCTTGACAGGCTGGAGAGGTGGGCCCATGCGAACCACATGAAGTTCAACAAGGCCAAGTGCAAGGTCCTGCACATGGACCAGTGTAATCCCAAGCACAACTATAGGCTAGGCAAGGAATGGATTTAAAGCAGCCCCGAGGAGGACTTGGGAGTGTCGATTGACAAAAACCTCGACATGAGCCAGCAATGTGCGCTAGCAACCCAGAAAGCCAACCGTGTCCTGGGCTGCATCAAAAGAGGTGTGACCAGCAGGTCGAGGGAGGTGATCCTGCCCCTCTATTCCGCTCTTGTGAGACCCCACCTGGAGTATTGCATCCAGCTCTGGGGCCCCAGTACAGGAGAGACATGGAGCTGTTGGAGCGAGTCCAGAGGAGGGCCACGAAGCTGATGAGAGGGTTGGAGCACCTCTCCTATGAGGACAGGCTGAGAGAGTTGGGGTTGTTCAGCCTGGAGAAAAGAAGGCTCCGGGGAGATCTAATTGTGGCCTTCCAGTACCTGAAGGGGCCTACAGGAAAGCTGGAGAGGGACTTGTTATCAGGGAGTGTAGTGACAGGACAAGGGGTAATGGGTTTAAGCTGAAGGAGGGTCGATTTAGATTAGATGTTAGAAAGAAATTCTTCACTGTGAGGGTGGTGAGGTACTGGAACAGGTTGCCCAGAGAGGTTGTGGATGCCCCATCCCTGGAAGTGTTCAAGACCAGGTTGGATGGGGCTTTGGGCAACGTGGTCTAGTGGAGGGTGTCCCTGCCCATGGCAGGGGGATTGGAACTAGATGATCTTTGAGGTCCCTTCCAACCCAACCCATTCTATGGTTCTATGACTCTTGGCCATAGCAACACTCTCCAAAAGACAGAGAAATACAGCTTTCTCCCTGGCACTGAAGGAACCCTGCTAAACATGAGGGAGGAGGGGAATCTAGTTGTTGGGTCATCTTTGTCCCTTTCAGCATATGGGAAATCTTTAAATCCTACACCCCATCTGCCCCAAGATACTTATCTCCCAGCCCAACCCTCCCATTGGGCTGTACCAACCTCACTCTCTGCTACCTGCTCTCCTGCCATTAAAAGTTACGGACAACATACTGGTTCGAACATGGTGTCAGAGGGTCTGAGTCTTCACTGACAATACCAGGACTCCCTCTACCAGCTGCACTATTCCACTGAAAAATACAGTGATTTTCTTCTAAATCCTAGGGCACATTTGGAGGAACTGGTTTTGGTCTAGGGGGAAGGCCAGACTTGCAAAGGACTTTCGCCCCTTTCTTTCAGGACACTAGCTAACAAGTCAGTGAGGTACTGGCTCATGTTTCCTGGCAAAGCACCACTGAACAGCATCTGTTGCCTCCTTGGAAAACTACAGTGTGCCAGGCACTGCCAGGAGGACTTCACTGGTATCCATCTGTTTATTTCCTTCGGACTTTTTAGCCTTGTTTCCATCCCCCCTTTTTCAGCTATCTTCCATTACAATCAGTTTATTGTTGTCTTCTTCAGCCCTATATCATCTTCTCTCTCAGTCATCTTTCTTCCAAGCCAAAAGAATCGCAGTCTGTTTAGTTTTGCTTCATGCAGAACTTCTGTACCGCTGACCACTGCTGCTGTGAGACACCTTGATACAGGATTCTGCAGATGCTGTAAGTTTACACAGGTTCAAAAATAGATTGAACAAAGTGAGAAAAAAAATTTGTCTAGTGCCACTAATTACAAAGATAATTTTTACTAGGAAATCCCTGAGCTATGTGACTGAAGCACAGCCTAACATCTTTGCTGGGCATCCACTGTTCCCCACTGTCAGAGACAGGTTACTAGTCTTTGGTCTGACTCATCAAGGCACTTCCTCCATTTTTATGTCTTACTCTTTACTTTCTCTACTTTTATTACACCTATTCAGAGGGGAATGGGAAGTAACAATAATTGCTGGCAGTACTCCACAGTCAAGTGCATTATATTTTATATAGGGACATAAAGATTGTTCAGGTTTTTTTCCTAGTCCTTCATTAATCATTTGTAGATTTACCTATGTAGCATCACTAAGCACATAATAAAATTTTTAACAGAGTTATCAACAAATTCAATGTTCTTCCTTGCATAGATTCCTGCCTCATCTGTATTATTTTACACTTACTGGTATTGACCTAAACCATTTTATAACTAAGTTAATCTGTATGTTGAAATCGTACTGTGATTCTTAATTATTACTATCCTCAATAATTTTATACTACATTTTTTAACAATAGTGTTTATCTTCTTTTCCAGATGATGCATGCATACGCTGAATACTATTACAGACTCCTGATGTATCCTGTAACAAAAACTGACCTCTTGTAAACATAACTCTTCCATACTCTCCTGGACAGTTTTTAATACACAAGAGGAACACACAACAAATGCATTACTACAGAGGCCTGCAGTGATAGAAGCAATTTTTTATTATACCTTCCAGAACTTTTCTATATAGACAACTGATTTAATTTTCCTCAGTTTTCCAACAGAATACAGTAAAGAACCTTGTTGAAAATGAAAACAGATTCTGTAGAATACATAAAAGTTGCAAATAAAAACAGACAAATAATTTAATCTGTATATAATAGTTCTTATTTCATTTTTATATATTTCTTCACTTTTTAGGCGGCAACATCAATCATTTCATAACGTTTTTTTAAATGGAGTACAAGTATCATCAGAAGAACCACTGAAGCCTAGGAACTTCTGGTTCCCAAAGATATTAAGCTGTTAAGAGATCGCAATTGCGGTGTTTAAAAACAAAAAGTGGGTTGCATAGGAAACACCATGTAAAAATACACTGTTCTCCTGCCTGGACCTGTAAGGGCCCAACTTTAGACAAAAAATTCAAATCATCCTTTAAATGATCTGCAACGATTGCTCTACCTTTTCAGCATGTAGCTGATACTATGCTTTCATACCTTGCATCTGTGGTTTTCCGCATTTCCGACCGTTCCCAAAGAGGAGGCACACACACAGTCCGACGCACTTCACAGGAGGTTTTCACCATTTTGATACGCTCCAAGACTCTGCCTTGACGAGTAAGATGACTAAGCCTAGGTCAGGCTTAGTGACCAGGGCTCAGTTAGGCCAACCGAGAGGCAACGTTTTTGCTCAGAGGAGATGTAGATCTTCCTGTCTCCAGACTAATGAACAGGCAGCGTGAGGAATACAGAGGAGGAGCTAGAAGCTTTGGCCCAGTCCCAGAGCTAAGACGACACCATTGGCACAAGCGAAGCCTGGCGGGATGAGTCCTGTGACAGACGGTGACAGGCTCTGCAGGAGGGAGAGGCAGGGCAGGCGAGGCTGGGGGGGGCTGCGCTGGAGGTCAGGGAGGGCTTGGGTTGTATGGTGTTTGCGCTTGGCGACAACGCGGCTCCTCAGAGATCCTCTGGGTAAGGATGAAGGGGAAAGCAAACAAAGCGGATGTTGCTGTGGGAGTCTACTCTCGACCACCCAGCCAGGACGACGACACCCGTGAATTCTTCTCCAAGGAACTAAGGGATACCCCTAGATCGGCTGCCCCGGTCTGTCCTCATGGGTGATGTGAACTTCCCAGGCGTGAACCGGGACTATCAGATGGCGGGCACAAACAGGTCCAGGACATTGCTGCAGCACGGTGAAGGTAACTTCTTGGTGCAGGTACTAAGGGAGCCGAGTGGGAAAGGTGCCCCCCTAGATTTGTTGTTTGTAACCAGAGAGGGCCTCGCAGGCAAAGTGGTGATTGGTGGCCGTCTCGATCACAGTCACCACCAAGCAGCTGAGTTTCAAGTCGTTGGCGACACGAGAAAAACTGCCAGCACAACTTCCACCCTGGACCTGGGAAGAGCAGACTTCGGGCTGCCAGAGGAACTAGCTCGTAAGGTCCCCGGGGAAACGTGCTTTTGAAGGTACTGGGCTCCATGAATGCTGGTCACTTTTGAAGAGCCATCTCTTAAGAGCGCAGCAGAAGGCAATTCCAAAGTGCGGGAAGTCAAGCAAGCGGGGCAGAAGGCTGGCTTGCCTGAGCAGGGATCTTCTTCTAGAAAACTTAGGTGCAAAACAAAAGCGTGGGGACATTGGAAGCTAGGACCAGCGACATGGGAGGACTAGAGAAATGCTGTTCGCCACGGTGGGGAGCAAATGTGTGCACCCAAGGCTCAGTTAGAGTCCAAGCTGGCCAGGACTGTGAAGGACAAGAGAAAGGCCTGTTTGAAATATGTTACCAGCAACAGGAGAATCAGAGGGAACAGCGGTCCGTTGCTTGACGACGTCGGTCACTCACAAGCAGGGGCGTAGACAAAGCAGAGACGGTTAATGTCACCTTCGCTTCTGTCTTTAGCGCTGATGATGGGCCCGGGGTCCCCGGAGCCCTGTGCTGGAAGAGCGTGACTGGGGGGATGATAAACTCCCAGCTGATTCGCAACGTCTTCCAGACTTGCTGCTCCAGCTGGATACACCTAAGGCTATGGGGCCCCTTGGGATTTGTCCCAGGATACGGAAAGAGCTGGCCGACGCTACCGCGGGACCTCTCTCCATTAGTTTTCAACTGTCTTGGGAGTCTGGAGAGGTCCCAGTCGACTGGAAGCTGGCCAATGTTGTCCCAGTTTTCAAGAGGGGTAAGAAGGAAGACCCTGGGAATTGCAGGCCTGCCAGTCTTGCTTCAGTGCCAGCTAAAATTATGAAGAACGTCATTCTGGGAGTTACTGAAAAACACTTGAGAGACAACGCAGTCATTGGTCATAGCCAGCACGGGTTCACGAGGGGAAAGTCCTGCTTAACTAACTTCACGGCCTTTTATGACAAGGTCACCCATCTAGCTGACCAATGGAAGCCGGCAGACGTGGGGGCTTTTCTGGATTTTAGCAAAGCTTTTGCTACCGCCTCTCACAGTATCCTTCTGGACAAAATGTCCCGCATGCAGCTAGGCAAGGCCACGATACATTCAGGGGAGCACCTGGCTGACAGGTCGGGCTCAAAGAGTTACAGCAAATGGGGTTACATCAGGCTGGTGGCCAGTCACCAGTGGGGTTCCCCAGGGCTCCATTTTAGGGCCGGTGCTCTTTTTAATGTTGCCATCAACGATCTGGAGGCAGCAGTCGAACGTAACAGCCCTCTCCTCCCCTCTCCCTCAGGGCTCCGTGCAGAGGAGACCGATGGCACCCCTCCGCGCTCCAGGGGCAGGGCCGGGCGACGGCAAAGGAAAGAAGGGCTCACACCACACTTGGCAATCCACAACTGCTTTATGGGGTGCTGGCAGACCTTGCGCAGCCCGGCTGGGCCTCCCTTTCTCATGCCACCGGCGGGACGTCCGGATGCTTTGGCCCCTCTCAGCCACTGTCGAGCACGGCGGGGCTGTGCCACTTGCAGAGTGCCGGGTCGGTGGGGGTCACTGAGGACCTCTGAACTTCCTGGAATGTTGTTGCCACCATCTCGTCGAGGGGAACCCGGGCACAAGATGAGGAGGGGGGGCTGGAGCCCAGGGCTCACGAGGGGAGGTGGAGGGCGGTCCCTGTGCCCAAGGGGCAGCCTTTCTCTCCGGCAAGCACGATGGCAGGTGGGAGCCAGCCCCTGGAAAGGGGCCCTCCGCCCTCACGACCCTCCTCCTTCACTCACATTTGGGCATCTTCAGGCCACGGGGCCCCCACGCCCAAAACTGCCATATTGGGCCGCACGCATCAGCCACGCTCACAATCGACATCACAATGGCAGCCTGCTGCTCGGGGCCTATAAAAGGAGGGGCCCCTGCAGCTGGCCCACAGTTTGCGGAGCTTCGAGGCCCTCAGATGCCAAGCATGCTTGGAAGGAAGAGGAGCCGGAGCAGCGACGCCGATGGCTGCCCACCTTGGAGTGGGACGCCGCAGAACCGCTTCCCGCAGCCGCAGGGGAGCAATGCACCTCCCAGGAGGAGGAAGCGGAGGCAGCGGAGGAGGAGGAGGAGGAGGAGGAACCAAATTGCACCTCCTACCACAAGCACAACTGACCTCGCTTCGCTGATCACGGCCATGCAGCACATGGCTGTAAGCCCAGCAGGGAACGCCGCCGGGCCCAAGCGTGTCTGCCTGCCAGGCAGCACCCAGAGCAGCGAGGCGGGCGGCTGCCCACCGCAGAACGCCGTCCAGCCAAAGCGGGTCTGCCTGCCAGGGAGCAGCTGGAGCAGCAAGGCGGGTGGCTGCCCACCACAGAAGACCACCCAGACCAAGCGGGTCTGCCAGCCAGGGAGCAGCCAGAGCAGCAAGGCAGGTGGCTGCCTGCCACGGAATGCCATCAAGCGAAAGCAGGCCTGCCTGCCAGGGAGCAGCCGGGGCAGCGAGGCGGGTGGCTGCCCACCGCAGAACGCCATCCAGACCAAGCGGGTCTGCCTGCCAGGGAGCAGCCGGGGCAGCGAGGCGGGTGGCTGCCCACCTCTGCGCGGGACAGCACGGAGATGGCTCCCACAACTGCCAAACAGGAAGGCGCCTCCCAGGAGCCTGAAGATGGTGCAGCAGTGGAGGAGGAACACCACCGCTCGTGCCAGCAGACTCATCGCCCGCGCTCGTACGACCCGCGTCAGCCAGCGCTCGGCTGCGGCCACGCAGGGCGGCAGCCTGGAGCACTGGCGTGCCTACCTGCTCAGGCATATTTTGGGGACCGGGCCTGACAGACCACCAAAAGACAAGGTGGAGCCCACGGAGGTGGATCCACCACAGCACGGAGTGGGGCCGACACCTCTTAATCCACCAGACAACAGCGTGGAGCCCATGGAGGTGGATCCACCTCAATAACAATCATCCCTGGCAGCGGATCCACCTGCCTCAGGGGTCACCTGGCAGTACCCCAACCATCCAGGCTCCTTTGCGTCAGACCGCGCCAACAGCGTCGCAGGAGCGCCCGGGCGGATCCCTACCGGCGGCTCAGCCTCCGCACCTTCATGACTGGACAATAAACAACAACAAAAGATTAAAACCCCTTTTGTCCTCTCTTATTTGGCACTGCCTCTGCACTCCTGTGTCCCCTCCCGGTCTCTGTCTTGGAGTAGGAGGCTCTTTTTGGAAACTTTCTGCTTCCGTGCCCACCTTGGTGCTTTGGCGGTGCCTTACATTCCGGGCTTTTGAGGCTGTAACAGCAATAACTTGATACTAGCATTTGAAATGGACTAAAATCATCACCACAACACCATGGAACCCTAGGAATTTCTTGTTGCCGAATTATCGGTCGCGTTCCAGTGCCAGGTAAAATTACGGAGGCCATTCTGGGAGTTACTGACAAACACTTGAGAGACAATGCAGTCATTGGTCATAGCCAACACGGGTTCACAAGGGGAAAGTCCTGTTTAACTGAAGACAAACTCTACGGACATCCCGCAGGCCCACCTGCAACATCTCCCACCAAGAAACCGTTCTTTTCTTGACTGCCAAGGGTTGCGTGGGCCCTTCTTTTCCCATCCCCCCACCACCCCCGCCCCTCCTGAAGAGGTGCCATCTCTCCCGCACTGAGCCCCAAGGGGGAAGAGAGGAGAGGGCCTGGCTTCCATCGAGCTGCTGCCTTCCCCACATGCCAAGGGACATCCCCATCAGCTGTCCTGCCTTCCCCACATGGGAAGAGACGCCCACAACCTTGCGGAAGGCGGCCTGGCCCACTACTGCCCAGGCCCCTACTTCAGACCATCACCAGCATCAGCCCCACCGCTGACCTGAGGGCGCACCACCACTAGCAGCTGCCCCGCGCGTGGGATTTGGCCTGCTGAGCACAAGGCACCGGCCCTCCCACCCTGTCATCCCCTTCTCCTGTCCACGCCTCACCCATCAGCGAGATCTTGACAGACTAGAGAATTGGGCAAAGAGGAACCCTATGAAATTCAATACGGGCAAACGTAGGGTCCCGCACCTACGGAAGAACCACCCCCGGCACCGGTACAGGTGAGGGGTTGACCTGCTGGGAAGCAGCACTGCGGAGAAGGACCTGCCAGTCCTGGTGGACAACAAGCTCTCCATGAGCCAGCAGTGTGCCCTTGTGGCCAAAAAAGGCCAACGGTGTCCTGGGGCACATTAAAAAGAGCGTGGCCAGCAGGTCGAGGGAGGTTATCCTCCCCCGCTACTCTGCCCTGCTAAGGCCACGTCGGCAATATTGTGTCCAGTTCCGGGCTCCCCGCTTCAAGAAAGACAAGGAACTACTGGAGAGAGTCCAGCGGAGGGCTACAAAGACCACTAGGGGACTGGAGCATCTCTCGTACGAGGAAAGGCTGAGAGACCTGGGTCGGTTTAGCCTGGAGAAGAGAAGACTGGGAGGGGAATCTCATCAACCCCTACAAACACCTAAAGAGTGGACGTCCAGAGGAAGGGGCCAGACTCTTCTCAACGGTGACCAGAGTGACAGGACAAGGGGCAACGGGCACAAACTGGAAAACAGGACGTTCCAGCTCAACATGAGAAAAAACTTCCTTCCTCTGAGGGTGACAGAGCACTGGAACAGCCTGCCCAGAGAAGTTGCAGAGTCTCTTTCTCTCGAGATACTCCAAACCCACCTGGACGCAATCCCGCGCAACAAGCTCTAGGTGATCCTGCTCCAGCAGGGCGTTTGGACTAGACGATCTCCAGAGGTCCCTTCCAAGCCCTACCGCTCTGTGAATCTGTGAATTGGGAGACCGTGGGAGCCTGTGTCACGGGCCTTGCTGAAGTCAGAGTAAATGGCAGGCCCTGCTCCCCCCTTGTCCCACTAGGACAGCCATCTCCTCAGAGCAAGGCTCACGTTGGTGGCAGCACAACTTGTCCTTGGTGAAGCTGTGCTGGGTGTTCCCAGATGTCACCTAGTCCGTCGTGTGCCTCCAACAGATCTTCCGGCAGATGTCTGAGAAGGGCAAGAGCTTCTTCCTGGAAGCCTGCCGGAAGGCTCCAGGAGAGCTCTTTCTCAGAATGGGTAGGCAAAAGCTTTGTCCTTCATACTAGTGAACAGAGCAAGGGTGCACCTCAGACTGAACCCACCCCCACCAACAGGTCCCAAGGACCTCCCTCGGCAGCCTCCGGCAGGCTCCCTGCGTTGCGCTGGCACAGCAGCTCGATGGAAGCCAGGCCCTCTCCTCCCCACTGCCTGGGGTTCTACGCAGAAGAGATGATGGCACCCCTCCGCGCTCCAGGGGGCAGGGCCGGGCGACGGCAAAGGAAAGAAGGGCTCACACCACACTTGGCAATCCACAACTGCTTTATGGGGTGCTGGCAGACCTTGCGCAGCCCGGCTGGGCCTCCCTTTCTCATGCCGCCGGCGGGACGTCCGGATGCTTTGGCCCCTCTCAGCCACTGTCGAGCACGGCGGGGCTGTGCCACTTGCAGAGTGCCGGGTCGGTGGGGGTCACTGAGGACCTCTGAACTTCCTGGAATGTTGTTGCCACCATCTCGTCGAGGGGAACCCGGGCACAAGAGGAGGAGGGGGGGCTGGAGCCCAGGGCTCACGAGGGGAGGTGGAGGGCAGTCCCTGTGCCCAAGGGGCAGCCTTTCTCTCCGGCAAGCACGATGGCAGGTGGGAGCCAGCCCCTGGAAAGGGGCCCTCCGCCCTCACGACCCTCCTCCTTCACTCACATTTGGGCATCTTCAGGCCACGGGGCCCCCACGCCCAAAACTGCCATATTGGGCCGCACGCATCAGCCACGCTCACAATCGACATCACAATGGCAGCCTGCTGCTCGGGGCCTATAAAAGGAGGGGCCCCTGCAGCTGGCCCACAGTTTGCGGAGCTTCGAGGCCCTCAGATGCCAAGCATGCTTGGAAGGAAGAGGAGCCGGAGCAGCGACGCCGATGGCTGCCCACCTTGGAGTGGGACGCCGCAGAACCGCTTCCCGCAGCCGCAGGGGAGCAATGCACCTCCCAGGAGGAGGAAGCGGAGGCAGCGGAGGAGGAGGAGGAGGAGGAGGAACCAAATTGCACCTCCTACCACAAGCACAACTGACCTCGCTTCGCTGATCACGGCCATGCAGCACATGGCTGTAAGCCCAGCAGGGAACGCCGCCGGGCCCAAGCGTGTCTGCCTGCCAGGCAGCACCCAGAGCAGCGAGGCGGGCGGCTGCCCACCGCAGAACGCCGTCCAGCCAAAGCGGGTCTGCCTGCCAGGGAGCAGCTGGAGCAGCAAGGCGGGTGGCTGCCCACCACAGAAGACCACCCAGACCAAGCGGGTCTGCCAGCCAGGGAGCAGCCAGAGCAGCAAGGCAGGTGGCTGCCCGCCACGGAATGCCATCAAGCGAAAGCAGGCCTGCCTGCCAGGGAGCAGCCGGGGCAGCGAGGCGGGTGGCTGCCCACCGCAGAACGCCATCCAGACCAAGCGGGTCTGCCTGCCAGGGAGCAGCCGGGGCAGCGAGGCGGGTGGCTGCCCACCTCTGCGCGGGACAGCACGGAGATGGCTCCCACAACTGCCAAACAGGAAGGCGCCTCCCAGGAGCCTGAAGATGGTGCAGCAGTGGAGGAGGAACACCACCGCTCGTGCCAGGAGACTCATCGCCCGCGCTCGTACGACCCGCGTCAGCCAGCGCTCGGCTGCGGCCACGCAGGGCGGCAGCCTGGAGCGCTGGCGTGCCTACCTGCTCAGGCATATTTTGGGGACCGGGCCTGACAGACCACCAAAAGACAAGGTGGAGCCCACGGAGGTGGATCCACCACAGCACGGAGTGGGGCCGACACCTCTTAATCCACCAGACAACAGCGTGGAGCCCATGGAGGTGGATCCACCTCAATAACAATCATCCCTGGCAGCGGGTCCACCTGCCTCAGGGGTCACCTGGCAGTACCCCAACCATCCAGGCTCCTTTGCGTCAGACCGCGCCAACAGCGTCGCAGGAGCGCCCGGGCGGATCCCTACCGGCGGCTCAGCCTCCGCACCTTCATGACTGGACAATAAACAACAACAAAAGATTAAAACCCCTTTTGTCCTCTCTTATTTGGCACTGCCTCTGCACTCCTGTGTCCCCTCCCGGTCTCTGTCTTGGAGTAGGAGGCTCTTTTTGGAAACTTTCTGCTTCCGTGCCCACCTTGGTGCTTTGGCGGTGCCTTACATTCCGGGCTTTTGAGGCTGTAACAGCAATAACTTGATACTAGCATTTGAAATGGACTAAAATCATCACCACAACACCATGGAACCCTAGGAATTTCTTGTTGCCGAATTATCGGTCGCGTTCCAGTGCCAGGTAAAGTTACGGAGGCCATTCTGGGAGTTACTGACAAACACTTGAGAGACAATGCAGTCATTGGTCATAGCCAACACGGGTTCACAAGGGGAAAGTCCTGTTTAACTGAAGACAAACTCTACGGACATCCCGCAGGCCCACCTGCAACATCTCCCACCAAGAAACCGTTCTTTTCTTGACTGCCAAGGGTTGCGTGGGCCCTTCTTTTCCCATCCCCCCACCACCCCCCCCCCACCTGAAGAGGTGCCATCTCTCCCGCACAGAGCCCCAAGGGGGAAGAGAGGAGAGGGCCTGGCTTCCATCGAGCTGCTGCCTTCCCCACATGCCAAGGGACATCCCCATCAGCTGTCCTGCCTTCCCCACATGGGAAGAGACGCCCACAACCTTGCGGAAGGCGGCCTGGCCCACTACTGCCCAGGCCCCTACTTCAGACCATCACCAGCATCAGCCCCACCGCTGACCTGAGGGCGCACCACCACTAGCAGCTGCCCCGCGCGTGGGATTTGGCCTGCTGAGCACAAGGCACCGGCCCTCCCACCCTGTCATCCCCTTCTCCTGTCCACGCCTCACCCATCAGCGAGATCTTGACGGACTAGAGAATTGGGCAAAGAGGAACCCTATGAAATTCAATACGGGCAAACGTAGGGTCCCGCACCTACGGAAGAACCACCCCCGGCACCGGTACAGGTGAGGGGTTGACCTGCTGGGAAGCAGCACTGCGGAGAAGGACCTGCCAGTCCTGGTGGACAACAAGCTCTCCATGAGCCAGCAGTGTGCCCTTGTGGCCAAAAAAGGCCAACGGTGTCCTGGGGCACATTAAAAAGAGCGTGGCCAGCAGGTCGAGGGAGGTTATCCTCCCCCGCTACTCTGCCCTGCTAAGGCCACGTCGGCAATATTGTGTCCAGTTCCGGGCTCCCCGCTTCAAGAAAGACAAGGAACTACTGGAGAGAGTCCAGCGGAGGGCTACAAAGACCACTAGGGGACTGGAGCATCTCTCGTACGAGGAAAGGCTGAGAGACCTGGGTCGGTTTAGCCTGGAGAAGAGAAGACTGGGAGGGGAATCTCATCAACCCCTACAAACACCTAAAGAGTGGACGTCCAGAGGAAGGGGCCAGACTCTTCTCAACGGTGACCAGAGTGACAGGACAAGGGGCAACGGGCACAAACTGGAAAACAGGACGTTCCAGCTCAACATGAGAAAAAACTTCCTTCCTCTGAGGGTGACAGAGCACTGGAACAGCCTGCCCAGAGAAGTTGCAGAGTCTCTTTCTCTCGAGATACTCCAAACCCGCCTGGACGCAATCCCGCGCAACAAGCTCTAGGTGATCCTGCTCCAGCAGGGCGTTTGGACTAGACGATCTCCAGAGGTCCCTTCCAAGCCCTACCGCTCTGTGAATCTGTGAATTGGGAGACCGTGGGAGCCTGTGTCACGGGCCTTGCTGAAGTCAGAGTAAATGGCAGGCCCTGCTCCCCCCTTGTCCCACTAGGACAGCCATCTCCTCAGAGCAAGGCTCACGTTGGTGGCAGCACAACTTGTCCTTGGTGAAGCTGTGCTGGGTGTTCCCAGATGTCACCTAGTCCGTCGTGTGCCTCCAACAGATCTTCCGGCAGATGTCTGAGAAGGGCAAGAGCTTCTTCCTGGAAGCCTGCCGGAAGGCTCCAGGAGAGCTCTTTCTCGGAATGGGTAGGCAAAAGCTTTGTCCTTCATACTAGTGAACAGAGCAAGGGTGCACCTCAGACTGAACCCACCCCCACCTACAGGTCCCAAGGACCTCCCTCGGCAGCCTCCGGCAGGCTCCCTGCGTTGCGCTGGCACAGCAGCTCGATGGAAGCCAGGCCCTCTCCTCCCCTCTGCCTGGGGTTCTACGCAGAAGAGATGATGGCACCCCTCCGCGCTCCAGGGGCAGGGCCGGGCGACGGCAAAGGAAAGAAGGGCTCACACCACACTTGGCAATCCACAACTGCTTTATGGGGTGCTGGCAGACCTTGCGCAGCCCGGCTGGGCCTCCCTTTCTCATGCCGCCGGCGGGACGTCCGGATGCTTTGGCCCCTCTCAGCCACTGTCGAGCACGGCGGGGCTGTGCCACTTGCAGAGTGCCGGGTCGGTGGGGGTCACTGAGGACCTCTGAACTTCCTGGAATGTTGTTGCCACCATCTCGTCAAGGGGAACCCGGGCACAAGAGGAGGAGGGGGGGCTGGAGCCCAGGGCTCACGAGGGGAGGTGGAGGGCAGTCCCTGTGCCCAAGGGGCAGCCTTTCTCTCCGGCAAGCACGATGGCAGGTGGGAGCCAGCCCCTGGAAAGGGGCCCTCCGCCCTCACGACCCTCCTCCTTCACTCACATTTGGGCATCTTCAGGCCACGGGGCCCCCACGCCCAAAACTGCCATATTGGGCCGCACGCATCAGCCACGCTCACAATCGACATCACAATGGCAGCCTGCTGCTCGGGGCCTATAAAAGGAGGGGCCCCTGCAGCTGGCCCACAGTTTGCGGAGCTTCGAGGCCCTCAGATGCCAAGCATGCTTGGAAGGAAGAGGAGCCGGAGCAGCGACGCCGATGGCTGCCCACCTTGGAGTGGGACGCCGCAGAACCGCTTCCCGCAGCCGCAGGGGAGCAATGCACCTCCCAGGAGGAGGAAGCGGAGGCAGCGGAGGAGGAGGAGGAGGAGGAGGAACCAAATTGCACCTCCTACCACAAGCACAACTGACCTCGCTTCGCTGATCACGGCCATGCAGCACATGGCTGTAAGCCCAGCAGGGAACGCCGCCGGGCCCAAGCGTGTCTGCCTGCCAGGCAGCACCCAGAGCAGCGAGGCGGGCGGCTGCCCACCGCAGAACGCCGTCCAGCCAAAGCGGGTCTGCCTGCCAGGGAGCAGCTGGAGCAGCAAGGCGGGTGGCTGCCCACCACAGAAGACCACCCAGACCAAGCGGGTCTGCCAGCCAGGGAGCAGCCAGAGCAGCAAGGCAGGTGGCTGCCCGCCACGGAATGCCATCAAGCGAAAGCAGGCCTGCCTGCCAGGGAGCAGCCGGGGCAGCGAGGCGGGTGGCTGCCCACCGCAGAACGCCATCCAGACCAAGCGGGTCTGCCTGCCAGGGAGCAGCCGGGGCAGCGAGGCGGGTGGCTGCCCACCTCTGCGCGGGACAGCACGGAGATGGCTCCCACAACTGCCAAACAGGAAGGCGCCTCCCAGGAGCCTGAAGATGGTGCAGCAGTGGAGGAGGAACACCACCGCTCGTGCCAGGAGACTCATCGCCCGCGCTCGTACGACCCGCGTCAGCCAGCGCTCGGCTGCGGCCACGCAGGGCGGCAGCCTGCAGCGCTGGCGTGCCTACCTGCTCAGGCATATTTTGGGGACCGGGCCTGACAGACCACCAAAAGACAAGGTGGAGCCCACGGAGGTGGATCCACCACAGCACGGAGTGGGGCCGACACCTCTTAATCCACCAGACAACAGCGTGGAGCCCATGGAGGTGGATCCACCTCAATAACAATCATCCCTGGCAGCGGGTCCACCTGCCTCAGGGGTCACCTGGCAGTACCCCAACCATCCAGGCTCCTTTGCGTCAGACCGCGCCAACAGCGTCGCAGGAGCGCCCGGGCGGATCCCTACCGGCGGCTCAGCCTCCGCACCTTCATGACTGGACAATAAACAACAACAAAAGATTAAAACCCCTTTTGTCCTCTCTTATTTGGCACTGCCTCTGCACTCCTGTGTCCCCTCCCGGTCTCTGTCTTGGAGTAGGAGGCTCTTTTTGGAAACTTTCTGCTTCCGTGCCCACCTTGGTGCTTTGGCGGTGCCTTACATTCCGGGCTTTTGAGGCTGTAACAGCAATAACTTGATACTAGCATTTGAAATGGACTAAAATCATCACCACAACACCATGGAACCCTAGGAATTTCTTGTTGCCGAATTATCGGTCGCGTTCCAGTGCCAGGTAAAGTTACGGAGGCCATTCTGGGAGTTACTGACAAACACTTGAGAGACAATGCAGTCATTGGTCATAGCCAACACGGGTTCACAAGGGGAAAGTCCTGTTTAACTGAAGACAAACTCTACGGACATCCCGCAGGCCCACCTGCAACATCTCCCACCAAGAAACCGTTCTTTTCTTGACTGCCAAGGGTTGCGTGGGCCCTTCTTTTCCCATCCCCCCACCACCCCCCCCCCTCCTGAAGAGGTGCCATCTCTCCCGCACTGAGCCCCAAGGGGGAAGAGAGGAGAGGGCCTGGCTTCCATCGAGCTGCTGCCTTCCCCACATGCCAAGGGACATCCCCATCAGCTGTCCTGCCTTCCCCACATGGGAAGAGACGCCCACAACCTTGCGGAAGGCGGCCTGGCCCACTACTGCCCAGGCCCCTACTTCAGACCATCACCAGCATCAGCCCCACCGCTGACCTGAGGGCGCACCACCACTAGCAGCTGCCCCGCGCGTGGGATTTGGCCTGCTGAGCACAAGGCACCGGCCCTCCCACCCTGTCATCCCCTTCTCCTGTCCACGCCTCACCCATCAGCGAGATCTTGACGGACTAGAGAATTGGGCAAAGAGGAACCCTATGAAATTCAATACGGGCAAACGTAGGGTCCCGCACCTACGGAAGAACCACCCCCGGCACCGGTACAGGTGAGGGGTTGACCTGCTGGGAAGCAGCACTGCGGAGAAGGACCTGCCAGTCCTGGTGGACAACAAGCTCTCCATGAGCCAGCAGTGTGCCCTTGTGGCCAAAAAAGGCCAACGGTGTCCTGGGGCACATTAAAAAGAGCGTGGCCAGCAGGTCGAGGGAGGTTATCCTCCCCCGCTACTCTGCCCTGCTAAGGCCACGTCGGCAATATTGTGTCCAGTTCCGGGCTCCCCGCTTCAAGAAAGACAAGGAACTACTGGAGAGAGTCCAGCGGAGGGCTACAAAGACCACTAGGGGACTGGAGCATCTCTCGTACGAGGAAAGGCTGAGAGACCTGGGTCGGTTTAGCCTGGAGAAGAGAAGACTGGGAGGGGAATCTCATCAACCCCTACAAACACCTAAAGAGTGGACGTCCAGAGGAAGGGGCCAGACTCTTCTCAACGGTGACCAGAGTGACAGGACAAGGGGCAACGGGCACAAACTGGAAAACAGGACGTTCCAGCTCAACATGAGAAAAAACTTCCTTCCTCTGAGGGTGACAGAGCACTGGAACAGCCTGCCCAGAGAAGTTGCAGAGTCTCTTTCTCTCGAGATACTCCAAACCCGCCTGGACGCAATCCCGCGCAACAAGCTCTAGGTGATCCTGCTCCAGCAGGGCGTTTGGACTAGACGATCTCCAGAGGTCCCTTCCAAGCCCTACCGCTCTGTGAATCTGTGAATTGGGAGACCGTGGGAGCCTGTGTCACGGGCCTTGCTGAAGTCAGAGTAAATGGCAGGCCCTGCTCCCCCCTTGTCCCACTAGGACAGCCATCTCCTCAGAGCAAGGCTCACGTTGGTGGCAGCACAACTTGTCCTTGGTGAAGCTGTGCTGGGTGTTCCCAGATGTCACCTAGTCCGTCGTGTGCCTCCAACAGATCTTCCGGCAGATGTCTGAGAAGGGCAAGAGCTTCTTCTTGGAAGCCTGCCGGAAGGCTCCAGGAGAGCTCTTTCTCAGAATGGGTAGGCAAAAGCTTTGTCCTTCATACTAGTGAACAGAGCAAGGGTGCACCTCAGACTGAACCCACCCCCACCTACAGGTCCCAAGGACCTCCCTCGGCAGCCTCCGGCAGGCTCCCTGCGTTGCGCTGGCACAGCAGCTCGATGGAAGCCAGGCCCTCTCCTCCCCTCTGCCTGGGGTTCTACGCAGAAGAGATGATGGCACCCCTCCGCGCTCCAGGGGCAGGGCCGGGCGACGGCAAAGGAAAGAAGGGCTCACACCACACTTGGCAATCCACAACTGCTTTATGGGGTGCTGGCAGACCTTGCGCAGCCCGGCTGGGCCTCCCTTTCTCATGCCGCCGGCGGGACGTCCGGATGCTTTGGCCCCTCTCAGCCACTGTCGAGCACGGCGGGGCTGTGCCACTTGCAGAGTGCCGGGTCGGTGGGGGTCACTGAGGACCTCTGAACTTCCTGGAATGTTGTTGCCACCATCTCGTCAAGGGGAACCCGGGCACAAGAGGAGGAGGGGGGGCTGGAGCCCAGGGCTCACGAGGGGAGGTGGAGGGCGGTCCCTGTGCCCAAGGGGCAGCCTTTCTCTCCGGCAAGCACGATGGCAGGTGGGAGCCAGCCCCTGGAAAGGGGCCCTCCGCCCTCACGACCCTCCTCCTTCACTCACATTTGGGCATCTTCAGGCCACGGGGCCCCCACGCCCAAAACTGCCATATTGGGCCGCACGCATCAGCCACGCTCACAATCGACATCACAATGGCAGCCTGCTGCTCGGGGCCTATAAAAGGAGGGGCCCCTGCAGCTGGCCCACAGTTTGCGGAGCTTCGAGGCCCTCAGATGCCAAGCATGCTTGGAAGGAAGAGGAGCCGGAGCAGCGACGCCGATGGCTGCCCACCTCGGAGTGGGACGCCGCAGAACCGCTTCCCGCAGCCGCAGGGGAGCAATGCACCTCCCAGGAGGAGGAAGCGGAGGCAGCGGAGGAGGAGGAGGAGGAGGAGGAACCAAATTGCACCTCCTACCACAAGCACAACTGACCTCGCTTCGCTGATCACGGCCATGCAGCACATGGCTGTAAGCCCAGCAGGGAACGCCGCCGGGCCCAAGCGTGTCTGCCTGCCAGGCAGCACCCAGAGCAGCGAGGCGGGCGGCTGCCCACCGCAGAACGCCGTCCAGCCAAAGCGGGTCTGCCTGCCAGGGAGCAGCTGGAGCAGCAAGGCGGGTGGCTGCCCACCACAGAAGACCACCCAGACCAAGCGGGTCTGCCAGCCAGGGAGCAGCCAGAGCAGCAAGGCAGGTGGCTGCCCGCCACGGAATGCCATCAAGCGAAAGCAGGCCTGCCTGCCAGGGAGCAGCCGGGGCAGCGAGGCGGGTGGCTGCCCACCGCAGAACGCCATCCAGACCAAGCGGGTCTGCCTGCCAGGGAGCAGCCGGGGCAGCGAGGCGGGTGGCTGCCCACCTCTGCGCGGGACAGCACGGAGATGGCTCCCACAACTGCCAAACAGGAAGGCGCCTCCCAGGAGCCTGAAGATGGTGCAGCAGTGGAGGAGGAACACCACCGCTCGTGCCAGGAGACTCATCGCCCGCGCTCGTACGACCCGCGTCAGCCAGCGCTCGGCTGCGGCCACGCAGGGCGGCAGCCTGCAGCGCTGGCGTGCCTACCTGCTCAGGCATATTTTGGGGACCGGGCCTGACAGACCACCAAAAGACAAGGTGGAGCCCACGGAGGTGGATCCACCACAGCACGGAGTGGGGCCGACACCTCTTAATCCACCAGACAACAGCGTGGAGCCCATGGAGGTGGATCCACCTCAATAACAATCATCCCTGGCAGCGGGTCCACCTGCCTCAGGGGTCACCTGGCAGTACCCCAACCATCCAGGCTCCTTTGCGTCAGACCGCGCCAACAGCGTCGCAGGAGCGCCCGGGCGGATCCCTACCGGCGGCTCAGCCTCCGCACCTTCATGACTGGACAATAAACAACAACAAAAGATTAAAACCCCTTTTGTCCTCTCTTATTTGGCACTGCCTCTGCACTCCTGTGTCCCCTCCCGGTCTCTGTCTTGGAGTAGGAGGCTCTTTTTGGAAACTTTCTGCTTCCGTGCCCACCTTGGTGCTTTGGCGGTGCCTTACATTCCGGGCTTTTGAGGCTGTAACAGCAATAACTTGATACTAGCATTTGAAATGGACTAAAATCATCACCACAACACCATGGAACCCTAGGAATTTCTTGTTGCCGAATTATCGGTCGCGTTCCAGTGCCAGGTAAAGTTACGGAGGCCATTCTGGGAGTTACTGACAAACACTTGAGAGACAATGCAGTCATTGGTCATAGCCAACACGGGTTCACAAGGGGAAAGTCCTGTTTAACTGAAGACAAACTCTACGGACATCCCGCAGGCCCACCTGCAACATCTCCCACCAAGAAACCGTTCTTTTCTTGACTGCCAAGGGTTGCGTGGGCCCTTCTTTTCCCATCCCCCCACCACCCCCCCCCCTCCGGAAGAGGTGCCATCTCTCCCGCACTGAGCCCCAAGGGGGAAGAGAGGAGAGGGCCTGGCTTCCATCGAGCTGCTGCCTTCCCCACATGCCAAGGGACATCCCCATCAGCTGTCCTGCCTTCCCCACATGGGAAGAGACGCCCACAACCTTGCGGAAGGCGGCCTGGCCCACTACTGCCCAGGCCCCTACTTCAGACCATCACCAGCATCAGCCCCACCGCTGACCTGAGGGCGCACCACCACTAGCAGCTGCCCCGCGCGTGGGATTTGGCCTGCTGAGCACAAGGCACCGGCCCTCCCACCCTGTCATCCCCTTCTCCTGTCCACGCCTCACCCATCAGCGAGATCTTGACGGACTAGAGAATTGGGCAAAGAGGAACCCTATGAAATTCAATACGGGCAAACGTAGGGTCCCGCACCTACGGAAGAACCACCCCCGGCACCGGTACAGGTGAGGGGTTGACCTGCTGGGAAGCAGCACTGCGGAGAAGGACCTGCCAGTCCTGGTGGACAACAAGCTCTCCATGAGCCAGCAGTGTGCCCTTGTGGCCAAAAAAGGCCAACGGTGTCCTGGGGCACATTAAAAAGAGCGTGGCCAGCAGGTCGAGGGAGGTTATCCTCCCCCGCTACTCTGCCCTGCTAAGGCCACGTCGGCAATATTGTGTCCAGTTCCGGGCTCCCCGCTTCAAGAAAGACAAGGAACTACTGGAGAGAGTCCAGCGGAGGGCTACAAAGACCACTAGGGGACTGGAGCATCTCTCGTACGAGGAAAGGCTGAGAGACCTGGGTCGGTTTAGCCTGGAGAAGAGAAGACTGGGAGGGGAATCTCATCAACCCCTACAAACACCTAAAGAGTGGACGTCCAGAGGAAGGGGCCAGACTCTTCTCAACGGTGACCAGAGTGACAGGACAAGGGGCAACGGGCACAAACTGGAAAACAGGACGTTCCAGCTCAACATGAGAAAAAACTTCCTTCCTCTGAGGGTGACAGAGCACTGGAACAGCCTGCCCAGAGAAGTTGCAGAGTCTCTTTCTCTCGAGATACTCCAAACCCGCCTGGACGCAATCCCGCGCAACAAGCTCTAGGTGATCCTGCTCCAGCAGGGCGTTTGGACTAGACGATCTCCAGAGGTCCCTTCCAAGCCCTACCGCTCTGTGAATCTGTGAATTGGGAGACCGTGGGAGCCTGTGTCACGGGCCTTGCTGAAGTCAGAGTAAATGGCAGGCCCTGCTCCCCCCTTGTCCCACTAGGACAGCCATCTCCTCAGAGCAAGGCTCACGTTGGTGGCAGCACAACTTGTCCTTGGTGAAGCTGTGCTGGGTGTTCCCAGATGTCACCTAGTCCGTCGTGTGCCTCCAACAGATCTTCCGGCAGATGTCTGAGAAGGGCAAGAGCTTCTTCCTGGAAGCCTGCCGGAAGGCTCCAGGAGAGCTCTTTCTCAGAATGGGTAGGCAAAAGCTTTGTCCTTCATACTAGTGAACAGAGCAAGGGTGCACCTCAGACTGAACCCACCCCCACCTACAGGTCCCAAGGACCTCCCTCGGCAGCCTCCGGCAGGCTCCCTGCGTTGCGCTGGCACAGCAGCTCGATGGAAGCCAGGCCCTCTCCTCCCCTCTGCCTGGGGTTCTACGCAGAAGAGATGATGGCACCCCTCCGCGCTCCGGGGGCAGGGCCGGGCGACGGCAAAGGAAAGAAGGGCTCACACCACACTTGGCAATCCACAACTGCTTTATGGGGTGCTGGCAGACCTTGCGCAGCCCGGCTGGGCCTCCCTTTCTCATGCCGCCGGCGGGACGTCCGGATGCTTTGGCCCCTCTCAGCCACTGTCGAGCACGGCGGGGCTGTGCCACTTGCAGAGTGCCGGGTCGGTGGGGGTCACTGAGGACCTCTGAACTTCCTGGAATGTTGTTGCCACCATCTCGTCGAGGGGAACCCGGGCACAAGAGGAGGAGGGGGGGCTGGAGCCCAGGGCTCACGAGGGGAGGTGGAGGGCGGTCCCTGTGCCCAAGGGGCAGCCTTTCTCTCCGGCAAGCACGATGGCAGGTGGGAGCCAGCCCCTGGAAAGGGGCCCTCCGCCCTCACGACCCTCCTCCTTCACTCACATTTGGGCATCTTCAGGCCACGGGGCCCCCACGCCCAAAACTGCCATATTGGGCCGCACGCATCAGCCACGCTCACAATCGACATCACAATGGCAGCCTGCTGCTCGGGGCCTATAAAAGGAGGGGCCCCTGCAGCTGGCCCACAGTTTGCGGAGCTTCGAGGCCCTCAGATGCCAAGCATGCTTGGAAGGAAGAGGAGCCGGAGCAGCGACGCCGATGGCTGCCCACCTTGGAGTGGGACGCCGCAGAACCGCTTCCCGCAGCCGCAGGGGAGCAATGCACCTCCCAGGAGGAGGAAGCGGAGGCAGCGGAGGAGGAGGAGGAGGAGGAGGAACCAAATTGCACCTCCTACCACAAGCACAACTGACCTCGCTTCGCTGATCACGGCCATGCAGCACATGGCTGTAAGCCCAGCAGGGAACGCCGCCGGGCCCAAGCGTGTCTGCCTGCCAGGCAGCACCCAGAGCAGCGAGGCGGGCGGCTGCCCACCGCAGAACGCCGTCCAGCCAAAGCGGGTCTGCCTGCCAGGGAGCAGCTGGAGCAGCAAGGCGGGTGGCTGCCCACCACAGAAGACCACCCAGACCAAGCGGGTCTGCCAGCCAGGGAGCAGCCAGAGCAGCAAGGCAGGTGGCTGCCCGCCACGGAATGCCATCAAGCGAAAGCAGGCCTGCCTGCCAGGGAGCAGCCGGGGCAGCGAGGCGGGTGGCTGCCCACCGCAGAACGCCATCCAGACCAAGCGGGTCTGCCTGCCAGGGAGCAGCCGGGGCAGCGAGGCGGGTGGCTGCCCACCTCTGCGCGGGACAGCACGGAGATGGCTCCCACAACTGCCAAACAGGAAGGCGCCTCCCAGGAGCCTGAAGATGGTGCAGCAGTGGAGGAGGAACACCACCGCTCGTGCCAGGAGACTCATCGCCCGCGCTCGTACGACCCGCGTCAGCCAGCGCTCGGCTGCGGCCACGCAGGGCGGCAGCCTGCAGCGCTGGCGTGCCTACCTGCTCAGGCATATTTTGGGGACCGGGCCTGACAGACCACCAAAAGACAAGGTGGAGCCCACGGAGGTGGATCCACCACAGCACGGAGTGGGGCCGACACCTCTTAATCCACCAGACAACAGCGTGGAGCCCATGGAGGTGGATCCACCTCAATAACAATCATCCCTGGCAGCGGGTCCACCTGCCTCAGGGGTCACCTGGCAGTACCCCAACCATCCAGGCTCCTTTGCGTCAGACCGCGCCAACAGCGTCGCAGGAGCGCCCGGGCGGATCCCTACCGGCGGCTCAGCCTCCGCACCTTCATGACTGGACAATAAACAACAACAAAAGATTAAAACCCCTTTTGTCCTCTCTTATTTGGCACTGCCTCTGCACTCCTGTGTCCCCTCCCGGTCTCTGTCTTGGAGTAGGAGGCTCTTTTTGGAAACTTTCTGCTTCCGTGCCCACCTTGGTGCTTTGGCGGTGCCTTACATTCCGGGCTTTTGAGGCTGTAACAGCAATAACTTGATACTAGCATTTGAAATGGACTAAAATCATCACCACAACACCATGGAACCCTAGGAATTTCTTGTTGCCGAATTATCGGTCGCGTTCCAGTGCCAGGTAAAGTTACGGAGGCCATTCTGGGAGTTACTGACAAACACTTGAGAGACAATGCAGTCATTGGTCATAGCCAACACGGGTTCACAAGGGGAAAGTCCTGTTTAACTGAAGACAAACTCTACGGACATCCCGCAGGCCCACCTGCAACATCTCCCACCAAGAAACCGTTCTTTTCTTGACTGCCAAGGGTTGCGTGGGCCCTTCTTTTCCCATCCCCCCACCACCCCCGCCCCTCCTGAAGAGGTGCCATCTCTCCCGCACTGAGCCCCAAGGGGGAAGAGAGGAGAGGGCCTGGCTTCCATCGAGCTGCTGCCTTCCCCACATGCCAAGGGACATCCCCATCAGCTGTCCTGCCTTCCCCACATGGGAAGAGACGCCCACAACCTTGCGGAAGGCGGCCTGGCCCACTACTGCCCAGGCCCCTACTTCAGACCATCACCAGCATCAGCCCCACCGCTGACCTGAGGGCGCACCACCACTAGCAGCTGCCCCGCGCGTGGGATTTGGCCTGCTGAGCACAAGGCACCGGCCCTCCCACCCTGTCATCCCCTTCTCCTGTCCACGCCTCACCCATCAGCGAGATCTTGACGGACTAGAGAATTGGGCAAAGAGGAACCCTATGAAATTCAATACGGGCAAACGTAGGGTCCCGCACCTACGGAAGAACCACCCCCGGCACCGGTACAGGTGAGGGGTTGACCTGCTGGGAAGCAGCACTGCGGAGAAGGACCTGCCAGTCCTGGTGGACAACAAGCTCTCCATGAGCCAGCAGTGTGCCCTTGTGGCCAAAAAAGGCCAACGGTGTCCTGGGGCACATTAAAAAGAGCGTGGCCAGCAGGTCGAGGGAGGTTATCCTCCCCCGCTACTCTGCCCTGCTAAGGCCACGTCGGCAATATTGTGTCCAGTTCCGGGCTCCCCGCTTCAAGAAAGACAAGGAACTACTGGAGAGAGTCCAGCGGAGGGCTACAAAGACCACTAGGGGACTGGAGCATCTCTCGTACGAGGAAAGGCTGAGAGACCTGGGTCGGTTTAGCCTGGAGAAGAGAAGACTGGGAGGGGAATCTCATCAACCCCTACAAACACCTAAAGAGTGGACGTCCAGAGGAAGGGGCCAGACTCTTCTCAACGGTGACCAGAGTGACAGGACAAGGGGCAACGGGCACAAACTGGAAAACAGGACGTTCCAGCTCAACATGAGAAAAAACTTCCTTCCTCTGAGGGTGACAGAGCACTGGAACAGCCTGCCCAGAGAAGTTGCAGAGTCTCTTTCTCTCGAGATACTCCAAACCCGCCTGGACGCAATCCCGCGCAACAAGCTCTAGGTGATCCTGCTCCAGCAGGGCGTTTGGACTAGACGATCTCCAGAGGTCCCTTCCAAGCCCTACCGCTCTGTGAATCTGTGAATTGGGAGACCGTGGGAGCCTGTGTCACGGGCCTTGCTGAAGTCAGAGTAAATGGCAGGCCCTGCTCCCCCCTTGTCCCACTAGGACAGCCATCTCCTCAGAGCAAGGCTCACGTTGGTGGCAGCACAACTTGTCCTTGGTGAAGCTGTGCTGGGTGTTCCCAGATGTCACCTAGTCCGTCGTGTGCCTCCAACAGATCTTCCGGCAGATGTCTGAGAAGGGCAAGAGCTTCTTCCTGGAAGCCTGCCGGAAGGCTCCAGGAGAGCTCTTTCTCGGAATGGGTAGGCAAAAGCTTTGTCCTTCATACTAGTGAACAGAGCAAGGGTGCACCTCAGACTGAACCCACCCCCACCTACAGGTCCCAAGGACCTCCCTCGGCAGCCTCCGGCAGGCTCCCTGCGTTGCGCTGGCACAGCAGCTCGATGGAAGCCAGGCCCTCTCCTCCCCTCTGCCTGGGGTTCTACGCAGAAGAGATGATGGCACCCCTCCGCGCTCCGGGGGGCAGGGCCGGGCGACGGCAAAGGAAAGAAGGGCTCACACCACACTTGGCAATCCACAACTGCTTTATGGGGTGCTGGCAGACCTTGCGCAGCCCGGCTGGGCCTCCCTTTCTCATGCCGCCGGCGGGACGTCCGGATGCTTTGGCCCCTCTCAGCCACTGTCGAGCACGGCGGGGCTGTGCCACTTGCAGAGTGCCGGGTCGGTGGGGGTCACTGAGGACCTCTGAACTTCCTGGAATGTTGTTGCCACCATCTCGTCGAGGGGAACCCGGGCACAAGAGGAGGAGGGGGGGCTGGAGCCCAGGGCTCACGAGGGGAGGTGGAGGGCGGTCCCTGTGCCCAAGGGGCAGCCTTTCTCTCCGGCAAGCACGATGGCAGGTGGGAGCCAGCCCCTGGAAAGGGGCCCTCCGCCCTCACGACCCTCCTCCTTCACTCACATTTGGGCATCTTCAGGCCACGGGGCCCCCACGCCCAAAACTGCCATATTGGGCCGCACGCATCAGCCACGCTCACAATCGACATCACAATGGCAGCCTGCTGCTCGGGGCCTATAAAAGGAGGGGCCCCTGCAGCTGGCCCACAGTTTGCGGAGCTTCGAGGCCCTCAGATGCCAAGCATGCTTGGAAGGAAGAGGAGCCGGAGCAGCGACGCCGATGGCTGCCCACCTTGGAGTGGGACGCCGCAGAACCGCTTCCCGCAGCCGCAGGGGAGCAATGCACCTCCCAGGAGGAGGAAGCGGAGGCAGCGGAGGAGGAGGAGGAGGAGGAGGAACCAAATTGCACCTCCTACCACAAGCACAACTGACCTCGCTTCGCTGATCACGGCCATGCAGCACATGGCTGTAAGCCCAGCAGGGAACGCCGCCGGGCCCAAGCGTGTCTGCCTGCCAGGCAGCACCCAGAGCAGCGAGGCGGGCGGCTGCCCACCGCAGAACGCCGTCCAGCCAAAGCGGGTCTGCCTGCCAGGGAGCAGCTGGAGCAGCAAGGCGGGTGGCTGCCCACCACAGAAGACCACCCAGACCAAGCGGGTCTGCCAGCCAGGGAGCAGCCAGAGCAGCAAGGCAGGTGGCTGCCCGCCACGGAATGCCATCAAGCGAAAGCAGGCCTGCCTGCCAGGGAGCAGCCGGGGCAGCGAGGCGGGTGGCTGCCCACCGCAGAACGCCATCCAGACCAAGCGGGTCTGCCTGCCAGGGAGCAGCCGGGGCAGCGAGGCGGGTGGCTGCCCACCTCTGCGCGGGACAGCACGGAGATGGCTCCCACAACTGCCAAACAGGAAGGCGCCTCCCAGGAGCCTGAAGATGGTGCAGCAGTGGAGGAGGAACACCACCGCTCGTGCCAGGAGACTCATCGCCCGCGCTCGTACGACCCGCGTCAGCCAGCGCTCGGCTGCGGCCACGCAGGGCGGCAGCCTGCAGCGCTGGCGTGCCTACCTGCTCAGGCATATTTTGGGGACCGGGCCTGACAGACCACCAAAAGACAAGGTGGAGCCCACGGAGGTGGATCCACCACAGCACGGAGTGGGGCCGACACCTCTTAATCCACCAGACAACAGCGTGGAGCCCATGGAGGTGGATCCACCTCAATAACAATCATCCCTGGCAGCGGGTCCACCTGCCTCAGGGGTCACCTGGCAGTACCCCAACCATCCAGGCTCCTTTGCGTCAGACCGCGCCAACAGCGTCGCAGGAGCGCCCGGGCGGATCCCTACCGGCGGCTCAGCCTCCGCACCTTCATGACTGGACAATAAACAACAACAAAAGATTAAAACCCCTTTTGTCCTCTCTTATTTGGCACTGCCTCTGCACTCCTGTGTCCCCTCCCGGTCTCTGTCTTGGAGTAGGAGGCTCTTTTTGGAAACTTTCTGCTTCCGTGCCCACCTTGGTGCTTTGGCGGTGCCTTACATTCCGGGCTTTTGAGGCTGTAACAGCAATAACTTGATACTAGCATTTGAAATGGACTAAAATCATCACCACAACACCATGGAACCCTAGGAATTTCTTGTTGCCGAATTATCGGTCGCGTTCCAGTGCCAGGTAAAGTTACGGAGGCCATTCTGGGAGTTACTGACAAACACTTGAGAGACAATGCAGTCATTGGTCATAGCCAACACGGGTTCACAAGGGGAAAGTCCTGTTTAACTGAAGACAAACTCTACGGACATCCCGCAGGCCCACCTGCAACATCTCCCACCAAGAAACCGTTCTTTTCTTGACTGCCAAGGGTTGCGTGGGCCCTTCTTTTCCCATCCCCCCACCACCCCCGCCCCTCCTGAAGAGGTGCCATCTCTCCCGCACTGAGCCCCAAGGGGGAAGAGAGGAGAGGGCCTGGCTTCCATCGAGCTGCTGCCTTCCCCACATGCCAAGGGACATCCCCATCAGCTGTCCTGCCTTCCCCACATGGGAAGAGACGCCCACAACCTTGCGGAAGGCGGCCTGGCCCACTACTGCCCAGGCCCCTACTTCAGACCATCACCAGCATCAGCCCCACCGCTGACCTGAGGGCGCACCACCACTAGCAGCTGCCCCGCGCGTGGGATTTGGCCTGCTGAGCACAAGGCACCGGCCCTCCCACCCTGTCATCCCCTTCTCCTGTCCACGCCTCACCCATCAGCGAGATCTTGACGGACTAGAGAATTGGGCAAAGAGGAACCCTATGAAATTCAATACGGGCAAACGTAGGGTCCCGCACCTACGGAAGAACCACCCCCGGCACCGGTACAGGTGAGGGGTTGACCTGCTGGGAAGCAGCACTGCGGAGAAGGACCTGCCAGTCCTGGTGGACAACAAGCTCTCCATGAGCCAGCAGTGTGCCCTTGTGGCCAAAAAAGGCCAACGGTGTCCTGGGGCACATTAAAAAGAGCGTGGCCAGCAGGTCGAGGGAGGTTATCCTCCCCCGCTACTCTGCCCTGCTAAGGCCACGTCGGCAATATTGTGTCCAGTTCCGGGCTCCCCGCTTCAAGAAAGACAAGGAACTACTGGAGAGAGTCCAGCGGAGGGCTACAAAGACCACTAGGGGACTGGAGCATCTCTCGTACGAGGAAAGGCTGAGAGACCTGGGTCGGTTTAGCCTGGAGAAGAGAAGACTGGGAGGGGAATCTCATCAACCCCTACAAACACCTAAAGAGTGGACGTCCAGAGGAAGGGGCCAGACTCTTCTCAACGGTGACCAGAGTGACAGGACAAGGGGCAACGGGCACAAACTGGAAAACAGGACGTTCCAGCTCAACATGAGAAAAAACTTCCTTCCTCTGAGGGTGACAGAGCACTGGAACAGCCTGCCCAGAGAAGTTGCAGAGTCTCTTTCTCTCGAGATACTCCAAACCCGCCTGGACGCAATCCCGCGCAACAAGCTCTAGGTGATCCTGCTCCAGCAGGGCGTTTGGACTAGACGATCTCCAGAGGTCCCTTCCAAGCCCTACCGCTCTGTGAATCTGTGAATTGGGAGACCGTGGGAGCCTGTGTCACGGGCCTTGCTGAAGTCAGAGTAAATGGCAGGCCCTGCTCCCCCCTTGTCCCACTAGGACAGCCATCTCCTCAGAGCAAGGCTCACGTTGGTGGCAGCACAACTTGTCCTTGGTGAAGCTGTGCTGGGTGTTCCCAGATGTCACCTAGTCCGTCGTGTGCCTCCAACAGATCTTCCGGCAGATGTCTGAGAAGGGCAAGAGCTTCTTCCTGGAAGCCTGCCGGAAGGCTCCAGGAGAGCTCTTTCTCGGAATGGGTAGGCAAAAGCTTTGTCCTTCATACTAGTGAACAGAGCAAGGGTGCACCTCAGACTGAACCCACCCCCACCTACAGGTCCCAAGGACCTCCCTCGGCAGCCTCCGGCAGGCTCCCTGCGTTGCGCTGGCACAGCAGCTCGATGGAAGCCAGGCCCTCTCCTCCCCTCTGCCTGGGGTTCTACGCAGAAGAGATGATGGCACCCCTCCGCGCTCCGGGGGCAGGGCCGGGCGACGGCAAAGGAAAGAAGGGCTCACACCACACTTGGCAATCCACAACTGCTTTATGGGGTGCTGGCAGACCTTGCGCAGCCCGGCTGGGCCTCCCTTTCTCATGCCGCCGGCGGGACGTCCGGATGCTTTGGCCCCTCTCAGCCACTGTCGAGCACGGCGGGGCTGTGCCACTTGCAGAGTGCCGGGTCGGTGGGGGTCACTGAGGACCTCTGAACTTCCTGGAATGTTGTTGCCACCATCTCGTCGAGGGGAACCCGGGCACAAGAGGAGGAGGGGGGGCTGGAGCCCAGGGCTCACGAGGGGAGGTGGAGGGCGGTCCCTGTGCCCAAGGGGCAGCCTTTCTCTCCGGCAAGCACGATGGCAGGTGGGAGCCAGCCCCTGGAAAGGGGCCCTCCGCCCTCACGACCCTCCTCCTTCACTCACATTTGGGCATCTTCAGGCCACGGGGCCCCCACGCCCAAAACTGCCATATTGGGCCGCACGCATCAGCCACGCTCACAATCGACATCACAATGGCAGCCTGCTGCTCGGGGCCTATAAAAGGAGGGGCCCCTGCAGCTGGCCCACAGTTTGCGGAGCTTCGAGGCCCTCAGATGCCAAGCATGCTTGGAAGGAAGAGGAGCCGGAGCAGCGACGCCGATGGCTGCCCACCTCGGAGTGGGACGCCGCAGAACCGCTTCCCGCAGCCGCAGGGGAGCAATGCACCTCCCAGGAGGAGGAAGCGGAGGCAGCGGAGGAGGAGGAGGAGGAGGAGGAACCAAATTGCACCTCCTACCACAAGCACAACTGACCTCGCTTCGCTGATCACGGCCATGCAGCACATGGCTGTAAGCCCAGCAGGGAACGCCGCCGGGCCCAAGCGTGTCTGCCTGCCAGGCAGCACCCAGAGCAGCGAGGCGGGCGGCTGCCCACCGCAGAACGCCGTCCAGCCAAAGCGGGTCTGCCTGCCAGGGAGCAGCTGGAGCAGCAAGGCGGGTGGCTGCCCACCACAGAAGACCACCCAGACCAAGCGGGTCTGCCAGCCAGGGAGCAGCCAGAGCAGCAAGGCAGGTGGCTGCCCGCCACGGAATGCCATCAAGCGAAAGCAGGCCTGCCTGCCAGGGAGCAGCCGGGGCAGCGAGGCGGGTGGCTGCCCACCGCAGAACGCCATCCAGACCAAGCGGGTCTGCCTGCCAGGGAGCAGCCGGGGCAGCGAGGCGGGTGGCTGCCCACCTCTGCGCGGGACAGCACGGAGATGGCTCCCACAACTGCCAAACAGGAAGGCGCCTCCCAGGAGCCTGAAGATGGTGCAGCAGTGGAGGAGGAACACCACCGCTCGTGCCAGGAGACTCATCGCCCGCGCTCGTACGACCCGCGTCAGCCAGCGCTCGGCTGCGGCCACGCAGGGCGGCAGCCTGCAGCGCTGGCGTGCCTACCTGCTCAGGCATATTTTGGGGACCGGGCCTGACAGACCACCAAAAGACAAGGTGGAGCCCACGGAGGTGGATCCACCACAACACGGAGTGGGGCCGACACCTCTTAATCCACCAGACAACAGCGTGGAGCCCATGGAGGTGGATCCACCTCAATAACAATCATCCCTGGCAGCGGGTCCACCTGCCTCAGGGGTCACCTGGCAGTACCCCAACCATCCAGGCTCCTTTGCGTCAGACCGCGCCAACAGCGTCGCAGGAGCGCCCGGGCGGATCCCTACCGGCGGCTCAGCCTCCGCACCTTCATGACTGGACAATAAACAACAACAAAAGATTAAAACCCCTTTTGTCCTCTCTTATTTGGCACTGCCTCTGCACTCCTGTGTCCCCTCCCGGTCTCTGTCTTGGAGTAGGAGGCTCTTTTTGGAAACTTTCTGCTTCCGTGCCCACCTTGGTGCTTTGGCGGTGCCTTACATTCCGGGCTTTTGAGGCTGTAACAGCAATAACTTGATACTAGCATTTGAAATGGACTAAAATCATCACCACAACACCATGGAACCCTAGGAATTTCTTGTTGCCGAATTATCGGTCGCGTTCCAGTGCCAGGTAAAATTACGGAGGCCATTCTGGGAGTTACTGACAAACACTTGAGAGACAATGCAGTCATTGGTCATAGCCAACACGGGTTCACAAGGGGAAAGTCCTGTTTAACTGAAGACAAACTCTACGGACATCCCGCAGGCCCACCTGCAACATCTCCCACCAAGAAACCGTTCTTTTCTTGACTGCCAAGGGTTGCGTGGGCCCTTCTTTTCCCATCCCCCCACCACCCCCGCCCCTCCTGAAGAGGTGCCATCTCTCCCGCACTGAGCCCCAAGGGGGAAGAGAGGAGAGGGCCTGGCTTCCATCGAGCTGCTGCCTTCCCCAGATGCCAAGGGACATCCCCATCAGCTGTCCTGCCTTCCCCACATGGGAAGAGACGCCCACAACCTTGCGGAAGGCGGCCTGGCCCACTACTGCCCAGGCCCCTACTTCAGACCATCACCAGCATCAGCCCCACCGCTGACCTGAGGGCGCACCACCACTAGCAGCTGCCCCGCGCGTGGGATTTGGCCTGCTGAGCACAAGGCACCGGCCCTCCCACCCTGTCATCCCCTTCTCCTGTCCACGCCTCACCCATCAGCGAGATCTTGACGGACTAGAGAATTGGGCAAAGAGGAACCCTATGAAATTCAATACGGGCAAACGTAGGGTCCCGCACCTGCGGAAGAACCACCCCCGGCACCGGTACAGGTGAGGGGTTGACCTGCTGGGAAGCAGCACTGCGGAGAAGGACCTGCCAGTCCTGGTGGACAACAAGCTCTCCATGAGCCAGCAGTGTGCCCTTGTGGCCAAAAAAGGCCAACGGTGTCCTGGGGCACATTAAAAAGAGCGTGGCCAGCAGGTCGAGGGAGGTTATCCTCCCCCGCTACTCTGCCCTGCTAAGGCCACGTCGGCAATATTGTGTCCAGTTCCGGGCTCCCCGCTTCAAGAAAGACAAGGAACTACTGGAGAGAGTCCAGCGGAGGGCTACAAAGACCACTAGGGGACTGGAGCATCTCTCGTACGAGGAAAGGCTGAGAGACCTGGGTCGGTTTAGCCTGGAGAAGAGAAGACTGGGAGGGGAATCTCATCAACCCCTACAAACACCTAAAGAGTGGACGTCCAGAGGAAGGGGCCAGACTCTTCTCAACGGTGACCAGAGTGACAGGACAAGGGGCAACGGGCACAAACTGGAAAACAGGACGTTCCAGCTCAACATGAGAAAAAACTTCCTTCCTCTGAGGGTGACAGAGCACTGGAACAGCCTGCCCAGAGAAGTTGCAGAGTCTCTTTCTCTCGAGATACTCCAAACCCGCCTGGACGCAATCCCGCGCAACAAGCTCTAGGTGATCCTGCTCCAGCAGGGCGTTTGGACTAGACGATCTCCAGAGGTCCCTTCCAAGCCCTACCGCTCTGTGAATCTGTGAATTGGGAGACCGTGGGAGCCTGTGTCACGGGCCTTGCTGAAGTCAGAGTAAATGGCAGGCCCTGCTCCCCCCTTGTCCCACTAGGACAGCCATCTCCTCAGAGCAAGGCTCACGTTGGTGGCAGCACAACTTGTCCTTGGTGAAGCTGTGCTGGGTGTTCCCAGATGTCACCTAGTCCGTCGTGTGCCTCCAACAGATCTTCCGGCAGATGTCTGAGAAGGGCAAGAGCTTCTTCTTGGAAGCCTGCCGGAAGGCTCCAGGAGAGCTCTTTCTCAGAATGGGTAGGCAAAAGCTTTGTCCTTCATACTAGTGAACAGAGCAAGGGTGCACCTCAGACTGAACCCACCCCCACCTACAGGTCCCAAGGACCTCCCTCGGCAGCCTCCGGCAGGCTCCCTGCGTTGCGCTGGCACAGCAGCTCGATGGAAGCCAGGCCCTCTCCTCCCCTCTGCCTGGGGTTCTACGCAGAAGAGATGATGGCACCCCTCCGCGCTCCGGGGGCAGGGCCGGGCGACGGCAAAGGAAAGAAGGGCTCACACCACACTTGGCAATCCACAACTGCTTTATGGGGTGCTGGCAGACCTTGCGCAGCCCGGCTGGGCCTCCCTTTCTCATGCCGCCGGCGGGACGTCCGGATGCTTTGGCCCCTCTCAGCCACTGTCGAGCACGGCGGGGCTGTGCCACTTGCAGAGTGCCGGGTCGGTGGGGGTCACTGAGGACCTCTGAACTTCCTGGAATGTTGTTGCCACCATCTCGTCGAGGGGAACCCGGGCACAAGAGGAGGAGGGGGGGCTGGAGCCCAGGGCTCACGAGGGGAGGTGGAGGGCGGTCCCTGTGCCCAAGGGGCAGCCTTTCTCTCCGGCAAGCACGATGGCAGGTGGGAGCCAGCCCCTGGAAAGGGGCCCTCCGCCCTCACGACCCTCCTCCTTCACTCACATTTGGGCATCTTCAGGCCACGGGGCCCCCACGCCCAAAACTGCCATATTGGGCCGCACGCATCAGCCACGCTCACAATCGACATCACAATGGCAGCCTGCTGCTCGGGGCCTATAAAAGGAGGGGCCCCTGCAGCTGGCCCACAGTTTGCGGAGCTTCGAGGCCCTCAGATGCCAAGCATGCTTGGAAGGAAGAGGAGCCGGAGCAGCGACGCCGATGGCTGCCCACCTCGGAGTGGGACGCCGCAGAACCGCTTCCCGCAGCCGCAGGGGAGCAATGCACCTCCCAGGAGGAGGAAGCGGAGGCAGCGGAGGAGGAGGAGGAGGAGGAGGAACCAAATTGCACCTCCTACCACAAGCACAACTGACCTCGCTTCGCTGATCACGGCCATGCAGCACATGGCTGTAAGCCCAGCAGGGAACGCCGCCGGGCCCAAGCGTGTCTGCCTGCCAGGCAGCACCCAGAGCAGCGAGGCGGGCGGCTGCCCACCACAGAACGCCGTCCAGCCAAAGCGGGTCTGCCTGCCAGGGAGCAGCTGGAGCAGCAAGGCGGGTGGCTGCCCACCACAGAAGACCACCCAGACCAAGCGGGTCTGCCAGCCAGGGAGCAGCCAGAGCAGCAAGGCAGGTGGCTGCCCGCCACGGAATGCCATCAAGCGAAAGCAGGCCTGCCTGCCAGGGAGCAGCCGGGGCAGCGAGGCGGGTGGCTGCCCACCGCAGAACGCCATCCAGACCAAGCGGGTCTGCCTGCCAGGGAGCAGCCGGGGCAGCGAGGCGGGTGGCTGCCCACCTCTGCGCGGGACAGCACGGAGATGGCTCCCACAACTGCCAAACAGGAAGGCGCCTCCCAGGAGCCTGAAGATGGTGCAGCAGTGGAGGAGGAACACCACCGCTCGTGCCAGGAGACTCATCGCCCGCGCTCGTACGACCCGCGTCAGCCAGCGCTCGGCTGCGGCCACGCAGGGCGGCAGCCTGCAGCGCTGGCGTGCCTACCTGCTCAGGCATATTTTGGGGACCGGGCCTGACAGACCACCAAAAGACAAGGTGGAGCCCACGGAGGTGGATCCACCACAGCACGGAGTGGGGCCGACACCTCTTAATCCACCAGACAACAGCGTGGAGCCCATGGAGGTGGATCCACCTCAATAACAATCATCCCTGGCAGCGGGTCCACCTGCCTCAGGGGTCACCTGGCAGTACCCCAACCATCCAGGCTCCTTTGCGTCAGACCGCGCCAACAGCGTCGCAGGAGCGCCCGGGCGGATCCCTACCGGCGGCTCAGCCTCCGCACCTTCATGACTGGACAATAAACAACAACAAAAGATTAAAACCCCTTTTGTCCTCTCTTATTTGGCACTGCCTCTGCACTCCTGTGTCCCCTCCCGGTCTCTGTCTTGGAGTAGGAGGCTCTTTTTGGAAACTTTCTGCTTCCGTGCCCACCTTGGTGCTTTGGCGGTGCCTTACATTCCGGGCTTTTGAGGCTGTAACAGCAATAACTTGATACTAGCATTTGAAATGGACTAAAATCATCACCACAACACCATGGAACCCTAGGAATTTCTTGTTGCCGAATTATCGGTCGCGTTCCAGTGCCAGGTAAAGTTACGGAGGCCATTCTGGGAGTTACTGACAAACACTTGAGAGACAATGCAGTCATTGGTCATAGCCAACACGGGTTCACAAGGGGAAAGTCCTGTTTAACTGAAGACAAACTCTACGGACATCCCGCAGGCCCACCTGCAACATCTCCCACCAAGAAACCGTTCTTTTCTTGACTGCCAAGGGTTGCGTGGGCCCTTCTTTTCCCATCCCCCCACCACCCCCGCCCCTCCTGAAGAGGTGCCATCTCTCCCGCACTGAGCCCCAAGGGGGAAGAGAGGAGAGGGCCTGGCTTCCATCGAGCTGCTGCCTTCCCCAGATGCCAAGGGACATCCCCATCAGCTGTCCTGCCTTCCCCACATGGGAAGAGACGCCCACAACCTTGCGGAAGGCGGCCTGGCCCACTACTGCCCAGGCCCCTACTTCAGACCATCACCAGCATCAGCCCCACCGCTGACCTGAGGGCGCACCACCACTAGCAGCTGCCCCGCGCGTGGGATTTGGCCTGCTGAGCACAAGGCACCGGCCCTCCCACCCTGTCATCCCCTTCTCCTGTCCACGCCTCACCCATCAGCGAGATCTTGACGGACTAGAGAATTGGGCAAAGAGGAACCCTATGAAATTCAATACGGGCAAACGTAGGGTCCCGCACCTACGGAAGAACCACCCCCGGCACCGGTACAGGTGAGGGGTTGACCTGCTGGGAAGCAGCACTGCGGAGAAGGACCTGCCAGTCCTGGTGGACAACAAGCTCTCCATGAGCCAGCAGTGTGCCCTTGTGGCCAAAAAAGGCCAACGGTGTCCTGGGGCACATTAAAAAGAGCGTGGCCAGCAGGTCGAGGGAGGTTATCCTCCCCCGCTACTCTGCCCTGCTAAGGCCACGTCGGCAATATTGTGTCCAGTTCCGGGCTCCCCGCTTCAAGAAAGACAAGGAACTACTGGAGAGAGTCCAGCGGAGGGCTACAAAGACCACTAGGGGACTGGAGCATCTCTCGTACGAGGAAAGGCTGAGAGACCTGGGTCGGTTTAGCCTGGAGAAGAGAAGACTGGGAGGGGAATCTCATCAACCCCTACAAACACCTAAAGAGTGGACGTCCAGAGGAAGGGGCCAGACTCTTCTCAACGGTGACCAGAGTGACAGGACAAGGGGCAACGGGCACAAACTGGAAAACAGGACGTTCCAGCTCAACATGAGAAAAAACTTCCTTCCTCTGAGGGTGACAGAGCACTGGAACAGCCTGCCCAGAGAAGTTGCAGAGTCTCTTTCTCTCGAGATACTCCAAACCCGCCTGGACGCAATCCCGCGCAACAAGCTCTAGGTGATCCTGCTCCAGCAGGGCGTTTGGACTAGACGATCTCCAGAGGTCCCTTCCAAGCCCTACCGCTCTGTGAATCTGTGAATTGGGAGACCGTGGGAGCCTGTGTCACGGGCCTTGCTGAAGTCAGAGTAAATGGCAGGCCCTGCTCCCCCCTTGTCCCACTAGGACAGCCATCTCCTCAGAGCAAGGCTCACGTTGGTGGCAGCACAACTTGTCCTTGGTGAAGCTGTGCTGGGTGTTCCCAGATGTCACCTAGTCCGTCGTGTGCCTCCAACAGATCTTCCGGCAGATGTCTGAGAAGGGCAAGAGCTTCTTCCTGGAAGCCTGCCGGAAGGCTCCAGGAGAGCTCTTTCTCGGAATGGGTAGGCAAAAGCTTTGTCCTTCATACTAGTGAACAGAGCAAGGGTGCACCTCAGACTGAACCCACCCCCACCTACAGGTCCCAAGGACCTCCCTCGGCAGCCTCCGGCAGGCTCCCTGCGTTGCGCTGGCACAGCAGCTCGATGGAAGCCAGGCCCTCTCCTCCCCTCTGCCTGGGGTTCTACGCAGAAGAGATGATGGCACCCCTCCGCGCTCCAGGGGGCAGGGCCGGGCGACGGCAAAGGAAAGAAGGGCTCACACCACACTTGGCAATCCACAACTGCTTTATGGGGTGCTGGCAGACCTTGCGCAGCCCGGCTGGGCCTCCCTTTCTCATGCCGCCGGCGGGACGTCCGGATGCTTTGGCCCCTCTCAGCCACTGTCGAGCACGGCGGGGCTGTGCCACTTGCAGAGTGCCGGGTCGGTGGGGGTCACTGAGGACCTCTGAACTTCCTGGAATGTTGTTGCCACCATCTCGTCGAGGGGAACCCGGGCACAAGAGGAGGAGGGGGGGCTGGAGCCCAGGGCTCACGAGGGGAGGTGGAGGGCAGTCCCTGTGCCCAAGGGGCAGCCTTTCTCTCCGGCAAGCACGATGGCAGGTGGGAGCCAGCCCCTGGAAAGGGGCCCTCCGCCCTCACGACCCTCCTCCTTCACTCACATTTGGGCATCTTCAGGCCACGGGGCCCCCACGCCCAAAACTGCCATATTGGGCCGCACGCATCAGCCACGCTCACAATCGACATCACAATGGCAGCCTGCTGCTCGGGGCCTATAAAAGGAGGGGCCCCTGCAGCTGGCCCACAGTTTGCGGAGCTTCGAGGCCCTCAGATGCCAAGCATGCTTGGAAGGAAGAGGAGCCGGAGCAGCGACGCCGATGGCTGCCCACCTTGGAGTGGGACGCCGCAGAACCGCTTCCCGCAGCCGCAGGGGAGCAATGCACCTCCCAGGAGGAGGAAGCGGAGGCAGCGGAGGAGGAGGAGGAGGAGGAGGAACCAAATTGCACCTCCTACCACAAGCACAACTGACCTCGCTTCGCTGATCACGGCCATGCAGCACATGGCTGTAAGCCCAGCAGGGAACGCCGCCGGGCCCAAGCGTGTCTGCCTGCCAGGCAGCACCCAGAGCAGCGAGGCGGGCGGCTGCCCACCGCAGAACGCCGTCCAGCCAAAGCGGGTCTGCCTGCCAGGGAGCAGCTGGAGCAGCAAGGCGGGTGGCTGCCCACCACAGAAGACCACCCAGACCAAGCGGGTCTGCCAGCCAGGGAGCAGCCAGAGCAGCAAGGCAGGTGGCTGCCCGCCACGGAATGCCATCAAGCGAAAGCAGGCCTGCCTGCCAGGGAGCAGCCGGGGCAGCGAGGCGGGTGGCTGCCCACCGCAGAACGCCATCCAGACCAAGCGGGTCTGCCTGCCAGGGAGCAGCCGGGGCAGCGAGGCGGGTGGCTGCCCACCTCTGCGCGGGACAGCACGGAGATGGCTCCCACAACTGCCAAACAGGAAGGCGCCTCCCAGGAGCCTGAAGATGGTGCAGCAGTGGAGGAGGAACACCACCGCTCGTGCCAGGAGACTCATCGCCCGCGCTCGTACGACCCGCGTCAGCCAGCGCTCGGCTGCGGCCACGCAGGGCGGCAGCCTGCAGCGCTGGCGTGCCTACCTGCTCAGGCATATTTTGGGGACCGGGCCTGACAGACCACCAAAAGACAAGGTGGAGCCCACGGAGGTGGATCCACCACAGCACGGAGTGGGGCCGACACCTCTTAATCCACCAGACAACAGCGTGGAGCCCATGGAGGTGGATCCACCTCAATAACAATCATCCCTGGCAGCGGGTCCACCTGCCTCAGGGGTCACCTGGCAGTACCCCAACCATCCAGGCTCCTTTGCGTCAGACCGCGCCAACAGCGTCGCAGGAGCGCCCGGGCGGATCCCTACCGGCGGCTCAGCCTCCGCACCTTCATGACTGGACAATAAACAACAACAAAAGATTAAAACCCCTTTTGTCCTCTCTTATTTGGCACTGCCTCTGCACTCCTGTGTCCCCTCCCGGTCTCTGTCTTGGAGTAGGAGGCTCTTTTTGGAAACTTTCTGCTTCCGTGCCCACCTTGGTGCTTTGGCGGTGCCTTACATTCCGGGCTTTTGAGGCTGTAACAGCAATAACTTGATACTAGCATTTGAAATGGACTAAAATCATCACCACAACACCATGGAACCCTAGGAATTTCTTGTTGCCGAATTATCGGTCGCGTTCCAGTGCCAGGTAAAGTTACGGAGGCCATTCTGGGAGTTACTGACAAACACTTGAGAGACAATGCAGTCATTGGTCATAGCCAACACGGGTTCACAAGGGGAAAGTCCTGTTTAACTGAAGACAAACTCTACGGACATCCCGCAGGCCCACCTGCAACATCTCCCACCAAGAAACCGTTCTTTTCTTGACTGCCAAGGGTTGCGTGGGCCCTTCTTTTCCCATCCCCCCACCACCCCCCCCCCACCAGAAGAGGTGCCATCTCACCCGCACTGAGCCCCAAGGGGGAAGAGAGGAGAGGGCCTGGCTTCCATCGAGCTGCTGCCTTCCCCAGATGCCAAGGGACATCCCCATCAGCTGTCCTGCCTTCCCCACATGGGAAGAGACGCCCACAACCTTGCGGAAGGCGGCCTGGCCCACTACTGCCCAGGCCCCTACTTCAGACCATCACCAGCATCAGCCCCACCGCTGACCTGAGGGCGCACCACCACTAGCAGCTGCCCCGCGCGTGGGATTTGGCCTGCTGAGCACAAGGCACCGGCCCTCCCACCCTGTCATCCCCTTCTCCTGTCCACGCCTCACCCATCAGCGAGATCTTGACGGACTAGAGAATTGGGCAAAGAGGAACCCTATGAAATTCAATACGGGCAAACGTAGGGTCCCGCACCTACGGAAGAACCACCCCCGGCACCGGTACAGGTGAGGGGTTGACCTGCTGGGAAGCAGCACTGCGGAGAAGGACCTGCCAGTCCTGGTGGACAACAAGCTCTCCATGAGCCAGCAGTGTGCCCTTGTGGCCAAAAAAGGCCAACGGTGTCCTGGGGCACATTAAAAAGAGCGTGGCCAGCAGGTCGAGGGAGGTTATCCTCCCCCGCTACTCTGCCCTGCTAAGGCCACGTCGGCAATATTGTGTCCAGTTCCGGGCTCCCCGCTTCAAGAAAGACAAGGAACTACTGGAGAGAGTCCAGCGGAGGGCTACAAAGACCACTAGGGGACTGGAGCATCTCTCGTACGAGGAAAGGCTGAGAGACCTGGGTCGGTTTAGCCTGGAGAAGAGAAGACTGGGAGGGGAATCTCATCAACCCCTACAAACACCTAAAGAGTGGACGTCCAGAGGAAGGGGCCAGACTCTTCTCAACGGTGACCAGAGTGACAGGACAAGGGGCAACGGGCACAAACTGGAAAACAGGACGTTCCAGCTCAACATGAGAAAAAACTTCCTTCCTCTGAGGGTGACAGAGCACTGGAACAGCCTGCCCAGAGAAGTTGCAGAGTCTCTTTCTCTCGAGATACTCCAAACCCGCCTGGACGCAATCCCGCGCAACAAGCTCTAGGTGATCCTGCTCCAGCAGGGCGTTTGGACTAGACGATCTCCAGAGGTCCCTTCCAAGCCCTACCGCTCTGTGAATCTGTGAATTGGGAGACCGTGGGAGCCTGTGTCACGGGCCTTGCTGAAGTCAGAGTAAATGGCAGGCCCTGCTCCCCCCTTGTCCCACTAGGACAGCCATCTCCTCAGAGCAAGGCTCACGTTGGTGGCAGCACAACTTGTCCTTGGTGAAGCTGTGCTGGGTGTTCCCAGATGTCACCTAGTCCGTCGTGTGCCTCCAACAGATCTTCCGGCAGATGTCTGAGAAGGGCAAGAGCTTCTTCTTGGAAGCCTGCCGGAAGGCTCCAGGAGAGCTCTTTCTCAGAATGGGTAGGCAAAAGCTTTGTCCTTCATACTAGTGAACAGAGCAAGGGTGCACCTCAGACTGAACCCACCCCCACCAACAGGTCCCAAGGACCTCCCTCGGCAGCCTCCGGCAGGCTCCCTGCGTTGCGCTGGCACAGCAGCTCGATGGAAGCCAGGCCCTCTCCTCCCCTCTGCCTGGGGTTCTACGCAGAAGAGATGATGGCACCCCTCCGCGCTCCAGGGGCAGGGCCGGGCGACGGCAAAGGAAAGAAGGGCTCACACCACACTTGGCAATCCACAACTGCTTTATGGGGTGCTGGCAGACCTTGCGCAGCCCGGCTGGGCCTCCCTTTCTCATGCCGCCGGCGGGACGTCCGGATGCTTTGGCCCCTCTCAGCCACTGTCGAGCACGGCGGGGCTGTGCCACTTGCAGAGTGCCAGGTCGGTGGGGGTCACTGAGGACCTCTGAACTTCCTGGAATGTTGTTGCCACCATCTCGTCGAGGGGAACCCGGGCACAAGATGAGGAGGGGGGGCTGGAGCCCAGGGCTCACGAGGGGAGGTGGAGGGCAGTCCCTGTGCCCAAGGGGCAGCCTTTCTCTCCGGCAAGCACGATGGCAGGTGGGAGCCAGCCCCTGGAAAGGGGCCCTCCGCCCTCACGACCCTCCTCCTTCACTCACATTTGGGCATCTTCAGGCCACGGGGCCCCCACGCCCAAAACTGCCATATTGGGCCGCACGCATCAGCCACGCTCACAATCGACATCACAATGGCAGCCTGCTGCTCGGGGCCTATAAAAGGAGGGGCCCCTGCAGCTGGCCCACAGTTTGCGGAGCTTCGAGGCCCTCAGATGCCAAGCATGCTTGGAAGGAAGAGGAGCCGGAGCAGCGACGCCGATGGCTGCCCACCTCGGAGTGGGACGCCGCAGAACCGCTTCCCGCAGCCGCAGGGGAGCAATGCACCTCCCAGGAGGAGGAAGCGGAGGCAGCGGAGGAGGAGGAGGAGGAGGAGGAACCAAATTGCACCTCCTACCACAAGCACAACTGACCTCGCTTCGCTGATCACGGCCATGCAGCACATGGCTGTAAGCCCAGCAGGGAACGCCGCCGGGCCCAAGCGTGTCTGCCTGCCAGGCAGCACCCAGAGCAGCGAGGCGGGCGGCTGCCCACCGCAGAACGCCGTCCAGCCAAAGCGGGTCTGCCTGCCAGGGAGCAGCTGGAGCAGCAAGGCGGGTGGCTGCCCACCACAGAAGACCACCCAGACCAAGCGGGTCTGCCAGCCAGGGAGCAGCCAGAGCAGCAAGGCAGGTGGCTGCCCGCCACGGAATGCCATCAAGCGAAAGCAGGCCTGCCTGCCAGGGAGCAGCCGGGGCAGCGAGGCGGGTGGCTGCCCACCGCAGAACGCCATCCAGACCAAGCGGGTCTGCCTGCCAGGGAGCAGCCGGGGCAGCGAGGCGGGTGGCTGCCCACCTCTGCGCGGGACAGCACGGAGATGGCTCCCACAACTGCCAAACAGGAAGGCGCCTCCCAGGAGCCTGAAGATGGTGCAGCAGTGGAGGAGGAACACCACCGCTCGTGCCAGGAGACTCATCGCCCGCGCTCGTACGACCCGCGTCAGCCAGCGCTCGGCTGCGGCCACGCAGGGCGGCAGCCTGCAGCGCTGGCGTGCCTACCTGCTCAGGCATATTTTGGGGACCGGGCCTGACAGACCACCAAAAGACAAGGTGGAGCCCACGGAGGTGGATCCACCACAGCACGG